>NC_137653.1:19528427-19980032 GCF_963422515.1 Blennius ocellaris
CAGAGGATATCATGACCTCTCTGGCGGCAAAACATACAGCACATGCCCGCGCCTGGATGCAGTGAACCGGGATTACTGCATAAGATGCTGGTGACCTAGTTTTTTGTTGTTTGTTTGTTTTGTTTTAGGTTTTTTTTTGTGAAAGTAGGAGCCTTTAGTGGTAATGGAATGGAGGTAGTTAAAAGGAGGACGTCACAGTCTGTCTGGGATC
This sequence comes from Blennius ocellaris, assembly GCF_963422515.1. Classification (NCBI taxonomy): domain Eukaryota; kingdom Metazoa; phylum Chordata; class Actinopteri; order Blenniiformes; family Blenniidae; genus Blennius; species Blennius ocellaris. The sequence continues at coordinate 19,528,639 of NC_137653.1, forward strand.
AGTGTGTACTGTTGGCCAGTCATTTGAGGGTTTTAATTCTGGAACAGGTTCATCTTTTATTTACCATCCAGCCGGCCACGGTGCACATGCACGTGGAGGCGGTAGAGTGACAGTGGCTGTGAAAGAGCCTCTCGGTATGCGCACGCAGTGACAACAACAGAAAAGTATGCCAAAATGACTTTCTTCGTAACTCCTAAAGCTGCACTACCTGCTGTAGAGGTGTGCTGGATTTTGGCACGGAGCAGGTTTTAGAGTGGCCGGGCAGCTGCACTTGCACACATGATGTTTTTTTTCCCAGGATGATAAGCTCGCCAGAGGAGGTAAAACATGAACAAGGTGAATAGATGATTGGATGAAGCCTCGCTTTCAGTGGCATGTGCAACAGCAGCATGTGTGTGTGTGTGTGTGTGTGTGTGTGTGTGTGTGTGTGTGTGTGTGTGTGTGTGTGTGTGTGTGTGTGTGTGTGTGTGTGTGTGTGTGTGTGTGTGTGTGTGTGTGTGTGTGTGTGTGTGTGTGTGTGTGTGTGTGTGTGTGTGTGAGAGAGAGAGAGAGAGAGAGAAAGAGAGAGAGAGAAGTTCATCCAGGGGGCAGAGGCTGCACAGTCTCCACTTTGATTGTTTTTTCCTCATTCGTCAGACATGTTTTGTACTTTCCAGTGTTAAAAACAGCTAATAAAAGCAGGAGGACTGAGAATGAAACACAGCCTGGGAGGTGACCGTTGTCTTGCTCTGTAATCTTGAATATTTTGAAGCTTTGTGAGGGAAGAGAGGCACATCTTGATGCAGAAAGGAATGAAAGAGGAGATGTTTAGACTGTAGTGAGAATCCATATCCGTCTTATGACTGGAGCCTTGTAGGAAGTGAGGAGCCTGTTAGAGTGGTTTACTCATGGATTTTTGCACCGAGAGATCTGTGAGTTGTGTTTGTGTGCATGTCTGCATCGCCATGCCTCCGGCTGAACAAATGTAGAATGAATCGCATTGAGACGGCAGCTTGTATCTGGCTGCAGATGTGTTTGTAGTAAAGGTACCAGAATATTTCAAGCCCTTAGCAGCAACACACACACACACACACACACACACACACACACACCACTCACCTTGTTTTCATCTTGCCCCCACATCATGCCAAGATGGTACGTTGTAACGTACAATGTAAAACATGGCTGGCATCCAAATGTGGTGGTGAAAAAAAAAATGCTCACCAGCATAAGTCACTTAACCTTCATGTGACTGCTTTACAATATCACACCAAAAGAGGTGCAGAACGGGACGACCTCCTGTGCGTGACAATTTCAGAGCGTATTATATGAAGGTGGTACCTCCTTCCCATCCCCCGCGAAAAAAACAAAAAACAAATCCACATCATTTAAAAATAATCACACCTATACTTGCACACAGTCGGTGCTAATTTTTTTTTCTGGCAGACACAAACTGTGTGCATATTTTGAATTTTTGTAGTTGTGAAGACAATACAGCACAGTCGGTAAGGTTAGACGTATTCAGCACTAACACTTCGTAGTGAAGTGGGTGTGAAAAAAACCAGGGGTGGTCTATCCACCATATTTATTCACTGACGTTAACCCTTTCATAGAGGATTGAAAAGATGCTGAGGACTGATTCAAATCTCGTACATCTCATTTACATGAATGGGCCTTAAGCTTGGTCTTTAGTGCCACGCAGTATTTTCTTGGCACGTCTTGTTCATATTATGTAGCTAAAGTCAAAATATTTCTGAGGTCACATACCAACAGTAACCAGAAGAGGCAATACTGTGGCAGAAGGGAGAAAGGAAAGAAAAAAAACAAAAACAAAAGAAAAAACAAAAAACAAATATCACTGGGATTAGACTGTCATTTCTGGCTTTGTCGATTGTTGCGGCCTTTTTTCTGAATTCATGAAAAGTGACAGCTAGACAGAAGTCTGTAAATCCAAGTAAATAACCAGAACACAGTGACAGGCTGCACTGCTTAAAAGTGTGTGTGTCTGCGTGTGTGCGTGCCTGCGTGTGTGTGTGTGCATCTTTTTTTATTCAGATCAAGTTACGATATCTAATAGAGAATATTCTTCAACATTTAGGAAATCAATCTCATGTCATTTTATATGAATTCAAATAGCCCCAAACTCTGATGTTTTTTTTGTTGTTGAAAAAAATGTGTGGAGACTGAAATTCTGCAGCTGTGGCTTTCTTTACAGTAATTTATTCTGACCTTTTCGTATGATTATTAGCATAATGTAGAGTGTTCTTATTTAAAAGAAAGGTCATAGAATCTTCTGCAGTGGTGCTGCAATCACTGTTAACTACTATATACACCTATCACACTGTCTCTGTCTCATTGAAATGACACGTCTCTTCTGTTTTTGTTTCCCCCAGGTTCCCTGGGAGCTGGTAAACTTGTCCATGTGACAGCAGTCCTGAGGTGGCAGAAGGCATGAAGCAACACTGTGATATCATAGTGGCTGGTCCATGACACTAAAGTCCATTCAACCCTGTCCACTATCCACCCGCCCTCTGTTCTCATCACACCGGACAGCCAATCACTCACTCTCCCATTTACACAAAGCTGCATTATGGCCAGCAAAAGGAAATCCACGGTCCCCTGCATGATACCATCCAAATCCAAACATGTGCGTGAGGAAATCATACTGGGCTCGTTACCAGAACTCCTACCAACAATCCCAGAAGATAGTATACTCAGCATCTCTGGACAGGAGTCTGGCCACTTCACTCACAGCTCCTCCAAAACTGACGGTGGCAGCGAGACGCAGAAAGGAGGCACCTACAGCTGTGTGACTTGTCGTTTCGAGTCCAGAGATCTCAACTACTTTTTGGATCACATGCACAACTGCCACTTAGACTTCAGGGCCCAGCCCACCTTCTACTGCCTGAACTGTGGGGTGTCAGTCGTCCGCTTTGAGGCTCTCGCACTGCATAATGCCAAGGCCCACCCTAAGATAATGGAAGGCCTGGTCACCGCCTCTCTAACTGTCAACAAGAGAGAAGGAGTAACAACTGTTGAACAAAGCCTGTTCACGGACAGCGGAGAAGAATACAAAGAATCCGGCATCTCCCTCACCAAAACACCAATTGCAAAGATGATGAAAGCCAAGGGGGAGCACAAAAAGATTGTGGTCTCTCATACCGTGGAGGTACGGAAGATAGATACTGGAAAGGATGTAGACCCCAGCATGTTGACAAATGTGCCTGAACTCCAAAACGGGGCCCTCAGTGTTTCTGGAGCCCCAGCTATGCCGAGGACCACTGTCGCTCATGTGATTACGACAGTGCCCAACCAAGTCTTTCACCAGCACACTCCCTCCCTTTATTCTCCCCCCTCCTCCGATTCCAATAAAGACCTTCCAAAGGTGATGATCCCCCTGAGCAGCATCCCCACCTACGATGCTGCCATGGACACCAGCAGTTTTCTCAAGACATCCTTTGGCAAGTTCCCCTACCCGACCAAAGCTGAGCTCTGCTACCTAACAGTGGTTTCAGAGTTCCCCGAAGAGCAGATCAAACTGTGGTTTACTGCCCAAAGGCTGAAACAGGGCATAAGCTGGTCTCCAGAAGAGATAGAAGAGGCCAGGAGAAAAATGTTCAACACCGTATTCCAAGGTGGAGCGCCCCGAAAGCAGCCCGCTACACCGCGGCACGTAAATCACATTGTAACCCACCATACTGTCACTGCCCATCCAGGATCAAAAGGACCAAATTTTCAGATGGCCAAAGTTCCATTTGGTGGTTTAAAGCCCAGACCTGCCGGTGTCATAGCCACGCAGGCCAGCTTGTCAACCAACCCCAATGTCACTAGGGTCTCGTATTCTACTCCAATTGTGCCCCCAAAGTTTCCATCTGTGTTGCGAACACCGCAAGTACCGTCCAAGAATACTGAACCCACTGTGGAGCAAGACAAAAGCAATGGCCTGGACATGGCTGGAAGCAGCGTTTGTGTCAGTAGCACCAGCAGCAGTCGAAGCAGCAGTAGCAGCAGCAGTTGCAGCAGTAGCAGCAGCATCAGCAGCTATTCCAGTAGTAGTAATGGTGTTGAGACCACCACCCGGAAACAATGGGTGCATCAAAACAGCATCAACAGCATTGCCACTTGCTCTGCCAACATTAGCAATAATGAGGAGCACTGTGTTACTGACACCTCCGGCAAAACGAGCATGCATAGCAACAACGTGCCAGCCGTATTGGCCGGTTCAAACAGCTCAAAGAATCCAGTGATCATCGACAACACCAGCAAACCCACCATCACCTGTAACAATCATAACAGCAGCACCGTCAATTCACAAGAGCCGGCCAACAAGCCTGACGAAGAAAACAGCAATTACACTCACCAGAGCAACAACAGCAGTATTAACAGTGAACACCCTAGTACTACCTGTAATGACAGTGTCCCTAACCAAAATCACGCCAGCAAATCCCCAATCGACAGCACCAGCACCACTGTCATTACAAAAAGCTGCTCATCCAGTATGGATGAGGATAAATGCAACAAAGACTTTCCCATAAAAGGCATGTCAATCTTACAGCAGCTCATCAAGGAGGAGGACTCGTTTATCGGTGACAGAAGCTGTCCAGAGCTCAAAGTTGACCCAATCAAGATAAACTTCAAGCGGATGAAGATGAATGAACCAGAGATTGCGTCTGAGATTGCACATCAAGAACACAAGTCTGACATTGCCGAGATGTCTGCCTGTCAGCCGTCGTTCTCGCCCCCCTGGGGCAACAAGACCCCGCAGCAGCTGCACATCCTCCGGCAGGTTTTCTCCAACACCCGCTGGCCCAGCAGCAATCAGTACGAGGAGCTGAGCGTCCAGACTGGCCTTCCCAAGTCGGAGGTGGTGCGCTGGTTCAGCGACAGCCGGTACAGCCACAAGAACGGGCAGCTGAGGTGGTTGGACACCTACCAGCGGCCACCCGCAGAGCCGGAGGACGCACGGGGCCAAGCAGAAGCCGGGGCCGAGTCTCCGAAGGACCCGAAGACAGCCAAACTGAAACTTGCTGAGCAAGACATGAACAAGCACCTTGAAGGAGACGCAGGTCTGAACTCGGGACAGCGGGTCGTGTGGCAGGATTCATACTCGCCGCTGCTGAGCCTGATGGGCTCCGAGGGGAGCAGCGAGCCGCGCCGGGCCGAGAAGTCGGCGCACCACCAGCAGCCAGTGGCGAGTCAGTCGCTCATTGAACAACAAACCGATGCCAATCAAACCAGGTACTCAAGTCAAAACAATTGTTTCACCGACTACTGAAGAGAGAGTCGCAGGGCATTGTGATAGTCGCGGGCCGAGGGCCATTTATCAATCAAGGTTGGCAGAAGCGGCGTCAGCCAGGTGGAATGACGATGAAAGCGTGACAGCTTGTTGTTTGTAGAAGTTGCTGCGTGATGTACAGTCGAAAGGAAACAGGAGAGGCGTGTACAGGTACTCATGCTGAGCGGCTTATTCAGACAATCAAAGGTCTGTGTTTAAGAAGCTATTTTTAGATAAGTAGACGCCTGCACTGCTGAATTATAGATTGAGAGCGCATGCTAATATATGTGAATAAATCATGACAATTGTTTTTGGGGAGATGGTTTTCCACGAGGCCAGCTAGCCCGTATAGGGGAGTCCTTTCTCAACCGGTGGGAGACTTTGCTTCCAAATACACCAGCGATGGCAGAAGAAACAGAAATTACAAACCACATCCTCACAATTTGTGCCTGTTGTGTCCGCCTGTGTTTGTGTGTGTGTGTGTGTGTGTGTGTGTGTGTGTGTGTGTGTGTGTGTGTGTGTGTGTGTGTGTGTGTGTGTGTGTGTGTGTGTGTGTGTGTGTGTGTGTGTGTGTGTGTGTGTGTGTGTGTGTGTGTGTGTGCTTGTGTGTGTGTGTGTGTGTGTGCCGCTGATAGGGATCGCCTGAGAATGGAGCTGCTGGAGGTGTGACGAAGGAGGCCCGATCCCGCCAGAGGAAGGCGATGCTGGTTTGCTCCCTGGCCTTAGACGAAAAGAGAAAAAGAAAAAGAAAAAAAAACAAAAAAAACAAAAAAAAAAAACAAGAGTGTTCATAATGACAGCAGATGTGATTGTAGCTGGACCGTTGGACTCTGACTGTAACTGTGAATACCCCCCACCCCTCCTCCTTCTCCTCCTTCTCCTCCTTCTCCTTGTCCTCCTCCGCTTCCTCCTCCTCTTCTTCCATCTGCCATCACTTCCTGCCATCGTCAAAAGAAAGAACTTCTCACCTTTAAGTCCTGTGATGTTTAAGCCTTTCATGCTTCTTTGTGGTTGTGTGGGGAGGGTGCACAATGAGGTCAGTGCGAGGGATCAAAGAAAAGACAGAGAAAAGACGCACACTGACTGGAAAACTGACTTGAATGAGCAGAAATAAGGTAGGAGAGGGCCGAGAGATATTGTTGTTTTTTTTTTGGTCAGAGGGAGAAATATATATATAAATATATGATTGAAACTGCACTATAAAAGAGGGTTTGTACTGACTGGACAAACAAAAGATGTGTCAAGGAAATGTTATTGTTGGCTTTGTGATATTTTTTACTTTTTTAGCAACCAGTACTTCAGCACTGCCTTGAATTTTACTTTTTTCCTTTATTGGGTTTTTTCAATCCTATTTACTCTTCTATAGTCACTGTAAGTCCAGATGCAATCAGACATGTTTTATTTAGATCTGTATAAATGTTGGTGATCACTTTGCAGTTCAGCTACACGCAAAAGACTATATACAATGCACTAATGAAGACAGCAATGCTAAAAGAGAAAAGAAAAAAAAAAAGAAAAAGAACCACACTGCTCCACAGTAAAGGTATTGACAGCTCTGTCAAGATCAATACACTACACTGCCCTGCAAACTGAACAGAGAGAAGCCTGTCACGCTACCGTTGCCTTACTCAGCTCTGTCCATGTGTTTTTATGACCTGTCTGTCCATCACCTTGCTTTCCAGCTACTGTGCTGTCCAGATAATAAAAAAACAAAACAAAAAAAAAAACAAGCCAGTGCATTGATGGTCACTGTTGGTCTATATCTGTGAAAAAAAAAGGAAAAAAAAATCTTGTGCTGCTTTCTGTACACTTGGAGATGTTTAACTTTAAGCTGTAATTGTATCAAATATTGTTACTGGCAAAATGTCGTTCAAAGCAAAATTATCAATTTGATCCCAAGACACTGACAGAGTGAGATATTGTGCTAGCTAGAGAGCCAAATGAGGAGACCTTTCCTCTCCTCAGAATTTTCTTGTGTTTATATAAACATACAGTCACTACATGAATCCTACTAAGCTGCATCTTTGTCAAGCTGCTAATAGCTAAGAACGGTGCTATACCATCCAAAGTGAAATTGGAGGTTGATCTCCTACCAGCAGTGTATGCACTTGTGTCGAATGTTACAAATTTATTTTGGTTTGAGATAAATGGAATCTGGACTTACGGTGTTATGATCACTTTAAAAACTTTTATGAAATAGTCTGATCATGAAGCACTGTTGTATCATCCTTTCTACACTTCTGAATCTTTACAGAATAAACTGAATACTCACCAAGCAGCGGGGCCTCGTCGTCTGTTCAATAACACCACAACTCGCTGTGAAATGAATAGAAGAGGAAAAAAGGAAGAAATGTACTTCTTTTTCTCTCTTTCTAGTCTTTATTTTTTTTTAAAAGTAGGATAACTGCCTACGTATAAGCTTCTGTGAATTACATATATAGGTTTTTTTTAAGATAGGAAAGTATGAGTCGTGTTTTCAGGGGCGGTGGTCCTGAGCTGCACTGAACAGCTGCTGTTACACATTAAAAACAAAAGGTGTCGGACTTCGCCGAGAAAACGCTGCAGGTCTGGACGCCATTCAAAACCCTCACGTCGCTCACATGGTTTTAGCACATTTTCCTCATCAAGCACTTTCATTTGTCACATTGTCAGATGTGTATTCCTGCTACAGGACTGTCGGTTATAGTTGAACCATTTGTATTATACGTGGGTAATATTAAACTGATGGGAAATTCTCCAAAGAACTGTTTTGGAACATTTTACCACAAGCCAAGTGCTTTGTAGATCATCCAGAATATGGAGCAGTGATAGGAGTCTCTTCTTAATAAGGTATGTATGTGGAACGCTTCACGTTCCCAGCAGTTCTCACCAAAAACCTGTATTGGGAGTTAATTAAATAAAGTGCAATTTGGAGTAATAATTTACAGGAGCAGGCAGGATCTTTCACATTGCCTACACCTCTCTAGAAACTGTCGCGCTTCCCGGTACCAGACGGAAAAGTGTTAAATACAGACAGGTTCAGAATAAATAAATACAACGTGAGCACTGCACTGTATTGTGAGATTTGATTCGATGGGGATTAATTCAATCGTTCATTTAGTATTTCTGTGGTATAAAATGGGAGTGCAACATCAATGTTCCTATTTAAGTATGTGGGATTAATCAAACTTGTTTTCTTTCAGCTTATTTTTGGAACTGTAGGTCCGTGCCCGCAGGGAGAGTTAGGAACAGTACAAACATTTCATTCTTAATTCTTGTTTTCGGCTGCCTGTGTAAAGAAAAAACAAGTAGCCTATTGGAGTAATGTAGCCCTATAAAACAAAATAAAATAAAACCCATCCAGAAAGAGAAAAAAAAAAGCTTGATTCCAGTTGAGGCCTCTGCAGACAGACAACGTCAGTTCATATATTTTTTTTTAATCTTGTATGGTGCTGTGGTGTGACCATCCTATGTGTCAATTGTGCAATTGCAGCTTCTGTCCTCCTCAGTAAATAACAGAATTGCAAGATGAAACCAAACTGTGCAGGGGAGGAAAGAAGTCCAAGGAGTTTATGTGGAATCAATAAACATTTCTACATTTCCATAAAGGAAATCAAATCAACAAAGGATGAAGAAACAACAATCAGAGAAAACTAAGAAAGGAGTGAATTTGATGTGAGGTTGACGTTTGGAGGTACAAGCAGAGTGGCGGCTGCAAGTCTTTCGGGTTATTCGTTTGGTCGGCAGGAGAATGTTGCGAAATGTGTCTGGAAGGTCTTGTTGTTTATTAATGATTCAATATGCATGGTTGTAAAGTATCAATCGACCAGATTTAAACTCTCTAAACAGAAGTGCAGTTGACTCCTCGTGATTTCTGGAATGTGAAATCACTCCTACAAATCTTTTTCTAGTTAAAGTGGAGAAATGTTGGTTCAAAACACCTAAAAAACCTATAAAGTAATTTCTTCAAGGTATATTTTCAGTATATATATCTGGGCTCATTTCCTCACAATGAAAAGTGGAATCAAGTTCAGACATTTCTTTTTTTGCTTATAGGGTTTCTGGTCCTCTGGTGTTTTGTTGTATCGCTGGATAAACATCTGAATCACGCAGGGAGTCGACCGGGATCCTCTGAACGTCCCGCACCTGCTGATACTCAACTGTAGTAAAGTTCAGACGTCCCATAATCTATGGTCTCAGAGTCCAATCGGAGTGGTCCCCCCATAAGGAAATACATGGCATAACCTTTGACCTATTAACAAATAGAACCGTTCCAGGGTTTCTTACTGTAAATAAGGTTTTAATCAGTGACAACCGGAGTCCTTGGGCGGCTCCGATCTTTTCATTTCAAGCATTTTGAAAACCAAATAGAATTGAGATTTTAGGGTCCTTGTAAACATGGCAAATGTCTCATTCTTTTCAGTTTATGTCCCTGAGCTCACTTTGTTTTGCGACACTTGAATGCTCAATTTGGGAATGCTCATAAGAGATGGAAAATATGTCATTTCTGCATCAGCCCTGCAGTAAATTAGTCGGCATCACTTCTTATTGCTGGATGAGATTCAGGGATGGTTTTTGCTTTTCTGTAAAAAAGGTTTTGTTCCACTTTAATAAGTTCAAAGACACGTTCGTGATGTACAGGCGCCTTTATCTTACATGGTGGCATTTTCACAGAGAGATTATTCAGCGTGAAAGTAACTTGCAATGTTTCTAGTTGGGGAGAGTTAGTGGAACTCCACCTGCTGGAGGAGAGTAGACATCACAGCTCGTGCAGGTTTCCGGGGCAGACAAGTACTGAAAATGCAAAGTAACTTAATAACTTTGACTGGCGGTGGGTTGAGATACACACACTGAATGTGTAATGACAGGGGTGGTGATGTGAAGTTGTGAAAATCTGACTGACAGACAAAAGACTTTAAAAAGGTACAACAACAAAAAAAGAAAATCCACAGCACAGTAATTTACCTGCAGAATTTTATTCTTTTTTTTTTCTCAAACCTACAATGAGCTCAAAACTTAAAAACATGGTAAAAGGCTATGACAAAAAAAGGTAAAACAGGAATAGGAGGTTGACTTTACAGCTACTTACATCAACTTTCCTATCATAAAAGAGTGGAATAAAATGAACCAATAATTCACATTAAATGTTACATGACCTTACCCTCAATCATTACACAATTAAAAACCTGTCTGAAATTGTAACAGTTTTGTGATTATTTTTCTTTTTTGGCAAAGTTGATATCCCTCACACAGTTGTCACTTAGAAATTCACTCCACCAGGAGGAAAAACACATTCCATTTATGGACTTTAAATACATTATCATATATCATATCATATCATTTTCAAGTAACAGATCCGAGAGGGTTTTTTTCTTCCTTGGGACATTTGTTAAATTAAGTTGGAAATCAGATGTAGACAGGCGTAAGTAGAGAGTCAAGAGGATGCTTGCAACTAAAAAAAGATCAAAGTGATTGGTTCACATTTACACTGAAAAAGGAGTCCCTGATAGAGGCTGTAAAACAAAATATTCACATTCTGCTCGTGTAAGTAAATATTGACATGGTTGCAGTTTTTCCCCTCCTTCGCCTGCTCAGACATCCCCTCTCATTCTCAACAAGTCAACGTTGTCCAGTTTGAAATAAGTCACCCAAACCAACAGCGTCGTACACAAGAAGCACGCGCAGACAAACCCCTCACCTTTCAATTTCCTTAAAAGGCGCGCGGGTGTATTTAAGGAATCCACTCAATTTTACTTTATCAAAATATAGAATTCAGTAATAATACATGGGAGAGCTAAAATACAGAGCGAGTGAACAAATAAAATGATACAAAGCATTTTTTTTTCTTCTTTTGCTTGATACAGTAGCTATAGGACCACAGAGTTCAAAGTTCAGGCATCGTCAGGTCTCATGGTCACTGAGACAGAAAGGTAAAAGGGCCTTCCACTTACAGGGATTTTGCCTCGATTCTCCGCTGTAGATAAAAGTTCATCCTCGTAGTCTGACGAGGTGGGGGGGGGGGGGGTCACACCTCCGGACTGTCTTAAAAACACAAACTGGGATTTTAAAATTCATAGTCGTCCTCCGCCATGTCGATGGCCCAGGCAAACTTCTCACGCTGGGTTTTGTTGTAGATCTTCTCGACGGGGATGTCCCACTTCTTACACCTGCGAGACAAACGCAAGCAATCAAGCAAGTACAAGGGTTTAACGCAGCCCCGGGGTCTGGATCTTTCTTGTCAAATAGCCAGTCAAAACACCGTCCTCACCAAGCCACAGAGATGCGAGGGTCCAGGTAGTTGAGCTTCGAGGTGCCGAGAGCGATCTGCTTGTTCTCCTCACGGTCGGTCGCCTGCACTTCCAGCTTCATCAGCTGCTCCTCTATCCTCTGGACCGCCTTCTTCTTCGTCTCCACGGCCCTGTGCGGCAGATGATCGTCTGAGTGTCTGGGTGGGGGTGGGCAAGAGCTCGAGGGGAAACTGGGCTTGTAAACAATGGAAGCTGAAGACCTACTTTTTGGACCTTTCATCTCTCCGTACTTTGGCGTCGGCCTTGGCACTCTTCAGTTCTCTCCTGGCATCAGAAAGCTGGTCTCGCTTCGCATCAATCTGACAATCACAACAGAAAGTCTGATCGAAACACAGCGTGGCAAATAATCCCAGAATATGACACATGAAGACCACAAGTTAATCCGATTCACACAATGGTGGTTGAAATTCATTTTGATATTCTCAGATAATTCAGGGAAGATTGAGACGACCACGTTCTATTTTTTTAATCGTTTAATTCAAGTGAATACTAATGTCAACTCGTCTTGCAAAACAAATGACGTCAAAGCCGAAATGCTGGTTTTTCGTGGCCTCGGGAGAATTAATCCAGATTTGATTTCATGAGAATATCTCTCACCCTCCACAGCACCGTCACGCAGAGTTTCAAAACGTCAGACTACGCTCCCAGCAGGCAGTGAAAACACTTTGAAGCCAGTCGTACAATGAGGATGTTGGCGTTTCATAAGTGAAGAGAACTTTTCGGTTGCAGCAGAGGCTCACCTTGGTCTGCAGGTTCTGCATGGACTTCTCAAATGTCTTGGGTGGAGCCCTCTGGTGGTTACACAGGATGGCCACGGCTCGGTTGGCTCTGTTGTAGGACAAGATCTTGGCCGGAATGTTTTCCTCCGCTGGCGGAACAATAAGCAGAGTCAGGTTCCTGCAGGTTGAGGAAGTATAAAACGTTCTGGGTCACTGCGCAGTGATGAGGAGCAGACGGACGCATACCGCTAGTGAGCTCTTTCAACTGCTGCTGCAGGGTGATCGAGGCGTTGTATGTACGGAAAACTTTGGCCGTGAGACCGTCCATCAGCTCCTGAAGGTGCTTGTTCAGGATAGAAGTCTGCCAGGGAACAACATTGAGAAATACATTTTAAAAACAAACAACCTTTAGCCACGCTTCCCGTCACGTTGCACTTTGCTTACATTGAGCCGATCAAACAAGTCGTCGTCAGGCTCCTTGTTCTCCATGAACAACTGAAGGTTCTTAAACACCTAGGGAAAGAGAAAAAAAACACTGGTAAGTCACCAAGAAGAGCCGACCGGTCGGACCGGAGCGCTGCACTCACCCTCTTCTCCACGGGGACTTTGTTGTAGTAGCGAATCGAGTCTTTGCCCAGGAAGTCGAACTCCACCACGAACTCCTGGCCTTCGTTCTCTGGGTAGAGCTTGATGTGCTCGACCCGCACCGAGCAGCAGCCCACCGTGTCCGCCGTCTCCCCTTCCTCCTTCTCGTTACCCGCTCTCAGAGCCAGCTGGGGCATCGTCACAACAGTTTGATTAGACACTGCGGGCCGCGTGTTAAACCACCACCAGCCCCACATCTTGTTGTTCCACGCGGTGAAAAGCGAGCGCAGCGCCGCACCTTGTCGATGAAATAAAGCGCCACGGCCCTCTGCCTGATCCGCATCTCCTTGGACTTCCAGTCTTCGCGGTACTGGGCTCGGATGCGGTCCACGCACTTCTTCAGCCGACGGGCCGTTTCATACTTCTGCCAGTCTTTCTCTCCCTGCAGACAACAATTGTTGACAAATGAGATGAGACATGAACTACAGCGATTGTTTGTGCATCGCCAAACCAGATCTGAACTCAATTTGTCGGCTGCTGCGGTGACATGTTGCATGGAACCACTTTCCACACAACATAATCTACACGTCTGTTAGGGTTTTTTTTTCTTTCTTTCCAAGAAGGAAACTTGCAAAGTTACAACACAGTGTGAGGACGACATGTTGATCAAGACTCATTTCAAGCCGCGTCAACACGTTACTGCAGATAAAGCTCCAGTTCCCACCTTGATTCTGGAGCTGGGGTTCAGCATGATGTATTTGATGGAGCCTTGAATGTTCTCCGTCCACGACACCAGCCAAGTCACCTTGTTATCATGACGGACCTCTTTCCATTTGGTTCCTGGGGGGGCCTCGGGGTACTTGGAGTCTCTGCGTGGATGATGTCGGTGAGACGCCGGGTGTATAACACAGTAACAACACACGTCAAAGCGCGGACGCTTTGCTCACTTGCTGCAGTTGATGATGATGTCTTGGGGCCTGATGCGGCGCTTCAGCATGCCCATCTTTGGATGGTCTCCACGGCCCCGGAACAGGCCCGGCGGCTCTATGCGAAAGTTTGCGATACGTTCCTTATGCTTGTCCATCATACAGAAGCCGTACTCTTGTAAGATGCGCTCATTTTCTTCTTTGATTTTCTACAAGAAGAGATCAGAACACCATCGATTTTAACCAACTGTTTGAACAGATCTGGTGGAGCGGATACAAACTGGCACATTTCGATGAGATTTGCCCACAGCACTTTGGAACAGCTGTGCAACATCAAGTTAAAGAAGTCCCCCCCCCCCCCTACTTAAGTCAACCGTCACACTGCTGAAAGCAGGAAATCTTTAGTGTCACGAGCTTCAAAACAATCATGTCATTATAGAAACGAACCACAATGCAGGAGACGTGACAGAGATGCACTAGATTAACAAAAGTACTTTCTTCGCTCTCCAAATGATGGAATTCAGGCGTTCCAGTCACTTCTGTGGCCACAGGGGGTATAAAACCCAAGCACCTCAGCGTAGCAGACTATTTCTACAAACAGTGAAAGAACGGGTCGCTCTCGGGAGCTCAGTGAATTCCGGCATGGTGCAGTGATAGGATGTCACCTGAGGAGCAAGTCTTGCCAGGAATTGTCCCCATACTCATTTGGCGTAAGGAAGTGGAAGTGATTGAGAACAGCGGCAAGTCAGGCCATGAAGAATCACAGAGCGGGGGTCAGTGAGTGCAGCAGGGCAGAAGCCGAGGTTCTGCAGTGTCAAAACCTCATGTGATGTTCAGAGTCGCTCCAGAACAGGAGGGTCTATATGGCTGAACACCTGCATTCACTCCTTACATCGCAAAGCGATAAATGCAGGTAATAATGTAATTATGGTGCGACTTTGTTTTTCCGGAGTCAGGCTCCGCCCCTCAGTTACAGTGAAAGGAACTGTTGACTGGGCTGCACAGAGTCCTGACCTTAACCTGACAGAACACCTCTGGGCTGAGTCACGCCATTAAACCTGGTGGAAAACCTCCCTGGAAGAGTTGAAGCTGCTACAGCGTCAAAGGGTGGACCAGCACCATATTGAATCCTACGGTTTGAGAATAGGATGTCATTCAAGTCCAAATGTGCGCAAATGCTTTTGGCAACATGGTGTATGCGTGGATGACCGCACCAGCTGACAAGGTCTACTTGACATCTTACCAGTTTCTCTTCCTTTGACATGGCTTTCCGGGCTTCAGACTGAGCCTTGAAGTACTCGCTCATCTCGCTGAAGTTGCACTTCTTCAGGTCTGTGAGTTTACTTTTTTCCTCTGAAGTCATTTCCTGCATAAGCAAAAAAAAACACAAATTACACCGGCATAAACAAATTGTAGCCACTGACAAGGAGGTTCAAAACAAACCGAAACGTAACAGCGCGCCCTACCTTCCTCCAATCTTTGAAGAAGTTTTTGCGGAAGATGTCCTTCGTGGTGTACTCGTGGTCCAGCATTTTGGCAAAGAACGTGGCCACCTCTTCCGCCTGCGGGCTGAGCTTCATATGTTTACCTGAAACAGTCAAGAGAGCGTCACCGCCAACGTTTGCCACAGTCACCGTTTGACCTTTGTTCGACGCAACAAGTAAACCTTCTCACCGTCGTAGTAAAACTTGACACGGCCAGGAACGGGCTCATAGGGCGGTGCAAACACCGGCCCTTTGTGCTCCAGAAACTTCCACTTAACGCCATCCGTGTATCTTTCTTCTTCCCACCTGCGACCAAAGAACAAGATGGGAAAACCATCAGGGAGACCATTTTATTGTCAAATGTGTTTGTGTAAAGCACAAAGCCAACACTTTTATATACGTCCACCTGTGAAGCTGGTTCATATGATCAACTCACCATTTCCACTTCTCCTCTGGCTCCTTCTTTGCTTTCTTTTTTCCATCGGCGACTTCTCCTTTTTTGTTTTTTGTCTTTTTTGTCTTGACATCCTAAAAAAAAAAAAGAAAAAGGAAGCAAAAGTAGTAGAGTTGTGTTGCTCACACTGGCAGAGCACAAAGATAAAACAACAATAAAGTGTAATGAATGACACTAGTTGGTCATTATAATCAGCTTTTCTTTTTTTTCCAATTACCAACGATCACGCTGCTTACCTCAACCTCCAGTTTTCTTTTCTTGCCCTTCTTGTCATTTTCAGTTTTTATTTTCTTGGGCTTGAAATCGGAGCTGAAAATGAAGACCCAGTGTTACAAACCTTAAAAGATCAAAACTTTCAAAGAGAAAACTGGAGAAAAAAAAACTAATTTAACGACACTTACTCGTTATCATCATCTCGTTCTCTTTTCAAAGACTTTTCTTGTTTGGGAGAGTGGTAAAAATCGTCCTCGGGCTCAGACTTCAAATATGGAGGGCTGCCAAAGAAAACCAACACAAACAGAAACATGGCTTCTTATGGAAATGGCTCCAACTGTACGAATGCAGCAGCTGACAAAGATGAAGCCTTGACATACCTGGCAAAGCCGTTTTCTTTTTCTTTTTTGATTTTGCCGTCGAGGGATCTAATCTGAAATGGGAGTTCGGGGGGAAAATAAGCTTTAAGCACACAAGACAATAGATGTTCACACAACACACCGAAAGTAAAGTGTGATTAGCTTGAACATAAAACACTGCTATTGTTCACTGGAAGAGTCCCTTTCTGGCCAATGTGGAAACTTAATTAGCTAGAAATCTAGTAGAAACATCAACGTCCCCATCGAGACGAGACTCGTCTTCCAACACACTGAACAAAAGTAAACATTGTGATGATAGACTGAATAAGTGATGAGGACTAAAATACCTGATCAGGATCAATATGACAACATGGTCAGAAACGCACGGCTATTATTCACCTTCTCCTCTTTCCGCTTCTCCTTGTGCTTGTCCTTGAATTTGTCTGTGCTGCCATCTCTGTGCTTCATCTTTTCCCTCTCCTTGTCCCTGTGTTTTTTATCGGACGACTCCTTATGATCACTGGAGGTGAAAGAACATACAGCTATTCATTCATCTGGCATCAACTTCTGCAGTTCAGGTCAATTATTGTAGGAACCAAACTGGTCCCGTCTGCTTTTAAATCTCTAATGAGTGGAGTTGAAAGGCACAGATACCCGTTGCCATGCTTGGACTTCTCCCGTTCTTTATCCTTTCTGTGGTCCTTATGTTTATGTTCCTTGTCTTTATACTTGTCTTTATGCTTGTGAGCATCTGCGAACAAAGGAGCATGAGGTTAACCGATGAGACAAACGACAACAAACGTGCAGACCAGACACATAGATGGACATTTCCATTGATACCTGAAAGTTTTATACACAAGAAGAAAAGATGAAAAATGCTCTTCCAATGCAGGCCTGAAATAAATACTCCCAGATAACTGCCTACACAGTATTTACAGTCCACCCACACTAACTGGCCCAGTGAAAAACATGAATTAGATCAACTAAACAGAAATAAGGAATAAACACCACTCTGACAACCATGCAGGTGGCAAAGCAACCTTTAACACAGACACACAGCACCTCCTACTGCCTGCAGGAGGCTTATCTCAGACAATATGAAGCCACTGGCAGGTTTGAACATGTAACTGCACAACAAGACTTCCACCTATCTTTAACATGTAATCTCAGGTATAAAAAAACTAAACAAAAAACCAAGCTAAATCAGGAGTCGGTTATCGAAAGTATATGGCTGGCAGCCTCATGATCATAAACCAAACACCACAAGTTGCTTGAAGACTGGATGTTTTTAGTAACTTCAAGTGTCAACGTGCCGGCTAGGTCCACCAACAAGTGGCCCACATTTCCATCGCACGCCATGAAAAAAAGGTCAAACACAAGTACAAGCAGCAACTCAAAGAAAACAAACTTGAAGCGAGTTTGTAGGATAAAGTTCATCACTCAAATCAGATACAATTAAAAGTGAAAGACAGCAGCTTTGACTCCTGCTCACCACTTTATTTATTTAAAAAATACCACTAAACGAAGGCACTCGCAACACAGAACAATACTTTAAATAACAAAGTACAATTTGTTCCAGGAAACAAAGTGTTCGTAAAACGGATCAAAGTGGAAAATATTTAATGGAAACCAACTTGGCTTGTAATCAAACTAAATGCAGAGGTTTCTTACAGTCACCTGAAAGAAACACGGTACAGCTCTAACTGTGAACGTAAGCTCCACAATGCATCTCAAATATGTTGAAAATAAGCAAAGCCGTGAAAAAAACACTTCTGCTGAAGTAGCTTTGAGTCCTGGGAGGTTTAAAAACAAACAAACGTGTAACGTAGGTAAGAATTGACCATAACAAAGCGCAGATCAAATTAACAGTTTGCTTTGATACGTGCGTTTCACACTTTCCCCAACATCTAAACCGATCAGACGCATGAAAATCCCGTAAAACCCACTTCCTATTCAACTTTACTGTCATTTAATATGAAATAAAGCCCCTAAGTGGTAACATGATGAGGAACTACAGTCCAGTCAATATGAACTGTAAGAAATGTGCTCCACTTTCACCAGGCAATGTGAGAGTGAAGCGCTTTGTTTTTGGATAAAATACAGAAAATAATAAAACGACAGATGTGAAAGCATGCGTATCGTCTCCGGTGTGGACGAGTCGGGGTGTAAATGAAGCAGTGAGCCCCCTCGGTGTCTTCCACACAGCCATCTGCACAGCCTGGGTTCAGCTCCAGTACAGTCAGGCCGCTACACCGAAAAAGAAAATGGCGCAGAGACTAAGTCCTCAACCCCCAAACCCTCACTTTCAGGTGCCAAATGTGCCATCAAAGACCGCCGGGAAACAAAATCTGATCACACAAACTGGTAAAACACCTCAAGCTGTGTGGCAATATTGACTCAGATCGGTGACACTGTGCGGGGAAAGGCTTTAACAAGAGCTCCCATTTGAACAATAGGCGCTTGTGAGTGAGACAGAGGACTTAGTCTCTGGACGCCATTTCTGTCCTTCTGCCGAGAAGTACGGCAGCGCTCACGTTAGATCAGTTAAGACACGTCCGAGTCCCAGGAAAACACTCGTTCTCCTCGGACTCGCGTGACGCAGGGAACTTACCGTTGACCCGGGAGCCACAATCGATCTGGGAAAGAGGGAAACAGACGTACGTTAGATTTCGTAGTGGGCTAGCTAACTAGCTGGCTAACTAACTTTGAACTTGCTGAATGGCAAAGCGGCGCAGCTCGCTAGGCTAGCGAGGCTAGCTCGCGACACCGGCCGATAATATGGCTTAGCGGCTAACAGCGGCTCCGGCTAACGCCACAATAACTGGAGCGTTATCTCACTTTACCGTCAAGTTTAAACCCCCACATATCCGCCCCGATACGGACCGGGCACAACAGCCGCTTTGCAATCCATAGAAAAATATGACAAAACTTGTCAAGTTGCTTTTGACGATAAAAATCGGCTTGGCTTTTTAAACACCAACGGCTAACGCGCGCTAGCGGACACTAGCTGAGTGGGTACCCTGTCAAATTAAACTGTGTCAAGAGGCAGCGCCGGGTACCCAGCAGGGATGACACTACCGTACAACTCTAACGTTACCTGGTCCTCGTTGTGGGAATGGTCCCCACTCATTTCCAAAGCAACGTTTGCGTGAAAAAATGAAAAATAAAAAAAGGGAAACGTGTGCGTTATCACACACCGGTAGGGAGCTGTAAGCAGAATGAAGAAAAGACACGGCGGTTGTGCAACAAAGTACCAAATGTGAAGCAATGCGCATGCGCACGAATTTAAATGGTACAAGCGAGCAACGTAGCTCCACCCCCCTGAGCCAACGTGCTGCTTTCGAGCCCACGACTGTCCCGGAGTGAAATGTATGGCGGGTGCACCGTGTCCTCTTTCCACAGGACACTCACATGGGAGGGGTTTTAGAATAGAATAAAATAGAATAGAATAGAAATGCTTTATTAATTCCAGAGATAACTTCATTTACAGCATTGCTGCACACAGACTAGACCGTAATCAATAGAATAGAAAGTCAAAATATCAAATGGGAGACTTAAACATTAAATATGTAATATGGGTATTATAATGTACAAGACTTAACAGTGACTAATGCAAGCATTGAAAGAAAGGAATTTACATAAGAACACAAACTCTATTTACAAAGAAGAGTTAAACAGTTGAAGGATCTCCTATGGAGCTCTGCACTGTACTTTGGTGGGTTTTGTCTGTTGTTGAATATGCTCTTGCTGTAGACCAGGACATCATTTAAATGTATGTGAATATTTTTATGCTTTATCTAACTGGTGTCACGTTGCCATACTGTTTTTCAATTTTTTTAAAACCTTCCATAAAACATATACCAGTTTAGCCATAGGTCCATTTCTCCACTGTTCTTGTTTTCCAGCATTTGCACGAAGCCCCTTCCTGGCTATGGTTTTGTTCTTGCTGTATGTGTTTTCTCTCATGACTATGTCTTTATTTTTCCCAGGTACATTACATGGAAGGTGATTTAAATATCAGATCCAAAAATAGTTTTTTGTAAAATAGTTTTTTCCAAAGTTGCGTCATCTTCTTACGACTCGGGAAAGCATGTGAATGATTCAAATCTGCAAGTCCACACTATGTCCTACAGTGTTGCTGAGCACACAGTTGTTTGCTTTTTATTCATGGTGTGATTGGAAAAAAAGTGAATCAAGTACATTTTTCCCAGCATATCTTTCCTCCAAGTTGTTGAACTTCTGGATATTCTGTATTTCACACATTCTGTACCATTTTTCTTTACTTATTACTTATTACTTCATTGACACTGGTTTCCATGGTTCAATAATGTAAAGTGCCCAGTCTTCACATGGGATTCAATGAAGAAGATTTCAACAGTTTTTTTCATTTAACAAGTGTCTCAAATACAAACTTCACAATGTTAAAATATGTGTAAAAAAAGTTCCTCTCCAGAGATTTTTTAAAAAGTGAGAATTGAACAGATGATTAATAAAGTTAAATGTTTACTCTGCTATGTTTGTTTTTATAGGACTTCACAGACAACCTTTGTTTTTGCTATTTAGTTCTTTGTAAGTAGTGATGATTTTACTGTCAAGCCCTTACCTACATATATATTTGTTCACTGTTGAGCCTTGTACATATTAATATTTACATAATTGATATGTATATTTTCTTTATTGGTATTTTAATACTCAATTCTATTAATACCCGATCCTGGGTGGAGAAACGCAGCAAATAATTTCCCCTTCGTACTTATATAGATATATGAAAATACTTTCTTAAACAATATAGTATAATCATCTATATTTAGCACAATACTTTGCTCAAGATGATTTCTGATTAAAGTTTTAGTATCAGCCCTGTTAAGTATAGAGGCTATCATTTCAAGTTTTACCTTAATAAAACTTAAAAGCCCCTGTGACTGTGGTGCCTGTGAACTGGGTGAACTCAGATGAGTTGTTAAGAATGTGCAGCATTCTATAACACAGAAGTAAATGAGTAACAGAAACGCACGGGCTGAAAGTACAGTATTTGCCTTAAATTACATTTCATTACAAACATATTCACGCCACAAAATCCTAATTGCACCACAAACCACTAAATTCATTACTTCTATTATATGATGGCCAATAATGGTTAACTATTAAACATGAACCCACGACAGATTATACTGTGGTTTATAATCCAAACAAAACTGAAGACATGACACCAGAAACCTGTTTCTGGAATTGAATTAGCATTTTACAGAGGAATAAAAACACAGATGTATAACTGATATATTTAGTTTTTCCGTCATATATTGGGTATTTCCTGATTCCCACTGTTTGTGTGTATTCTCTCAATGTGCTCACCACTGGTTTCTCCAACTTACACCACCCAAAACTGTAAACTGTGACATTTATGCTGGCACTGTTCAGCCTTCATACTGGGAACACAAACAGCTCCAGGCTCAGTGATTGTGCTTGCCTACATTTGCGTGACCTTACCAGAGAATGTAACATAAATAATATTGGAATATCAACAGTCATTACCACCATGTTATCAGAAGATGTCATATTCATATTGTGACTTGAATCGGCCACATGCCTTACAGTGAATATGTAAAATCAAGCTATAGTCTGACGTTTTGCCTTAAACAACTTAAAGATATAATCAAACAAGCTGGGATTATACATGTTAAGTAACTGAGAAGAGCCTTAATATGCAGCTCAAAGGGATCCGGAGCAGTGCTGAAGGTACTTTTAGTGATTTAAAAATGGTGTCAGCCAGCAGCGTGTTGCGTGTGACAGACAGCAGCATGCCCTGCCCTCCACAACCTTGACAGTCCACACGCATATCACATAACAACTTAAAGGCAAAGTATGGAGATAGAGTGTCAGGGTGAACTGAACGTTGAACAAGTGTGTGGTCTTTTCAATCTGAAAAGCTTTTTTATATAGAGTAAGTTCTACATATTTAAAATATGAAATACTCTTTTTTGAAATGACAAAAAGTCATTGACAAAATAAAGTGAATTAGATCTGAATACACAAATTAGTATATGAAAACCAGGATAGCAAAATGTGTTTATAAAGCTGGCAGAGGGGGCAGAAAACATGAACTATTTCTACATGTGAGTGTTCTCAGGAACCAGACAATTAAAAAAGGGGATCTAAATTAAGGAAGTGCAAGACACACTCATTTTTTGTCCACCAGATGGTATTACAGTATGAAGTCAAGCCGTTCTCCTGCCCATTCTGAAGTTCATAGTGCCTCCCCATCCAGCCTCTACTGCCTGTGGAGCACAAGGCAGCAGTAGAGACAGACAATGACACGCACATTAATTCACACCCATGATTAATTTATAGACAATTCACTCAATGCATGGGTCGAACATGGAAATTCCACACAGAAAGGCCCCATAACCCTGCATTCAAACCGTGAATATTCTCACCGAGAGGGAAATCCTCATCACGCTTCTGTCTTATTACATTAAGTTACAACTTAAGACAATTTAATTTAGTCCAACAGATCTGACAGCATCATTTAACACTATAAAAAAATACTGTTGACAGCATGAGAAAATGTCTGCATGCTCAGAGTCTGTTCACTGCTTCTAAACCTTCAGTGTATCAATTATTCAATAATGTGCATTGTGCATTATCTTGCATGGAGTACAACAGTTAAGGCCTTTGTTTTCTCGGTAAAGAGATTCAAACACAACTTGAAAAGCACAGTTTATTTGTTTCAAGATCCTTCATTTTGTTAGAGGTCACAAGTAAGCCATGAATATTTGGATTGGTCTTCATTTTTGACAAATAATAGGCTAAACAGAAGAATATATACATTGACAAAAGAAAAACAAAAAAACACTGATGTACCACCTTTTAAAATCACAGTATAAATAATTGATATTCAAGAGGTTAAAAAAAAAAGGAAATAATCCAAATTTTCATTGCCGTTACAACCATTCATTCCAGTTCCTTTTACTTGGACATAATAAAGTGCACATAAGCTGATTAAGCGAAGATGTAAGTTTACCAAAGGCAGTGTTATGGGAACGCCGTGTTCTCGTCCTCGCATGCCTTTCAGGCTCTAATTGTTTAGCTTTCAAAGCAGCGTGGTGGGGTTCTGGTAGAGAAACATGTAGGAGTCACACAGCAGCCTGCGCACTAGTTCAGGAGCCTGTGATGGGTGGGCCCCAGCCAGCTCCTCCTCTGGCCGACTCAGGAAGTCTCCCAGCTCCGGACAAGCCCGGATCTCGGGAATGTTGTAGCCACTTTGATTGTCGCCTATAGGAAGAGTTGCCTTATGATTAGCTGTCCGCTTAGAGAGAGATTAACCAAAGTTGTGAACATCGAGAGCTACTCTACAACAGTGCCTATCTAACATTCTCAAGGCTGCGATATCAGAAAATGAAGCAGTCATGGTAACCAACTCAAAGTAAGAAAAAAAAAAAAACTGTTTGCACAGTTATAATGAAATGGTTGTGTTGAAGCAAACATTGCCACTATTGTGAAAAGAAATAAAATGAGATTAGGAATAAACAAGCCAAGCTGTGTCTCACCGTGTCTGTCCGCCATGCTGTCAAAGAAGAGCCAGGAGCGGGGATCAGGGCCATATTTGACAAAGGACACGTAGTGACTGGTTTGAATGCAGAGCACAGCAAACAGCTGCATGGTGCGCCTGGGTACGGCCCCGTCAACGTCCACATCTGCTGCCACCGCTATGGCACTGGGAGAGTGACCCTGGCGAGTGGGATGGGTGTGTACCTTCAAAAAAAAAAAAAAAAAAGTTGAAGATTTACACTTTAAGCATGGCCAGTTGGTAACGTAACGGACAAGTGAGGAATAAATCTAACCTGGGTGTTGCAGGTAGCGCAATACTGTTTGACCCTTCCCGGTTGTAGTTTGCGATCTGGTAGACACTGAAGACACTCGTACTCCGCTAAATGTCCACAGATGAAGCACTCCCTCGGAGCTGTTGAAGAAAGCAGGTGATTTATGCGCCATCTACACAACAGTGTTTAAAATCATTCCAACTGTACGATTTGGAATAAGTAACAAAGTCAATGTCTCACCGTTGTAAAGAAGATCTGTGATGTCCAGCGTCATGGAGGGAATGATGTGCGAAAACATTTTATATTTGTTTCCAAACCTCGGCATTTGAACTATGAGGCAAGACGGCATCTGAGAGGGATATGAAATATACGTTGACCATGTAGACTTTAGCAAACTCGTCATGAAAAAAAAGCACAAGTGAATTCACTGTGACTTTTTACCATCGCATTCACTTTTTCATCCAGTCATTTTAGCATGCGATACTAAATGTTTCACAAGGTTTATTTCATTCAGATAGCATCTCCACATGCCTTAAAATATATAGTTTGAGTGCTCTTGTAGGCTTAACAATTGTCATTATACATTCAAACAGCACCACAAAGATGTCAAATGTCTGACGACGTGCAATTCCAGACAAAAGGCGACACTAATGTTTGTTTTGTTTTCTCACCACTTCAAATTTGAGGTCGCCTGACAGGCATGATGTGTCCAGCAGCTGTTGGACAGTAGGCGTCGGTCCCATCTGCTCTTTTTCCAGAAAAATCTGGAATGTGTAGGCACTGTGAGAGGATTCCCATTTGGATCTGAGGGCAAACAAATGTCAAGTAAACTTAACTGAACCGCAGTCCAATTTGTGAAAGCGCGTCACCTTGATCCTACCTGAGCTTCAGCAGCGGCTCGATGCAAAACACCTTCTGAAAGAGGACTGTGATGAACTCTTCTGGATCTGGAGGCAGGAAAGACAACGAGGTTGTAACAAACCGCATCATCGTTTTATGTGGCGATGGATTCATGAAGATCTTCCATACAAGATAGAGTACCTTTTTCCTCTGTCCGGAAAGTGTCACAGCCAAGTTGTTTACGAAAATTCATCACACTCTCTGCAGGCACAAAGCCCCGTCTGCAACCAACACATTGAGAGATTAGTGGGCAAAAGAGTCTTAAACCTGCACCGACCACAAGTACAACATGGAAGCACACAGAGGCTTTACAGAACTGCATTATTCCATTACAACGCAGTAAACAAAGGGACTGTTTCACTACCATGAAAATAAAAAAAGGCATTGGGGTTTTTACCTGCGTAAGCTGTTGACTATCGTCCTCAGTGTGCAGGTTACGGGTTTTGATTTATCGGCAGGCATCGGGCAGACACTATCCAATGTCACAGAGGTACTGAACAAACTGAGCAGAGAAAAAGTGTTTAAAAAAAAACAAAAACGGCTATGAGCTTATCTAAGAGGAGTTTACCATGTTTGTTTTCACTGAACATGACATCATTTGAATAAACGAGTCTTTGTGAGATTTAGGTGCACGGGGCAGTGAACTGGTTTTACCTGAAGAGGGTGGCATCAAGGTAACAGGAGTTAAAGTGACCCTGGATCCCCCTCATTCTGCCCACCAACAAAGACGACGCCTCCGATTCAGAGACGGGCGGCGCGTCCTCATTGGACTCCTCAAATAGAGGAGCTGAAAAACACAGATAAATGTAAAATGAATAAAAGATGTTGATTGGATTGCAGTTCACCACGGCTTTCCCGATTTGATCCCATAAGCCAAACCATAGTTTGGTTTGGCTTGAAAACACACAGGCCTGTAAAGATAATCATCAACTTACTTTTCCACGGAAGGAAGTGTCAACTTGATGAATGACGTCACAAGCTCGGCATTGTTTCAGGTACAACTGGCATGTTATTACTAAATCCTGTTTTTATGTGTGTGAAAATACTGCGAGCTGAAACATCTAGGAAGCAGGACTTGCGAATCGAAGGACTTGTGACTGGGAGACACCAGTCGGACATGAAAACGTCTAATCTGAGAGTTTAGAGTACAAACATGACATGATACTGGCACCCTCATCAGAAGCCCAATGCGCAGTGCACTGGTGATTCATGCTGCAAAAACTAAACTACTAACTAAATGCAACAGGAATACAAATAAGCGAGTGTGAAGTTTGCAAGTATCATTTGTGTGTCTCACCTGCAGGGGTTTCTTTAGGATGGAGCGTTTCCACTTCTGCAAAGGAAGTGACGAACCTGCTGTCAGGGCTGCACTTGGTGATGGGAACAAACAAAGCTCGGCTCCCTTTGCAGATGAAATACTGCTGACCCCTGTACTGCCCCTCAGAGCAGCCGTTCACCTCATAGTCCTACAAACAACAAGATGCAAAATGACTATTCGATCATTAAAACTGCCAGACGGCTCTACTGCACAGGAGACCCACCAGTTCGATCCCAGCCCATTCTTCCGTCTTTCCAGTAGGAATTCCCAACCACCGGATCACCCCATACACTGTGATCCCGGTGTTGGAGACCACCTCCACCAGGGAGCCCATCTCCAAAGGCGCAAGGGGTTCAGTTGGCGTCGGATTGTGAGAAACGGCCCGCTCCGGCTGGTCCTCTGTCGCCTGACGTGCACGAGATCCGATGTTTGGCATGGAATTGATGAGCGTCACCGCTTTTCTATTCGTACCTGTGGGAACAACCATGCAAATTGTGTAAGAAGTTTGGAGGTTTCGTGCCGAGAAGGTCATATGATATAATCTTTCAGACACGTCCCACGCTGCCCGGTGGGGCTGAACTCTGGTGAACACCGCACAGGTCTGCATATGAGGTGTGCAGACACTTTTACTGCACGGTGTGCAAAAAATGTCAGACCATGTGATGCATTCACTTCATTCCAGTGAGGGAAGACCAGTATTTCCAGTTGTGTTACGGAGCTGCTGCCTCTGCATCCCCTCAGGAGTCACAAGTTACACTCACGTCTTGAAATTTAGCAACGTCTATGGCTGTTCACTCATTACGTGTCTATAAACAAATACCAATACCCCATTACCTTTAGCTCCAATGTTTAGGAAAATTAGTTTGATAAAGCCACAAAGCAAAAAAGCAACACAAGGAGAAACGCGACACCATGACTTTGTATGCACCACATTCACTTTGAGGACTCACTTGCACATTTGCCATCCCTCCAATGCTGTCCCAAGCGGACGTTGGTAGACGGGACCACCTGGATTATGTCTGCCGCGCTGAAAATGGGCAGAGGAGCAGGTTTCTTGGAAGATAAATGATGATCGCAGTCCTATGGTAGACAAAGGGACAAGAAACACAAAAGAAAATCGATTGTACCAGGATGTAAAAAAACAGAGTTTAGAAGTTCAATCTCATGACACTGAGTGTCGATCTTTGATGACACAGATAAGCAGAGATTAGAAGCCTTGGTCTTGATAATGATCACGACGGTTCATCCAAAACACACAAAAGAACCAAAACCCACCACAAATTCCACCTCGAAGCCCAGCATGCGCAGGTCCTCCTTGTTCTCCTTCTTTTCTATCTGCATCAGGTTCTTGACCAGCCCGGGGAGGTGCTCCCTCTTGTGCCTCACCACCACCAGGTCGTCCCTGGACAGCTCGCAGATGGCGGAGAACAGCTGCGGGTTGCACAGCAGCTCCAGACGCTTGCTGGCTGCGGGGACGAAGAGCAGGAGCTGCGCCTGGTGCCGGCTCAGCGGGTAGGTGTCCTCCCTGCGCACCGTGCCTCCGCTCTTGGGGCCCCCCGCGGTTCCGCCGCCGCTGCTCCCTGCGTAAAGCGGCCCCATGAACTCTCCGCGCTGCGTCTCCACCTCCACACGACCGATGCATCCCCGGGAGAAGCCTTTCCTCGACTTCCCACGAATGACGATGAAAAACCTGTCGTTTGCCACCCTGTTGGGCTCCATTGGAACGGCTGACACCCCCACCTGAACTCTAGTCCATTGAACAGGAGTGAACCTCCGAGGCACCCCGCAGTCACACGATAAACTTGGAAGGAAAAGAGCAATAGAACAACAGTTTTACTGTATGCAACGACCGGAGTCGTACAAAAAAACAAGCTTTAGGGGATTACAAATCTCGTTGAGTAAAAGAATAAACAGGATCTATGATAAAGAAATCCGCCTGCTATTTGCATTCCGCGTAAAGCTTCAAAACAATTTTGAAGGTTATAAAAAAAAAAAAAAATAAGAAAAAGAAAAGAAACAACTTACTTTGAATTTTTCAAGCGCAATTAACCCTCCATCGGTGACTCCACTATTGAGATTAACCTAAAAGCAGCAGGATCGTCTGCCTGGATGGATCACTTCCTCCTGTCTTTACCGAGGAGGAGGGTTCAGCTGCAGGTATTTAACCAGTGACCTCCGCGTGACCGACAACGCCCACCTGCACGCTCCTCTTCTCCGCCCCCAAGGCGAGCTGTCAACACAACACAACACAACACAACACAACACAACACAACGGACTGATCCCATCAACTTTTCTCAAGAGATCGTTTGATTATAGAGTGACATAGAACCCCCCCCCCCCAAAGTTGGATATTGTATATTTGACTGGAAACAATATATAATCTGTTAGTGTTGTATTTGATTATCTTCCAATTGAATTTTTTTTTTATCACTCTTACAATAAATGAAGTAAATCACTTCACATTCCACTTGATTATTGTTTATGGTCATTTCCAGAGAAATGATGACCCCCTGACCCCCCGCCACACACTTTCACAACTACTGGTTTACACCAACTCTTAATACACTTTCCTTTCAGGGAAAAACAAACAAAAAAACAATAGGACCCCCCCCCCAAAAAAAAATCCTTAATCCATCCACATGACAGTCAATCCACCATTTCAAGTCTATCCTATTATTACTGTATAACTCGCAGAGCAAACAGCAATGGTATTCAAAAATTGTTGACTCAGGAACAAATGAAGAATTGAGATTCTTGCATTTGTCACATATCCAAAGGACAGCGAGACTCTGCATTCAACCCATCCCACAGACGCTATAGGGAGCGCTGTGCCATGATCAGGGGGCATTCTGAGCTCACGGCCTTGCTCTGGGACCCATATCGGTGACCCGTTTGGGCCAAAATTCAAACCAGACCAACCTCTCTGGCATTAGTGGCAATAATCCACCAGGTGTTCAAGGGCCAGAATAACATCAACCAAAGCTCAACCATTACCATTAAGGACGGGATAATGATGCAGATTTTGCAGAGAAAATCTCAGAATATAAGGCATCAGGACAGCTGCCGTCATTTTTCCTCAACATCTCATGACACTCGTATCTTATCTTTTTTTATGCCTTCATCAACAACTGTGTCACCAGACTTGAGTAAGGGAGTAGTGACTTCATTTCTCAGAATACAATAAAAAAGCAGCTTTCAGCACAACCCCCCCCCCCCCCCCACACACACACACACACACACACACACACACACACACACATTAGTAATAAACAAGTCTTACTCACTGGGACCGGCAGGACCCAGTGTCAGCAGAAAGGGACCAACATGTTTATGGTAACCACAGGTGGAGTTCAGCACTTTGAGTGACATGTTTGTTCGGGCTTCACAGATGTCACATGTCCTTCCTTTTGACGCAGGCGGCGTGCGTCTCTGACAGTATCTTCACTTCTCATCAGCTTTACATAACAGCCCTCATTCACTCCGACGAGTGTAGTTGCTATGTTTCCTCACAGCAACAAACCTTCACTTAACAAAAAAAAACTTAAGATTTATCAATAGGGAACTCACACACGAGGTGCTTTAGGGATTATCTCATGTTTTTGGCAGGTGACAATGACAGCACAGAAGAAAAGAAATACTGAAGTACAAAAGTGGATCTATTCCTTTAGTACATTTATTTCAAGGTCAGAAAGAGTAACACGATGAAGCGCTATCCAGTCAGTGAGGTCCCTCCATCGTACCGATGACGAGCCCAGGCAGCAGAGTTTGACTTCTTCCCTTCGACTTGACCAGTTCCATCCCAAAACTGCACATCTTCTGGATATTTAGCTGATGAGGCATATTAACAAAGACATGCTTTCCTTTAATCGAATCAAATGTAAACATTCAATATGATATACTTACACCCAAGGATGTGACTTTGGCAGAAGCTGGAGTCTATCAATGAAAAGGCTCTCATTTCTCTCCTTGTGGAGGAACAGCGCAGCATCAAACATCTAGAACAGCAGAAATGGTTTTACTGGATTGTTCTTACAGGCAAAAGTGGCGACATATCTAACTGCTTCTTATAAAGAAAGCTAACCTGGGTCATTACTTTCTGATGGTTTTGTCCGCCTGAACTGCTTATAGCCGTATGAACGCCACATTTGCGCCTTGCCGGGATAATAATAGTGGGCATGAGAAACACTTCAGGCCTCTTCTGGAAGTCAACACTGTAGTTCTACACAAGGAAGGACAATTCAGTGACAGTTATCGAAGACTTTATATCAATACTTGATCACGGGGTCGGACTTCTCCAGATGTTGCACCTGGCCATTTTGAAGTTGGCCTCTGACTTTATTTGACCGGGAATAGTCGAGGAGGAGGCTGTTGAGGATGATGCCAGACGGAGTTACGAGCCTGCTCCCGAAGGCTCGGCTCAAGGAACTGCAATAGCGCGAAGACGACAGATAAGATGCAGGAATGTCACATTGCCCAGGAGCACATACCAAACATAATGTGTGCTCACACAAGTGAAACTGTAACGCAATCACCTGGCAACAGACACCACGAGGTTATCGGATCCCATGACTACCACCTGCCCACCTATCTGCTCCGTCCGGTGGTTTGAGGAGTCGTAGTCGGACGCACGGGAGGAATTCATCCACCGGTGAAGCACGTCTGCCTGACTCTTACTGTATTACGACAGACAGAACAAAATGCAATATCTGACAATAAGTGCCCCCCCCCCCCCCCCCGAGTAATTTTAAATACATGTTTGTTTTTCTCGGTGTAAAAATTGCATTTTGAATACATCTGCAATTCAGAGTGCGGCTATAAGCCTCGGCATCTTTTAAAGTGTCAGCGTACAATGTACCTCAGTATGTGAGAGAGGAGCTCAGCCACCGAAGAGTTGGACATATTTTCATTCAGGAAAGAGGCAGCAGCTGCTCCCAGAGCCTTTATTGGAAGACGATGCAATAAAATCCTTCAAATCACATCCATGTTAAACATGACATACATTTTAAACTGCGATTAAAATCCCAGCACCTCAGCCTTCAAATGATGGGTCTGATTTCCTGTAGCGTTGTTCCCACTCGGATGAAAATCCTCCAAAAATTTCAAAACTGATATCAACGCTGCACCAGCAGACGGAGGAGGAGGAACTTGAATTATAAACTCTATGACACAAGTAGCAACATTTCCATGAAGACATCCAGAACTTATACATAGACGCACGTCTTCCAATGCTTTGCAAATCAGTATTTACCATTAAATCGTCCTTCCAGGGGTTGTTCTACCTCTGCTTTATAGTTACTGATGTCCGCTCGGCTCAGGACGCCTCCGTTTGCCTGCACCTTTGATGGAAGAAAGAAAAAATAGAATAGGAAATCATGATCCTGGACATGTTTGGTATCTAATCATTTCTCAGAAAAACTATGTTACATATAATGAGATTGTCGAATACCTCCTCGACTATCTCTTGTGATAAGTTGCCATGGTAGAAATTTGATAATCCAGCCTCTAGGACTCCTGCCAGAGCGGGCATCTTCACAAACGATCCGGGACTCGGCACTCGGCCGTCTGGGGTGAACATGTCCCTGAAGCGCTGCGATAGCCGTTCACCTTGTACTTCTGATACTGCGTCGGCTGGTAAGAACAACAAATAAGTCAGCGCTGACAATACAGTGCCCTCAGGTGAGATGGACGCATTTGAAAATAAACAAGACTGCAAATAGAGGTAGTTTTGCCTCACAGAGACTGTGGGATACTTTGAAACCTTCTCTGGCCACATCTGCTGCTCTGCTCACAACATCCTCCCAGGAGAGACTGCAGGAATATATGAGACGTCAGATGTTACATTCAAACACATTGTGACATTTGTATTTAATAGGTTTTCTCTATTTTTTTACCTCCCAAACAGACGATGAGCTTCATGCAGCCCCATGAGCATACCAGGCACTCCAACTTGAAGACCTTGCTGAAAGTTTATCATAGACGTTAAGTGATGACTAATGTCTCATCCGTCTTCTCCCCGGTATAAATCACCTTCAGCTCTGGCACATTTTGCAGCATCTCCACTCTGAATGATCTCGGCGCCGTCCCTTGAAAATTGATCACCTTAGTTTTATTCTTGTGGACATCATGAACCAGCATCACGCCGCCTCTGCAGAAAGCCAATGAACTCTGATGGAACCGGGATCAGGCGTCTGAAGGCGTTAGGAAATACACCCGAGGGAATCACGTACCCACCAACACCGGACGCGTGTGGATGCACGACACATAGACACAAAACAGCAGCAATGGCTGCATCCACGCTGGATCCACCACGACGGAGGACTTGTTCGCCAACCGCGGTGCAGTGTTCATGATCCGACGCCAACACACCTTTGTTGAAGACCTGGAAAGAAGCCTTGGTGAGAAAATGTACCACGGTTGGGTTCTGCTGATATATGTGACACAATATGACGTACCAACGTTTTATCAAAGTAAATTTGCAGGACCAAAACAGCCGTCGCAAATACGGTAAAGACAGCGAGTACGGCATAGACCAGCAAAGGTTGGTCCTGATTGCAGCAGGCTTTATCTGCCTCTTTGTCCTTTTGGATCAACAAATCTGGCCTCTCAGGGTCTGGGCTGAGCTCGGTCAAATGGATTTCTGGAGCAGCAGTGAGAAAACAAAGCGTAAACATTAATGACGGTTGAAAACTTGATGGATTCACAAATTAAATTTGAATCGAGCAGTTTTCAGAAAACAGACCCTGCCTGTTTCCTCACGCGATTCACACTTGGCATTGGTGCAATTTAGCATCATAAGATGGTGTAACAAACCACCTGTAGCTTCTCACCGTGTTTTTTAGTCAAGTCGTTTGGGGATGAGTCATCAGCCAAATGAGAAGAACAACCAAAGCTGTTGTAAGTCAAAGGTGACTGCTTGTTGGGGTTCGTTTCACACATCCTCACTCACAAACACAGCAGAGCTGCTTCACTCGTCTCCCTGAAGCCAGCAGGTGCGCGAGTCCAGACTAATGGTCAGACTGTGAGCAGTTCAATGTCATTTGGGAATTGCAACTTCTCTTTAACCAAACAACAACAACAACAAAGCACAAGATGTAAAGTCATACTTTTTTTTTTAATTGAAGCATAAAAATGGTATTAAATTATACAAATGTATGTTGCCACACAAAACACAACATTTCATTTTAAATGTGTGAGGATTGGCTGCACTTGTTAATCCACCTGAATATAATCAAGTCCACACCAACAATCCCCCACCCAAAAAAACAAAACAAAAAGAAATATCTCATTTAATGAGGAGAAAACCTTCAGTCTAACTTCAGGTACAATGTAGTGGCTGGAATGGGTCTCATCAGGAGTACACAGTTTGAATCATAAAGATATGATAATCAGAAGAAAAATCAACAAACATTACAGAATCATCCTGTAAGGTAGGAGTGTGTGTATTTAGTAAGGTAGGCGTGTTCTGCAGAACGAGGTGATCCGATGTGATCGATCCCGGCCGTACGGGCGGAGCGTCAGTGGCCGAGGCTGCGATGGCCCGGCTGCTGGAGGTGAAAGGAGTGGGACTGGACTCCTTGGCGAACACGGTTCTGGCGCTGGATGGCGTTACGAGAAACGCAGCGTCGGTCTTCCCAGGCCTTGGCCCTCTGGATGCAGGTGATCCGTGTTACTTCTGCCAGAGTTTTCGGCGAGATAGAAGCTCCAGACACAGCTCGACTTGTCGAGGGGCTCCTGCTGCTCTGAACTGTTGGTTCTACACCTGACCTGCTGGGAGGAACACAGAGTGGGAAATACATCATGCTATTTAAAAAGCCAACAGCTTCTTGAGGGTGGGAAACCCAGCATGTGAACAGAACTGATGCCGACTGTTGTCTCACCAGTCAGCTTCCACGTCTGCAGATGCGTTTTCACAAACGCCAGGGCTGCATGGTTGGGCGACAGCTAAAAGAGCTCCTTGGTTTTCCACTTCTGCCTCTGAAGAGACACACCGGTGAAGGATTCAGACATGTTGTGTGACATTGTATTTGTATGAGAAGTGTTATCTGCATACAGACTGATTGAGACAAATCATACACGTGCACCAGTCAATCAGATGCATTAATCATCTCAATCGTCAAAGCATCAATCCAGAAAGTCCAGTAGATAATATGTCGGTTTTATGAATTATTTTGCGCTTGTAGTGCGATGAATTTCAACCTTACAACAAGCAGCACTTCCAGCATCTTCCACACGATGACATACAGGCTATAAAACGCTCAGTGACTGACCTTGATGGGTGACCACATGCCAGCCTTCCTCCCCCACCTCTCCAGACTTGACCTCTTCAGGGGTCTCCTCCGATCCTCCGAAAATAAGACGGCTGATGGTTTTGAACATGACTGCTTGTTCCTGCTGCGTTGGCGTCTCTTTCAGTCACCGTGATGCTCGGGCGCTGCAAGAATCTTCAACTGCTTTGGAAAAGAAAAAAGAAATAAACAATTGTGTACATGATGCATGTTTTGGCAGCTACAAGCATTTTCATGCCTGTAGTCGTACTTTTACCATTGCGCTGAAAAACTATATTTTGAATTCCTATCATCAGACAAAGAACAACCAAAGCTTGATGCAGAGCAGGAATGGAAGCTGATCTAAATTATGCAACAAACTGCTTTTAGAGGAATATAAATATAAATGAATCAAATTCTTATTTGCGTAAAACTTGTGCTTCAGCCCCGAACAGTTGTGCCAAGTCTGAGAAGATGAACGTCCCACTGCTGATCAAGTCAGTGGTCGACTGTTAGGGGAGTGTGCATGACGCCACCAGAGGCTTTCTGTATATTATTTTTCAAAATTCAAGTGCTTTTGGGTCAGCTGATCAGGGTGTCCAATGAAATTTCTTCCAGTACAGTGGCTTGAAGTAGGATGCCCACTCCCCAACATTTCATTGTTAGTCCATCTGTTTCTGGGTACATGGGGGAGGGGCTCTTTTCATCAAAAACCTGCTCTGCACCAGCCCTATGCTGCAACACTGAACTTAATTAATTAATAAGCATTATGTTGGGTGCTGCACACTGTTGTAAAGTGTTGTGTTGTTATGATCTGCTGGAGACCAGACCTAATGGATGCTTTTAAGGGATTCAAAGCATTAGAAATGGAAGATCGTCTTATTTTCTCAATGAATGGACTCGGATTTAAATGCATTTCTTTAAATGCTTTATTCAGAGGTGCTTCTTCGTTTGTCACAATACCATGACGATAGCTATGAGATCTGCAATTAAAAAAAAACCAACTCAGCACTTGTCAAATGCAATTTTTCAATTTAATACTACTACTACTACTACTAATAATAATAATAATCCACCGGTAACATACAGGGTATATTACATGTAACGGACGTATCTGTAAATAAATCGTTTCGCATCCTTACCTGCGTTTTGTCTCTCAATTTGACTCGCAGATCATTCTTCGGTTAGACTTTCCACAAATATTTTGAAAATATGTTTGTAAATCCTTGTAAAAGCAGCAGATCGCAGGAACAGCAAGACTTTTGTATTTCAAATATTCAACTGATCTCAGACAACAGAAGCTTTGCCGCAGGCCCCGCCCACGCAGACTAAACCACCAATCAGAAGCCACGGAGGAGCCTCGGTCGGTTTGATTCTCACCAAAGACGAAACATTTCTGTCAAGATGATTCGCCCTCAGCCGTGACGCTCCTTCTACTCCGTTCTGTCAACGACACAAATGACAGCCTTATTATCTCTTGGATAGAGCCGTCGAACAGATTTTTTTTTTTTTTTTTACCGAGATCTGGAAACGCAAAGTTAAAATCCCGTTCAGTCAGAAACCCTTCAATTCTTGAAATGTTTCTTTCAGATGCTAATAAACTGATTTCAATATTGTCTTGTGGTTGTTGATTTTTCGGTATGGGTCCATCACTACACCTGAGATTTCTGGCTTGATTTGTTGTAATGAGTGAAATGGGGTCAAGGTGAGCGATGACCATTAACCTTTCTTCTTTTGGGCCAATAATGATCTCTTTGTTTTTCTAAAGTTACAAATCTCTGACAAACTCAAGAAGCATAATTGAAATGCACGAAAATAATCGGCTGTGGCAACTCCCAACAGGAGATAAGAGGAAGATAAAGGCAACATTATCACTTCATGTATCCTTGATTTCCTTCAGTGAGTGTTCTCTTTCTTTTCGTGTTCAATTTTCCCTTTGTCACTGTAAATGGTTATACGTTTATGATGAGGATGAATCATAGGTAAATCATGCTCCATGTGCCACAAAGTCTAAACATGCACCAGGCACTTATTTTTAAATAACACACAATCAAATAGCATATAAATAACAACAAGACACTTCCAACAACAAAGATCACTGCTGACAAGCACATAGGACCTGGTTACACATTGTTAACTCTTTGTTTCCCTCTAGTGTCTTAAGATGATCCACTAACACCTGAATCTTACGGAAAAAAGCTCTTTGGGCAGAATTAATAAGAAGCAAGTTTCACAGCTTGTGCAGAAGTAAAATAGGTTTTACTGCACCTCGACCCCTCCAAACATGACAGCAAACCAGAATACAGTTTTTCAACAACACATTTAGAGGAACCTAAAATGCAAAACGTTGGCATTAAAACATTGCTGTGAAGCTGGTTTAGACATTTTTTTTATTTTTTATTTGTCTTTGGGCTGCTCGATATATCACAAATATACAATCTCAATATCATCATGTGCAGTCGGTCAACATCCATCCGATTAATATTGTTTCCACGGATTATCCAGCTGTGATATATTGTTTTTTACAGGTCATACAACTTGTTCCCGACTTCTACAAAGGCACTGATTGACGCCGAACAGATGTGTGAAGGCGCCACCTGATGTTTATTGGCACCTACTTGTCAGACATGGCGGACCTCTCTCTTCCAGGAGAGGACGCACTTGCTCCACTGAAGCGACGCGCTCCGGCTGGGCACCTGACGCACCGAGCATGTGCTCAATGTGAAGGTGCAGCTTCATCACAGGACTGTGATTACCAGCATTAATTACTTTACGATAAGGATCGATCAATTTCTACTGAAGATTGAATTTACTAATTTTTCTTTACTTTATTTATTACTTCTTTACTTGATTTAATGATGGATTTAGCAGTGTTAGAGCAGCTGACAACACACGGGGAACGTCATATCAGCCTTTAAATGTAGAGATGGGTAGTTTGTTAGAGGCCATTAAATCTAGTTTGTTTGGCAATACCGAATTGATCAGTTCCCAGAGACATATTAGCGGATTATCATTCACTCCAAGTGTCCGACCGTCACTCACTTCCAGCATGTGGAGGAATCGCCCCGGTCCCCACCCACCCACCCCCACCCCGTCTTGTCTGCGGGTCAACACCGTCGGATTCCTGTGCGTAAACGTCGCGGGTCTCATGTTTTTGTTGTTGTAAAAGTGTGTGAGCATGAAGGCTCCTTCCTGCAGCACTTGAGCGGCGATACGTGAGGTGGGGAGGGCCCTCGGGGCGAGCACACCCCTACTGCCTGTGTCAGAGTATTTCAGAACAGAGGCCAGCATTTAGTCACTCCGCATGAAAGCGCTTCATATCACTTAGTTGCTGAAGTCCACTCTAACTTGTGGATTGCGAGAGGACGTTGCTCAGTGTCTCAGCGGACCAGTGGACCCACGATCCGACCGTCCTTTTTTCTTCCTCTAAGAAAAAACAAAAAAACTGTGCGTCGTGACCACAGGATACTTTTACGCACGGTTATTTTACGCTTAAAAAAAAAAACAAAAACAAAAAAAACAAAGAAGGAGAATGCCGCGATCTTTCTTGGTCAAAAAGTACTTCGCCAAACAAAAGCCAAACTACAGTGAGCTGGAATGTCAGAATGGTGAGTTATGAAGTTGTTTATTTCTCTGTGAATTATGAAAACATCCTTATATAAGTGACGCCAGCGACACAGACATCCACTGGTTTGCTCGGCTTACGAGCAAGTTTAGTTAAAAGTACGACAACTTTTTTTTCTAAATGTTTTGAGTTTTGAGTGCCGTTCGAATACAAGCCGGGCTACACCCCGATCAAGTCGGGGCCCGTTAGACGCACTTTCTCCCTTTCTGCAACCAGACAGAGCTCCATTCATGTTACAAGCTCTTGTGAATACGTGGGAGGAAACGGCCTGTGGAGCCTTCACATGCCTCCAACTTTATGCTCGGTACATGCTCGGGCGGAAAAACACAACAAGTTACAACATTACTTATTACAGCACATGTGTGTAACAGGTGAAAGTAATTCACAACATGTTTCTCTGTGTATTTTTTATTTGTACTGTGTTTAATAATCCATTCTACATTAATTGTATTTCAGTGTGCTGTTGATGAAGGTATACATAAATATTTAAACAATCTCCTCCTTTCCCTCTCAGACACTTCATTTGATAGGTATCCTCTGGCTGAGCTCTCCTCAGCGGACAGCAACTCTGCTGCCACCTGCTTCGGCACAGGTCTGGTGTGGGACCTGAGTGTCCTTCCTGCCCTCTACCTGCCCACCTCCCAAACACAGCCCTCCGCCGCCCCGGGTCCCCTGGACCTCAGCTCCCCGTCCAGCCTCAGCAGCAGTGCCAGCAGCAGTGGCGAGGAGGATGAAGGACGCACTTCGGACCCCCCCAGCCCCGAACCCGTACACACGTATGCCCCTCGTCAGCGGATGAAATGCACGGGCGTCATGGCCCACATCAGCCCCCCGGAGGAGGAGGAGGAGAGAGAGACCCCCGTCACAGCAGCCAGGCCAGCCTTCCTCTGCAAACATTGCCCCAAGGAGTACACCAGCCTGGGGGCTTTGAAGATGCACATCCGCTCGCACACCCTGCCTTGTGTCTGCACCACCTGTGGAAAGGCTTTCTCCAGGCCGTGGCTGCTGCGGGGACATATCCGGACTCACACAGGTAAGATCCACGAAATCCTACGCGTCATCCCCTCCACAGCACACTTCTCCCAAAACTATTGATTGACAAGTTGTAAAAAAAAAAAGAAAAAAAAGAGAGAGAATATTTGCAAGTGGAAAAAAACTATTGGACTACAGTTTGGCGTGACGTGTTTGTGTGTCTCTGGGTCAGTCGCTCATCACCTGAGCTGTGAGGCCGCAAGATATCCGTGACAGTCAATCTGAGGAGGACTGGAGCAGCACACATTATCACACAGGGGAGCTCTCTGTAGACTCTGTCCTCATTGATTACTTATTGTGTTTAATGCGCCAGCAACAATGGTCTGTCAGCTAATTATCTTATCATGGCTGGGGGGTGGGGGGTGGGGGGTGGGGGAGAAGGAGGAGGGATGTAGAGCCACAGGAGTGACAAAATGCTTAAAGAATACCTGAAGGGCTCCCTTCTATCTGTGAACACTTTTAGCATCTGCAGCAACTTGTTAGGACACTAATCGTATTCTGCCCTGATTGAATTATGTTAATTCAGTCAGGCTGTGATCCCACCAGCCGATCATGTGATACCATATTCACTGCACATTGTGCTGTGTGTGTGTGTGTTAATGGGAAACCGTGGAGAATATAGCAACGCTGGTTTAAAGTGACGGTTTTCACTGAGGTCCAACATTGTCCTCCGCCTCTCTCCAGGTGAACGGCCATTCTCCTGCCCCCACTGCAACCGGGCCTTTGCTGACCGCTCCAACCTGCGGGCTCACCTGCAGACCCACGCAGAGGTGAAGAAGTACCAGTGCGGCGTGTGCTCTCGCACCTTCAGCCGCATGTCCCTGCTGCAGAAGCACAGCTCCTCGGGCTGCTGCTCCACGTCAGTGTGAGTCGGTCATGGGAGAGACAGAGGAGGACACACTCTGAGGAGCAGAGCAGTGGAGGGCTTGTGGCCATGGAGAAGACATCCAAACAAGCCCGGCTGGCCTGTTGAGGACCGTTTTAAGATCCAAGAGCAAAAAAATAAATAAATAAAAATGGGCCGCTTTAACAGACCCTGGAGGGATTCAAACCTTCATTGTGGATCTGACTTTAAAAGCCTCTTAGCTTCTCTCTATTTAAAAAAAAGAAAAGAAAAAACAGCTGAGGAGCCGATTTCTTTCTTTTTTTTTTTTTTCATTCAATCTACAACTGAGGTCTTGAGGCTGGACCAAATATGAACGGAACAACCAACGCAGACTCTACACTTGATACCAGTCCCCTTTGTTGCTGTTGTGTGCATTCCAAACACCAAATATGTAGTGAAGTCATTGGGGTAAGAGGTGCTCTTTCCTGTCTCCGTCCTGGTGCCGGTCAGCTCGGGCTCACGGCCGAGACACAGCTGCTCAGAGGTAGGGGAGCGTGGGTGGAATAAATCTCTTAGCGTGCCTCAAAACACACACACACTCACACACACACACAAAGGCAAAAGCACACACAGCTGTCCCTGGTACTGTGGTGTAGATAGACGAGGTGCTAACAGGTGCTACAGCCGTGACCTTCGCTGGTTGATAGCAGGTGACTTCCACTGCCCTTGGTTTGCTTAAGAAAAAAAAAAGAGGAAGCGTGTCATCATGAAAGAATGGCATCAGTTAGTCTTTTCCCTCACCGGCGGGGATCGTTTTTTAAGCCTGTATTTTGACTACATCCAAACCTTGTCTTTATTCTGATGAGTTTCGGAGATAGGCAACGCTGTTCTGTTATCATCCAAAGAAGCTCCACTGTGCCGCTCTGCTGCCAGGTGGATGACAATGCAAGCCATGCACTCAAGGTTACCACAGTGTTAAATATACCAGCCAAAGCCATATAACTTAAGTCGACCAGTGCCTTGAAATTGTGTTTATTTTGAAACCAAAATGTGCCTTTTTTTTTGTACCTCATTCATTTGTCGTGGCTTTAAAGTAAAAAAAAAAAAAAAAAAATGGTATACAGCAGTATTAGTAGGAATTAGCTTTGTGGGGTTTTGAAATGTAAGAAGGCTGGGACCAAAGATATTTTCAGTTTACACCATGGATACATGGTTTGCCTATTATGTCATGAGAACATTGTAAATGGACAGTACAACGAGTTTTTACCTTTCCTAAACTTTTTATGGCTGTGTTTTCTAGTGCAATGTGCAGATGATGTTTTATTTGAATTTTTTTTGTTTTTTGTTTTTTTTGTACCATGCTTGTGTGTTCACTTCTATTTCCTGTATGTCATAACTGAAACGTTTTCATTCAATAAAGTAATTTATGTTTATTAAAACTTGCTCTGTCAGTCACTTCAGGTTAAAACGCTGCAGCGCTGCAGCTTTCACGCGACACGCGGTTTAGAACCGTTGGTTCATAAAGGCCTGTTAGATCATTAACTGGGGAATTTCTGTACAGTGTCGAGTAATTAGGCGTGGGGAGTAAACCGGCCACTGTGCTGGAAGTGAAGCGCAGATGTGCAGGTGAGCACGTGTAATGGATGGGAACAACTGAATGCACCTGCTTCCAGTTTCCACCTGCCATTTACTTCTCACTGTCACTGTGCAAACATTGCTGGAGTGGCAATTGTGCCTTTGCAGTTCTAGACTGAACTTGACTGAACAGTTTACTGTCCCTCTAGTGATTTAACGTGAACCCTTGTCACGACTCCGAGGAGGAATTTGAGTTAATTATTTCCCTGATAGCGGTATATAAATACTGAATGTAGTAGATATACATTTTCCACACTGAGAGAGAGTAAAACATTCTCCTCTTCCTTCAGCTAGACAATGAGTCAGACTCCTCTCAGACTGGAGCGATAGGTTCCCATGGCTCCGCCGCTCGCAGCCACTAAGTCAGGCTCCGAGTCAGCGCGGCTGTCAGTCAGCCATTCAGGGGTGCGTGGGATGAGGCCGCGCCGGGCTCAAGCAAGGTATGAAGTAAGTTGTTCCACGGTACAGT
Organism: Blennius ocellaris; assembly: GCF_963422515.1. NCBI lineage: Eukaryota > Metazoa > Chordata > Actinopteri > Blenniiformes > Blenniidae > Blennius > Blennius ocellaris. The sequence goes on from NC_137653.1 coordinate 19,570,810, forward strand.
TCCTTATTTCCTTTTGAGTCAGGGAAATGTGCTCAGGGCTGCGGGCCCGGACGGCTTCTGCGGCATGTAAGCGAGTGATTCACCTCGCAACACTCACTCCCGCCGAGGAGGCTCGCAAACATCTGTGTGCGAACACCGACAGGGCCCAATGTGGAACTAATGTCAGAGTCCTTGATTGTGGTCCCTCGCATCCTTATGTTCTCATGTATTTTACCCATAATGCCTCTGGATCAAGGGACTATTAAAAGCTCAGCTGTTTGAAGTTAGCTCAGGACTATTTTGATGATGTCAGCTGGCGTGTCCTGAGGTGAGGGTGTTAGCTCTGCTATTAGAGACAATGGAAACCTCCACCCGCCCCCTTAGCTTCGCTCCGATCCCAAATTTAATAAACTTCAGCCTCAGGTTTATTGATCTACAGATGATTTAAATTTTTTGTCATCACCCCCAATTTTAGGAGGCTTCTCATATAAGATGTGGTCTTGGCAGAATATGAGAAGACCCAAACATATTTTTAATCGAACAGCTTTGGCACATTTTATTTTCCTCTGCCTTTCTTACCCCGTCAGCATTTTCCTCAGGAGTTGTGGAGCCTCAGTTGACCAGCATACTCAACATTGCAAGTCTGCGCTGCATCATACGTTACTGTACTTCTTTCTGCCTTTTTATAGAGAATTGAAAACACAACACGCTCCCCTTCCCGTTCCTTGGGGAGAGTTGAGGGCCTGGATCTGAAATCTGAGAGCGTTTTCCTGCTGTGTGCTTTACAGTGCCAGAGCACTCACTGTAATTTACCAAAAGTGGCTGCTATTTATGCCATAAAGCATGTGTTTAACATTCCTGAACCCCACTGTGTTTGTGTATTCCTCGCTCACTCGCTTGCTCTCTCCCACTCACTCTCCGCCTGCCTCTACGGCTGTATTTCTATTTATGTGTGTGTGTATGTGTGTGTGTGTGTGTGTGTGTGTGTGTGTGTGTGTGTGTGTGTGTGTGTGTGTGTGTGTGTGTGTGTGTGTAGTACGTGGAAATGGTCCCTCGCTGCAGCCCTTTCGCTCTTCACAGGAGGATCATCTCTCTCCCTCTGAGACAAGGCCGACAGGAAGTGGGAGTTTACATTGGCCTACTTTACCAAAAAAAAAAAAAAAAAAGAGAGCAGCTCTGAGTCGAGGAGCTGCAGAGCTCAAGAGACGTTTCTGCTGCTGGACTTTGCCGCTGCCAGCACCATGTCCCATCCCCCCATCAGCTGTCCCACCCATGGCTGCTGCTCCAGCCAAGTTTTTGGGGTGGAGTTGGGTGGCCAGGAACTAAACTAAAAGCGCGGCCTTCAGCGCACCAGCAGTCATGGCTCCAGGTCTGGGAGACAGGAAGGAGCTGTCAGCATCTCATAAACAGGACTCATCCTGCACTCATGACACATAGGACATGGGGAGAACTCTCCCAGGAAAAGCCTTCAAACACCCCCTTCGAGTCCAGGCTGTGACCCCCCCCCCCCCCCCCGGTGCTCAGGATGAACCATAACACTGAAACTGAATGGCCTGTCACACTTGTGACTGTCACCTGAGAGTCAGTTGTTGTTTTACAAACCCGATGCATTCCCTTCACAGTGAGCCGATTATCACCAGTGAGGAAGTCTAAATCAAGCACGTCAGCGAGGATATCAGTGTGAAGTGCGAGCCCTCGGGGAGGGGGGGGGGGGGGGGTGGTGGTTCCGTCGCCATCTTCACTTTTTTTTTTTTATACCTTGTATAAAAACACTCCCATAACACCCCTCACCTCACACAACACTCCCCGAGCCTCCTCTGTGAAGATTAACACCTCTCAGTGTCTATCACCATGTTCGAGAGCACCTCATTACTCTCTCATGTTTTTGGTGTTTAGAAAAACTTTTCCTGTCTGGAGGGAGATCTTTCTTTCTTTCTTTCTTTCTTTCTTTCTTGCTTGCTTTCTTTCTTTCTTTCTTTCTTTCTTTCTTTCTTTCTTTCTTTCTTTCTTTCTTGCTTGCTTGCTTGCTTGCTTTCTTTCTTTTTTTCTTTCTTTCTTTCTTTCTTTCTTTCTTTCTTTCTCACTTTCTCTCTTTCTTCCTTTCTTTCTTTCCGAACATTGTTGCCTCCGTCTTTGCACAGTAAAATTGGGAGGACTGATGTAAATGTCAGAATGCAGAGCTAATCCCTGCAAAAAAGGCCAGAGACACAACCACTGCATCTGGTAAATAAGAAGGCCAATAGCGGTAACACCACAAGTATGCTTAATGATGGATTTGATCAGGCTGTGGAGTTGCCCCAAGGCTGTATTGGAGAAGTGGTTGGGTGGGTTAGGGAATGGGGGTAGGGGTGCATATTAAAGAGTAATGAATCACACACTCAGTCACAGGGTCGCCGGCTATGAATGTGCTCTCTGTTGGTTTTCCTGGAGCCTGGAGTTTACTAACTGATGACGCAGGCTGGACTTGATCAGAGACATGTGTTGCTGCAGACTCGATGCCAGTGAGAAGCATAGCGAGAAAGCGGGGAGACGGGGGAAGAGGTGGGAGGATGGATGGCGCCTGTGCTCTCTGCTTTTCCTCCATGTGTCCTTCTGGGCATTGCCTCACACTGGGGCTGATGCGATCTCAGTGGAGACGGAGGGAGAAAATAAACCTGACTTCTACCCTGGGACAGGAAACAAGAGATTCTCAGAAAAGATCCTGACCAAGCTTTTTTAATCACCATTACTCCCAAATTCTTGTGTGGCATCTCAGCAAGCTGAAGAGCAGCACGTCCACTAATGCAATAACAGTCATAACAGACTTTATCCTGTCCTAAAAAAGAAAAAAAGAAAAAAAAAGTTATGAAACCTAAATCTGTACCAACACTTCTGCACCATTGCTTAGAAAGTCCTTAATCTAGGAACAGTTTTGTGTTGAGTAAAGACTAACAGCAGCATGTTCATCCACACACAGTGATGTTGAAAACGTTGTCATTACCTGCCAGTAAATATTATGGCAATAAACGACACAATTATTAGAAATTGAAACGTTTTGTTAAAATAAAAACACCTGTAAAAAAAACAAACACACAAACAAACTAGTATCTTGTTACAAAACCAGCAACAATAATAGCCTATTAGCTGTTTTTGGCTGTTTTCTTACTGCTGTGACAGAATTCTGCTCGTTTTTTTAGTTGCACTTCAGTCAGGACTTCTTTGTTGGAAAGTTTCAGTCCATCTTTTCTGTTTCAATCATTCCTTTGTGCTGCTGAATGTTTATTTTGGGTCGTTGTCCTCCTCAGAGACCCAAAAGCTTCACCTCAAACCTAATTTTTTGACACTGCATAACACATTTACCACAAAGAGTATCGCAGATTGTATCCCGCAAATATTTCATGTCTCCATTTCTTTCCACAAAGAAATCACATCTTGTTCTTGTTTCTCTTCCTGTTTTTCACCAACTGCAGATTTTATTACATATGTCTTCTAGTTTATAATTATTTACCCCAAAAGCATTTTGAAATTACATTTCTATGGTAAAAGAATATTACTGATTCCCAGCAGGGATGTTGTTTGTTGACATCAAAATAAAAGTTAGCAAATTAGCAGATAAACCAAAACGACTTATAGGCCATGTCACAATGTAAGTTGTTTTGTCATATTAGATGTAATGACGGAAGAAAAAAACTGACAGATTACCAAGAGTATTCCGTTTTTTTTTAAAACGGGACATATCAAGACAATCGGATATATTTGATTCAAGCAACAACCTCATTTCCTGAAAAAAGGAATCATCAGTAGATTAACTTTATCCTCCAAAACCATGGCAGAAAACGGCGATAAACAATATATTTTCATAAGCTGGCTTCGAATTCCGAGGTCTGAACCGAAGTGGTGGACTTGACATTTATGTCTCACGGCTCAAGCCAGAGAAAGTCACAACCGCGTGCGAAGTCTATACTTAGGCCTCCTCTCCACTTGACATAGGTGCAAATATCACCTGTTTGCCTCAGCAAAATGCACCTGAGCATATTTTCCCATACAAGGTGCAAGACGACGTTGAGCTGCTGCCCGAGGGCTTGACAGAGCATTATGAAAGAGGTAATGCAGATTTGTGACCACCTGTCAGGACATGCCATTGCACGGCCGTGTGTAAACAGCATCGCACACTGAGCTGGGAAAGTCGGCCCACTTGTGTCTTACTTCCCTCGGTTTTGATTTGCTGAAATTTAGATAGTGCTGTGTGAAAAGGGAGAAGCACTGATTCGGGCAAGCTGGATCATGCCACGGCCAAATGTGTTGCGCACATGAATATCACTAACAGGAAGAGGCTAATTGAGTCACGATAACGTCTGTATCGCGTCAAACTTCCTCGCAGGTTCACAATCTTGAAACCGCACCAGTGTGGGATGTTTGGCGCGGCGTAATAGTAGTTTGGTTTGGTGCCGCTGAAAGGTGAGGAGTCAAAGGTTTCCCATTTGTTCCTGTGAAGATCAAAGAAGGTAACAGGTCCAGGAACAGATGCATTGCATCAACACGCTCTTTGAGGCGGTAAACACCAACAATCTGCTTCATGTACACACACACACACACACACACACACACACACACACACACACACACACACACACACACACACACACACACACACACACACACACACACACACACACACACACACACACACGGATTACGCAGAGCAGCTGTCTTAGCGCTGCTAATCAGCCCTGATTCCTCCGTCCCCAGACAGAAACACACAGCTATAGGTGAACGCAGGAGTGCAAGCTGAGATGCTGTCTTCTGCGTGGGAGGCCGACACAGCAGCCGGCTATGATGGAAAACTCCCCGACACTCCCGCGGATACCCCACAAGACTGTCCTGTCATTGTGACACACCAAGAAGGACCGCCGAGTCCCCAAAGGCTCCCAGGCTCCAAACCCAGAGCAGAGCCATCTATTCATCAGCTATCCAGCTTTCAAACAACTCCACCAACCAAACAGAGACACAGTTGATTCTGCACAGTTGGTTCCCAAACAATAGACACACACAGGCCAGTAAGCAAGCGCTCGCACAGACCCAAGCACGCACACACACACAAACGCACACGGTCCTGCACATGTTGAAGCCATTATCCTGTTGCTTGTTAAGTCATTACTCTATAGCTTGTTATTTTCTCAAGCAAGAGAAAGCAATCTATCCACAAAGGAGTGCTGAGAGATTTGCCACCCGACTGAGCCCTGGGATATGGGAAGTTACCCTGAAATCTGAGGAATGTGGTGAGGTCTGAAACCTAAGGAATACAGAAAATGATCATCTACTGGAACAGCAAAGCTTCTCTTTCCCCGAGTCTCCAGATCGAAGCTGCAGCCAAGACTGTATGAGGTGTCCGCGGGGAGGGAGTATTATAGACAGTACTGATGACAGCGCAGAAAAGCTTCAGTCCACCAATGAGACGCGCAGGAACTGACATAGTCTGAGAGATTTGACATATTCATGGTGGATCTCAGACATCTGGTTTCCATTTCCCTTCTTCCCAAGACAGTGAATGCTGGCAGCGGGGCTTTTCAATGAAATCGTCTATTCAACTTCCTGTGCTATCAGTTTAGCATAAGTTGGTGTGTGTGTGCGCGCGTACGTGCGTGTGCGTGCGTGTGAAAACAACGAAAGCGATGCTCGACACTCAGGCAGTTATTAAAGTGAACTGCCCTGCTTTCCTCCGGGGTTTATTTTTAGTTCCCCAACCCCCCACACGCCCTGACGCCACCCTCAGGCTTTATTAGCAGGAACACCCCATGAGCAGCCATTTTCACAGCATCCTCTCCAACGCTGAGGAAAAAAAACCTGCAAGCCAGCACACTCTCACCGCACTGCTAATGAGTGACACATGCCCCCCCCCCTCCACCCCCCCCCCCCTCCACCCCCCCCCCCCCTTCCAGCTCTGCTGCTAACACTTTCAGATCAAAGCCCTGGAAGAGAAGGTTTAAACCCCCTTATTCCCACATCTACCTCCTCTTTGACACCCACGCGATATGTCTGAGAGCAGCCAAATGGTGATGCACCTGTCTTTTTTTTTTTTTTACATCACAACGCAGTGGCGTCGTCGTACGTTCACACGACCAGCGTCGAGACTGATTTGATGTGTATTCCAGCTGCCGACGACCAGAGATCAGATAACGGTATTCAGATACGCCACCGGTCAGTGTGTGAGAGACAGCGTGAGCAGAACACTGTGCTCAGTCAAAACTATTCATCTGCACCAGGACCTGTGGGCGGACCGATTAGGGGAGGAAATGGAATTACGGAGGACTGATTGCAAAAGTCTGGATCAACGCTGGTTCTCCTGCCATGTGAATCCCAAGGTCCTTTTCATTAAGTCGACTGCTTCGCCCATCGCAGGCTGAAACATTGTCCGAGCAGTTTCCATAAGGCTGAAGGGCGTCAAGAGCAGAGCGAGTAGACAGGCGAGGGAAGGGAATGAGATGGGGGGGGCTAACCAGGGCAAAGGCAGGAAATCCCAATGCAGCATGAACTATTTTCCTCCATAGTTCCACTAGAGCAGCTCTTTGTACCAGTCCCCCCCCCCCTTTCTATTAGGCCTCTGTTTCTGACAACCATCCACTGCTGTTCTACGAAGCAACCGCACCACCACCACTGTGAAAAAAACAATCCAAACCTCTGTCACACACGCACACACACATATTCACACACAGTTCACTTGTGGGCTGTTACTCAGCAGTGTTGGGGGTTGAGGAGTGGGGATCAAACGTTTGGGGTTCCCCTCCAACTCAGTCCAAAGTCCCACTGTGGTTAGACTGTAGACAGAGAGGCACCTTACTTTACACAGAGCTCCCAAATGCCAAAAACACTTAACTATGCACCAAAAAAAAAAAAAAAAAGAAAGAAAACAGTAAAAGTTTCCTTTCTCGCAAGCACAGAATCAACAGAGCCGAGGGGATCTGCGGCAAATTGAGGCCTTTTTCCTTAACTCGTTCTCCTCTTCTAACATTCCTTCACAACAACTCTGAATCTCCTCACAGTATCACTTGATCACCGAGGACGCACATGCTCTTCATGTGACTCCAATGAAGAGATGGTTCTGTGGAGGGATAACGCAACAAAACTCGATTCTATCCCAGACGCGCATTTCACAGTGACACACATTCCTCTTCATTAAGACTCCACAGTTGGAGGAATGAGAGAAATTCAGGTCAGTGACATTGGAAGAGGAGCAGGAAAGCAAAAAAAGCAAAAAAAAAACCCAAACAAAAAAAAGCTATCAACGTTACAGTCTTAGCCACAGGACAATAGCAACTGAATATATGTTTCCACATTGCAACATCGAATCCAGACATGGCGCTGATTTGTTGCAGAGCAGGAACCGGGCCTCTGATTGACTTGGATTTATTTTATGCACCAGTGAGACCCCATGCAAAGACTGAGAGGCCTCCAAAAAACTCCACAGCCAGACCCCCCCCCCCCCCCCGAAACAAACTCAAGGCTGTAGAAGAGGCAAGTGTGAGTATATAGTGGGTGGGAGTAGGCAAGGCACCTTGCAACAGCTGGTCTGAATTATCCGTGGGGTCGGGGGTAGTCGACGGTGGGGGGAGCCGTGGAGACTCCTGGCGCCAGGATCAGGCCAGCAGGTCAGGGAGGATGACGATTACCAAAATACTAGCAGGCAGCTATAGCCTTGCAAAAAAAAAAAAAAAAAAATAGGGGGGTGTTCCTGGCGCTCAGTGTGCACAGCTACAGGATGGGCCAGCAAGTGGCAGGTCCAGTAGGGTGTGTGTGTGTGTGTGTGTGTGTGTGTGTGTGTGTGTGTGTGTGTGTGTGTGTGTGTGTGTGTGTGTGTGTGTGTGTGTGTGTGTGTGTGTGTGTGTGTGTGTGTGTGTGTGTGTGTGTGCGTGCGTGTGTGTGTGTGCACGCGCGAGGGACGCTCCTACTTCCACTTCCTATGAGATAGCCCCTTCCTGTCATTGAGAAACAGCATGTTGGTGACTGTTTGGTGGCGTGGCCTTGAGTCCAGCAGAGAAGTAAAGTTGACATTTGTCCAAAGCTGCCACAACAAATAAACACGACTCCTTTTTTGAGAGAAGGCAGAATGTAACTTTTGTTGTCCTTCCTTTGGAATACCAGCAGCCAGCTGCATGCAAGGTGCAGTGCAGGCATAAGACTCCTTTTGTTGTTTGGTTTCAGGCTGAACCTGCCACATGTGAACCGACCACGTCTCTGCTGAGGCACTGGCACGTGGCTCCCTCTGCTGGCGGTTTATGTAGCACTGCAACAGCTCAATGAGACGAACATTCCTAAAGTTCTGAATCGGATCAAAGGGGGGGATGCATGTGTGTGCTGGTCTATTTCTGCAAAGAATTTGAAATATTCACTTTGTTTGATGTGCCGCAGGAGTCAGACTGATCCTGTAGTAATGTCATCCATCTACAGCTGTTAATCTGACTCGTAGTAGCCAATCTGGCAGATGCAGGTCGAACTAGCAAGAAGTGAACAGTAGTTAACAAGATCAACTCTTTTAGGTGAGTAAATACAGAATTTCACAACATATTAATGTGACCTCAGAGCAACATTCCCGTGTTCAAAGTGCACACACCTTGTTTTAAATGAGATTAAAAGTCATTAAAAATAACTGGGTTTTTTTGCAGATCACAAACTTCACATTGGGTAGGGTGAGTATTCTGTATATGAACCATCATAAAAAGGCTCTAGCTGCTTTTATTAAATGATTCCTGAAAGTCATGATGCAGTTCCGTACTTATTTTTGACAAAAGGACATGAAATAAACAAAAGCTATATCCAGGGCATCAATGTCAAGCTTCTCAGTAATTGAAGTCATATTTTGCAAGAAAAAACAATTGATATTATGAGGGAATATATGGGAAAAACCAAAACGTTGGACTAACACCAGTGGGCTGCTTCGGTCCTTGTTATGTGTTGAAAGTCACATCCTGATGGCAGAAAGTTCAAGCACTGAGTCAAAGTGTTACAGGTAAGATCATAACTACAGCTTAAGACAAAAGTGAATTTCAAAACAAGGCAATTGAACATTTTGTCAAATAGATGTACAGTTGATCAGTTTAAGAGTCTTTGCTTATTTACTTTTCATTTCCACAACAAAAAAGGACATTTCCTCTGGTGATCTGTGTCGAATACAGACGTAAACGTAACAGAGGAACAAACTGAACAAAAGCAGCATAAGTGCACTTTTCTTTTGGCAAGAGATGATAATCCTATGTGTGTGTGGTGGAGTAGTGGTGAGTGCTCTCACCTCACAGTGGGAATGGCTCTGGTCTGAGTCTGATCGGGGTATTTCGCTGTGAATTTATGCATTTTTCAGCATGGCTTTCCTCCAGATACTCCCGTTGTCCTCCGATTATCCCCCCCAAAAAATTTGCTCTTGAGGTGAATTGGTGATGGCAGATTGCTCAATCTTCATGTATTCTAGCAGAGTGATTGCCTCCTCTTTGTTGATGCATTATGAATGAAGCTATTTAGCAGCAGTTAAACTGCTGTCTTCACAAAGCCCTTCATGTTTGCTCAGCAGAGGGGAAGCTGAGGCTTGTGATTCACAGGCCGCAGCAGCAGAGGGGAGCATTGGTCAGAATCACAGCAGCTTTCTCAAAAAAAAAAAAAAAAAAGGCCAAAATCACTTCAGATTTTCTGACACAGATTTAGGAAATAAAAAAAGGAAAAGAAAAGAAACAACCTCTGTGGCACTTTCTCTGTAGGAATAGTTTGACTCTTTGAGCAGAATCCAAAATGTATTTTGTTCACAGACTCACTTCTTATGAGACATGAGCTCCACATAAAGAGACTCCTCCGAGACTCTGACCTCTGGTGTTCACACTATTCTGATACTGCCGATTAGGAGACGACAACAGACCACTGACACATATATATCGTATTGTGCGCTAAATGCAGTGTGAGAAAGGAGGCGGATTGAGACGCACACACACACACACACACACACACACACACACACACACACACACACACACACACACACACACACACACACACACACACACACACACACGCTGCCAGCTGTCAGAGAGTCTGGCCTGCTGCCGGGAAGTAGCACTTCTCTGGATGCCGAGCTGATCCTTCTGTTACGTCTTGGGAAGTGAGGAAGGAGTGTGGAGCCTCCCTCAGGACTCTCCTCACCTGCTCCTGCTCCAACTTCTCACTGCTCCACATCCGGCGGCCCCGCGTGCCTCCAACGAGCTGTTACAGTAAATGTTGGCAGGATCTCTGGGGCCTGAGGTCCGAGGAGGAGGCCTGAGGAGGAGGTCCGGGAAGGAGGCCCGAGGAGGGACCAAGGTGAAGGCCCTCGTCTGATTCTCACAAACTCCAACTAATCACTGGCTCACTAATGGCTGAGATGTATGAAAAGGACCTTTCTATGCTGCAGTAATGTAACTGGGAGCAGCACTGGGAGTTTGAATGTCTTTGGAATAAATCTTGTCTCAACTCTTTTCTTTAGGTTTCGTTTTGTTTCACTGAGCTGTTTTACATATCTTTTTTTTTTCCTCTAATTATATTGTATTTTGTATTCAACTAAAGTAAGGAGGTAAATCTATCAAGAATATGACAAGAAGACAAAAGAAGGACAAGTGGGGCAGCTCTTGGATGGATTTGATCCCACAGAGTTTTGTTATGTGTCAGCTGTTAAACCAGGATTCTCAAATATTTGTATTATTTAGACCTCCCACACGCACATGAATCCACAGTGCGGACCAGCATTTCAGTGTTCTTACTTCATTAGACACCAGGAAGATTAGCAGACCACCATAAATCACACAGAGCTGTAACCGAGTAAAGAACAAATCCTCAGTCATATTGTTTCATTGTGGATCCCAATGAAATGATTCGGGCTTCAAACAGGAGGAACTTCAATCCAAGTTAAAATGATGTAACTGATATTACATAGCATTATGAAGCGCTTTGAAAACTCTCCTATTGAACTTTTCTTTTTCTATAAATAGGTACATGTAGAATTCAAAGCAGCTTCAATAAAGCAGGATCAGAACAAAACTTTACTACTTTTAAACAACTTTTCGGCTGATCTCGATGTGCAGACTGTGTATCTGCCAATAAATGTCAATATAAAAGCTTGCAAAGCTTTCAACGGGGCATTTCAGTCAATGCAATAAGCCACATTCACTCTTCAGCATCAGCAGATACTGATTGTTCTTTTTTTTTTTTAGTCTCCCAGATAAAGCAGAAATGTTTTTATTATTAACTTGATGTTTATAAGAAAAGAAATGACGTTGGGAAAAAAAACCCAGCTTCACTCTTATCAGTCTTCTCAGATATAACACAGGGTAATATATATAATATATAAATAGATTTGCAACTGTTACTGAAATCAACTTTGCACTGTGAAACAGACTCACTGTATCATTTAGAAGCAGTGAAGTTGTGGTAATGTGTCTGTCAATTCGAGTTATTTCTTCCAAAATCACAACACAAGTGTTGATTTGTTGAGTCATCAATCGTCATAACAGGAACCTGTATCTTTGTACCTTTTGGTGTAGTATGGGCGCCACTCTCTTGCACCTGTCATTTAAACTGTACAATTATTTAAACTGCAAAATATAAAAACAAAACAATAAAATAAAATAAAAAGATTGATGAATCTTCATGGCACAATCAGTGACATTCAGTATCTCAGCACTGGGACACTGTTCCAGATGTTATGACACTAAGAACAGCAACATTTGGCTCTAGGGTGTTGTTTTCATATTCAATAGAGATCAGTAAATACATGGAAATGATTCAAATGAGTGAACAAAACAGCAAAGAAGAAAAATAGTGACAGAGAATCATGATGGAAAATTGTGTTTGTGTTATATAGTAAAAGTTACTTTCTGGTTTAATGTCAGCAAACTGCAAAACAAATAATTGAAGAAAATCATCATTCTTATTATTATAGATGTCAACCAAATGGTAGAATTAGTGTGACTGCTGTATAAAAGAAATATCAGTTGTTATTATTCAAGTCATCAGATTCATAAATTCCCAATAATTGTAGGCAAGACGTTTGTTCACTGTGAAATAGAAATGTGGCCACATTTCCAATGTTTAACTAGGAATACAATTCTGTGCAATACTGCCACTACTTTTTCACTAGTGCAATAAATGTAGATGTAGATGGGTGTATAATTTTTAAATATATTTATGTCTTCTTTATTTTTTAACTGTAGTTTTATTTAAATTTCTGTTTGAAATTTTTTTGCCCTTTGTTTTTTTTTTTTTTTTTTTTTTTTACCAGTCTGATGGTAAGTTGTTGCTATGTTCCATTTGACAATGAAATGGTTATTCTATTCTATTCTATTCTATTCTATTCTCACCTGATAACAGCTGTGTGGACGTTCAGCACTAGCTGCTGTTGTATTGCTTCAATAAATTGTCTGTCAGTGAATTCATTAATAAAGTCCATACATTGCAAGGCTATGTGTTGGCAAAAAAAAAAAAAAAAAGATTACTAGGTGAAATACAATGATGAATTGGATCATAAAAATATGTTTCTCAGCCTTCAGAGATGAAAATATATTGTAAAATGATGTATTGTTTTTAAACAACAAATTGAAAAGTGACTCAGGACATCTATCCAAGGCAGGCTGCGCCCTGGACAGATTATCAATCCGTCACACTCACGGCGACATGGCTAGATTACACCTTAATCTCAGATTGACTGGTAAAACAACCACAGCAGCGCTCAAAGATTAAAAGAAAAAAAGAAAAAAGAAAACAATACACAGTGGAAATGAGACGAGAGTGCACACCACAGCACACCTTTAAGACATCAAATATATTCATTTCTTACATCGATGAAATAAAATGCAGTGCCAAAGTAGCACACGCTCCCCGGGTCGCCGTTCGCGCCGCGGCGGATATTTCTCCAGAGGCCGCCGTCTCATTTTGACAGCACTCTGTCTGTAAGCCAGATGAAGTAACTGAACTCTCTTTCAGACGGTGTAACGCATGTGCTGCTTCTCTCTCTCTCTCTCTCTCTCTCTCTCTGGCCCGGAGCAGTTGTCCCAGGCGACAGGTGACGACTTCTGTGGCAGAGGTGGGGTTGATAGTGTTCAGGAGCACGTCTGCACTTCGGTGTGCATTCGTGCGTAAAGGAAATACGCCGGTGGTTGGAGCACTGTGTGAACTGGGAAAGAGTCACCCACCGACTGTGAGAGCGGCTCTGGCTGAACGGTACTTATGGTCAGAGGCCGAGCAGAGCCACCTGTATCCCTGGACGTCTCTTAAAGACACGCACCGGGGACTGACAGTAAATTAGGTGCCGCCATGCCTGCTTTGACAGTGAGATGCTGTGAGGTCACCCACTGAAGGTCTTTCCAGGCAGTTAGACAGGTTTCCACCCCCAAGTCTATTTAAAGTCGAGCAAAGCAACTGAAGTCATGGCCCGGTGTTTAGAAAGCGTGATTTCATCGGAACCTGACGAGATTTAAAAAAAAAAAAGTTAAAAAGATGGATCTACAGGGAGCAACAACCTTGATTGTCAACACAACTCCACGGGGCCCACACTCAGCATTGCTCCGTCAGACCAGTGGGGGGGGGGGGAAACAGGCTCGTGTCGTCCAGAATTGAGAAGATCATAGTTTGGAATGCGACAAAAATATAAAATATGCAGGAAATGTTGCAGAGATCCTCCTGCGGCTGTGATGTGACTGTAAGCACAAAGCAAACAGCTCAGTCTCATCACTCATCTCATTCTGTACCGTTCAACAGCTCTGAATCAAGAGACCCTTTGCTCTGTTCCAGCCCATCATCGTGGATCACAACAACAAATGAGTCGCTCCCCGTGGCGGATTCATTAAAGGAAGCCTTCGGGCCTACGAGTGATATGTCTAAGTGTGTGTGTATCCTTGTTAACCCTTCCCTTCAACTTTATTGGATGGGGTTGGGGGGGTGGGAAGGGGGGGTTTGCAGCATGGCTGTCACCAGGATCCTGGAGTGCGTCAGATTGTCTGCGGGCCTGTGTTTAGATAAGGCCGTACACCCATTGTCTCCGATGCCCCAGCTGGGTCGAGGTATGCTCCCATACGCCTGAAATAGAAAGACAGCTGAGGGCTGCCATGCATACTCCAGGCAGGGCTGGCCATGCAGGCCGGGCCCACTGACCCAGACCACAACTTAGCACAATGAGGGACGGGGTATTGTCTGGAGCCAGAGGCTAATAGCTGAGGTATCAAACCCCCTCCCCCCAAAACGGATCGCTGCAGGACTGATTAGCCCCATGTCGTGTTGCCTGAGTATGGGTAGATGATGGGGGGGCTGGAGTGAGTGAGTGAGTGTGTGTGTGTGCGCGTGTGTGTGGAAGAGTAATTGAGGCTTTAGAGTGTGTTTGTGCCACGCGTCTGCCCGGCTCCACTGCGATGAACCCACGGCTAAGACCTGAGCCCACACAGTTGCTGCAAGGTATTGTGGGCAGGCACGAGGCGATTACAGAAATATCCACAAGCGATGAATGCTTTGATCCAAAATGAAACACTGCTTCACTGCCCAATTTTAGATTACCGCTGTAGTACAGCGCAGAGGTCTTCATTTTCAAATCACTAAAGCGAGCAAGAGCCAGCAAACACAATTTGTTGAGGCACTTTTGGAAACATATAATTAAAGGCAAAAAAACCAAAAACCCATAGAAATACCACATTTCATACACAAGAAAATATTAAGGTACAGAGTTTAAATGCTCTGGATTTCATCCTGCCGTGTTATTTGGTTCACGTTTAATCGTGTCTGTACTCACTGGAGAGACGGAGAGTCTCTTCTGCTTTTCTATGATATTTTGTGTTGAAGCACAATTAATTGAGACTGACATTAGTCTTGATGTTAAAAAGGCACAAAGTGATGATAAAGAAAAAAATATTATGCTAAATATATGATGAAAATATGATTTTAAAAATGTAGTAAATAAATGCAATGAAAATTAAATGAGAAAAGAATTGTAAAGTGTGTAGGAAGTAGAGGTGAGAAGCAGTCAAAGAGAATTAATGACAATAAAGTATGTAAAAGTGTACTTTATTTATCACCTTTGAGAATTAAAGGACAAGCTTCGACTATACAATACTTCTGACGATGTATCTTCTCATCTCTCTGAGCCGGTAAACGTAAATATTGACCACAGTAAAACTAAAATTCAATTTCATTTAATCTCTTGAAGGATAAATGGCGTCATGACTGATTTCAGTCTGATTCATTGAGCAGTCTCTTTGTTTCTTTGTCGCTCTAGTTTGGGACGAGGCGTCTCACCTGCCCGGAGGCCAAACGGGGGGGGGGGGCGAGGTGTGATCAACCAGCGCCGAGAATGACTTCAGTCATAATTCCAACTCTTTCTCCATCTCGCTGCCTAAGCCTGCTGGCATTCGGTGCATGATGATCTAAAACAACTGTGACCGACCCCCAGATCAAATCTTCATGCCCAAAATGTCCGCTCCTCGCTTGTACATCACCAAACCCTCCGCCTCCCCCAAAAGGACGGACCGACTGCTCCCGACACGTCGGCCCGTATTCTATATGGCGGCGTAATTTAAAGCTGCACATTTGTCTAATAATGAACAACATGAGCACTGACGGGCCCGGCCACTTTCGGCTCTAAATGATTTTAACCAACACTGTGGGGACATAAGGAGAGCCCCGCGGCTCTCACAAGTCAGCTGTCGCCGGCGGCTGCAGCGTGGCGGTGCCGAGAGATGTGCCGGGAGACGCCGCCGTAACGCCGGATGGTTTTTTTTTTTTTACTTATTTAAAGCGAGCAGCTTGGGGGACTTTGGGATTGGTCTACTCCTCATGTGTTATCAGCGTGCCGGCTTTTCGAATGTGTGCAAGCGAGTGACACGGTACATAAACCAGCCTCTGCCTCTCTGAAGAGACCCTCGTCCCAGAATAGCGCCGGCCCGCTCTATCTCACTGATGCCCGACACAGTTTGAGCCATCACGGCGACACCTCTCACTTTGCCGCAGCAGCAGATAGGGGCATCAACAAAGATGGTGGCCTCTCGTGGTGGTTTTGTTTTTGCTTGGGCCAGTTCTCACTTTCTTCTCCCGCTCTCACTTAAAACACAATGTACTTTTCTAAACCAAAATAAATAAATAAATAAATAAATAAAAATCACACAGCCGCTGCAGTTTATCTTCTCTGCTTTTGCCGAATATGACATGGCTGATAGTTGACAGTCGAATCTCCCTATCAGGAATGCTGGACTCTGGCTTTGTCTATTCTGAGAAACCGTGGTCCCCCCCCCCCATACTGCACTGTCACCCTGCTCCCATACCAGGCACCAACCTCTCCCCTTGCTCTGAAGGTCAGATCTGGTGGAGCAGGAGTGTGAGAGGCGCAAATGCTTATGACACAGTTGTATGGATATGCAAACTTACAGCACCTACGTGTCGTAACAAAGCATACTTTGATATGGATAAGACTCCAACGAAGTACCATCCCATGTTTCTCTGAGGCCCCCGGGAGCTAGAGTCAAAGCCGTGTGACTTTGGCTTCTTAGAAACGAGCATAAAATGTTGGCTCTTTCAACACGTCTTTTGTGTCCTGCTGCCACGTGATCATTGCTTATAAAATTCATAGACGGTCCATTTTATTGTGTGGTGGGAGCCACGCGCCATGTTTTTTCTCTATTAATATATTGCTGCGTATTTATAGTAGCCTGTTTAATGCCACGCAGCTCCTGAAATAATCTCCTCTAAGGTTGCATCCTCTGTGGCCACACACAATAGCAAACATCCCTGGAAGCACTTCACAACACAGCCGAGAGGCCACAGCATCAAACTAACCCAAAGTTAGTTTGTCCAGAGGTCAAAGCCCAGTCGAAATGAAACACCTCCAGACCAGAGGTCTACTAGTGGTTATGGAATATTTTTCCAAATATGTTGTGGATTTAATTCAATGATTTCACATGAAAAAAAAAGAGCTTTATTATGTTTCCTTTCAACTTGCCAGTCTTAATGATGTACTGCCCTTTGAAAGCCCACTGAGGAGGATAAAATTCCTCCCAACTGGGATGCGACTCTCTGTCCCACTCCCTCGCAGTGTGTACAGTGCATAAAATAACTGGGATACAAAAATAGCCGCCTGGAGTTTAGCGCAATGACAAAAACGTAGCTTTCCTTTTGTGTCAATTGAGACAGGCGCGCCGCACCAATAGGCGTGGGAGGAGGTGACATATGCTAATGAGGGACAAATGCCCACTGACCGTGACCTTGAGGGACACAGTATAAAAGACGGCACATCTCAGTAGGCTGTCATTTCGTTGTGGTCGTCCTGAGGTCAGTTGGAAGGCTTTTTTGTTTGTTTGTTTGTTGCTTTAGATTGGTGCGTCGATCATTGCGCTTTTTGCGCACGGGCTGGCAGCCAGTTAAAGACTCTCACAAGTGTGAATTTCTCTCCGAGCAGTAAAGTAATGCTGTTTACTTAAGCTGGCACGTGACGGGTATCGAGATACACATATCTGTAACTTTTTATTCTCGTTTGTTTGAACCGGACGCGCACTTTACGCACGAGCGTTTCCACTGCGTCAAATACTGGGGAAACCGTGTTTTACGCACTCGAGCTTTAACGCAAAGGTTTACTTTCTCACCAAAGGGATTCCTCAAGCCGTCTGTGTCTCTGGTGCCTCTCACTTTCCGGAGCCGGCGAGGAGTTTCCACCATGTCGCGCTACGACAACAAGGACTTTGGGGACGCCGCTCAATTTTTACGCAAATCTGAGCTGGAGCTGCTGACGGCGCACACCATTCCGTTTGACGGTAGGCCTGAGAGACTTCAAATGAACTCCATTACGCTGATTAAATACAAATAAAAAAAAGTGATATGTTGTATTGATACATGAATTAAGTTTTGATATAGTTTAATTATTCACGTTATATACAGTTTTCGAACGTTCAACAATAGAATCAGGCTGAGTGACATCATTTGTTGTGATGAAAATAAAAAAAAAGGTTTTATGAAATAAGAGAAAATATGTATTTTGTATATTGTATTTTAAAAACAAATACAAAGGGATGGGTTTATTTCTCTGGTTTTCTTCATTGACAACTTGTGTGAAACATTACTTCTGTATAATTTGTCATTTTGTTAAAAACATTTTTAAATTATTCTTTAAAAACAAAATGTGCACAGTTTTAAAATTCCTCTGTGGGATTGCTAGGTAAAAAGCGAGCTTGGATCCCTGATGAGAAAGAAGCTTACATCGAGATCGAGATCAAGGAGCTCAGCGATGATAAAGTCGTCGTTGAGACCAAAGATAAGAGGGTAAGTCTCCACCTCACCTTAGATCCTGTTGCTACATCTTCCCAACGCTTCAGCTGTACCACTATGACCCCCACCCCACCCCTATGTGTGCATTTCTTCAGACAATAACGGTGAAGGACAGCGACATTCAGCAGATGAACCCTCCCAAGTATGACATGATCGAAGACATGGCCATGCTGACGCACCTCAATGAGGCCTCTGTGCTCTACAACCTGCGCAGACGCTACTCTGCCTGGATGATCTATGTGAGTGCTTCCTGCCCTGCCCCGTCATACCTCATCACCCAACAGGCCCGCTGTAGGTGAGGCGTGTGTGCCCTCCTCTCTCCTCAGACGTACTCCGGCCTCTTCTGCGTGACCGTGAATCCGTACAAATGGCTGCCGGTCTACACGGCTCCCGTGGTCGCTGGCTACAAAGGCAAACGCCGCTCCGAGGCGCCGCCGCACATCTACTCCATCGCAGACAATGCCTACAATGACATGCTGCGCAGTAAGCAAACACACACTTTATTTTATTTCATTGTATCACACAGCTTTACGTCGGCGCGGTTATCATAACTAAACACCGTCTCCTGTTGCTTCCTCCAGACCGGGAGAACCAGTCCATGCTCATCACGTAAGTTTACACATATTAACGTACGTCTTTTTGTAAATCACCAACAAAAAAAAATAGAAAGAAACACACATTTTGTATTTGTACGAGCTGTAGACACTCCACACACAGACACCTTTTATGATCTGTCCTTTTTTTTTTTTTTGATATTTTTTAATCACCTTTTTTTCTTTTTTTTTTCCTTTTGTGATCTGTACCATACTTTTTTGTGAGCAGTTTCTCCTTGTGCCTGTTGTATATACACTTTGTCATTTTTTTACACTCCTATAGCGGAGAATCCGGTGCTGGCAAAACTGTCAACACGAAACGTGTCATTCAGTATTTTGCCATTGTAGCAGCTCTCGGGGACACAACTGCCAAAAAAGGAGTAAGGCTGATGTGGCTACCCGTATTTTTGTTTCCCCACCTCCTTCCTTTTCAAGCTTTTTCTTTTTTTTGCTTTTTGCTATCTTTTTTTTTTTCTCCCTCATTTTTTTTTTTTAATCCCAGGAATCATTTCGTGTATTTCCCTTTAAATCATGTCCATACATTTTCCTCACTGTCCAAATGGTGAATGTGAGAACTGATTACATCCGTCTCTTTACCTTCATGTGTTGTGCAGCCATGTCCAGCCACTCCACTGCTTTTGGTTTTTAATCGTTTATTTTTTCCTCTTCCCCTTCCTTTGTCCTTTTTTTTATGGCTCAAAATGTTCATTTCCCAATTCTTTTTTTTTTCCACCCCTTGCTTTGATTTGCCATTTTTTGACTTTTCTATGTTGTTTGACGCTCATTTTTCCTCCCCCTTTTCCTCCCTCTGGTTCACAATGGCCACCATTTTTTCTATTTTTTTTTTCACCACAGCTTTAACAACCAGTTTCTAATTTTCCGGTTGGTTATGGTGTTCCCCTTTGATTGTGAAAGCATCATTCATACATGTTGTATTTACTGAGACGCTCACTTGTGTTTCACCTGCTTTCGCAGCAAGATCCCACCACAAAAACAGGGGTGAGTTTAATCAGCGCCTATGTGAAATTTACCGAAAGGTCTTTGATTTAAAAACGATTGACATTTCTTTCATTTTGCTCATTTGTCTTTTAGGGGACTTTGGAGGATCAGATCATTGAGGCGAACCCTGCCATGGAGGCGTTTGGTAACGCCAAAACGCTGAGGAATGACAACTCGTCACGATTTGTGAGGACAAACACTATTTAATGATTCACAGCTTCTGACAGGTTTCATACCGGGACTCATTCTGATCCATCGCTTGCAGGGAAAATTCATCCGGATCCATTTTGGACCAACTGGCAAACTGGCCTCAGCTGATGTTGAGATATGTGAGTGTTGCACGGTGGATTTTAAAGGCATACGTTCCTCTCTTGGTTTCATCTCTAAGCTTCCGCTCCTCCCTCTGTCCCTCAGATCTTCTGGAAAAATCCAGAGTGATATTCCAGCAGCCTGGTGAACGAAGCTACCACATCTACTACCAGATCATGTCTCAGAAGAAACCGGAGCTGTTAGGTTGGCCTGTTTGCCCACTCAGATTTTTTTTTCTTTTCTGCAAAGACTGCAAGCTTCTGGAAGACTGCAGCGTGAACTTGTGAAAACTCTGTTTCAGACATGCTTCTGGTGTCCTCCAACCCGTACGACTACCACTTCTGCTCTCAGGGCGTGACCACAGTGGAGAGCCTGGATGACTCTCAGGAGCTGATGGCCACTGACGTGAGCGCTTTAGCTTTCCCACATCGTGAATATACAGATAGCAGAGGATACCGAGAGTTGGGCACATGTGCAATGGGGTGAATCTGTTTGCCGTGGGGTTTTCCACAGCATGCCATGGACATCCTGGGCTTCCTCCCTGACGAGAAGTATGGCTGCTACAAAATAGTCGGGGCGATCATGCACTTTGGAAACATGAAATTCAAGCAGAAGCAGCGAGAGGAGCAGGCGGAGGCTGACGGCACTGAAAGTAAGAGCAAGCAGACGTCCGAAAATAAATGCAGATAAGTTGGCGCTGAAATCAGGTTTTGAGCTTCCCTCGATCTGTGTTTTGCTCCACAGGCGCAGACAAGGCCTCTTACCTGATGGGCGTCAGTTCAGCCGACCTCATCAAGGGTCTCCTCCACCCGAGGGTGAAGGTGGGCAACGAGTATGTGGTGAAGGGCCAGAATGTCGAGCAGGTGAGGAGGTGCAGGGTCGTCCTTGTTTATTTGACCTTGTCTCTCCCAACCCCAGAGCCATCACTCATCTATCAATCCCTCCAAGTCACATGAGCAAATCTGAAGCGTGGAGACAATTTACAGTGTCGTAACGGAATCAGCAAGTTTTTTGTCTGTGTGTGTGTGTGTGTGTGTGTGTGTGTGTGTGTGTGTGTGTGTGTGTGTGTGTGTGTGTGTGTGTGTGTGTGTGTGTGTGTGTGTGTGTGTGTGTGTGTGTATTGTGTGATCAAGGTTAACTATGCTGTAGGCGCTCTGGCCAAAGCCACATATGACCGCATGTTCAAATGGCTGGTGGGACGCATCAACCGGACCCTGTACACGTCCCTCCCTCGCCAGTACTTCATAGGAGTCCTGGACATCGCCGGGTTTGAGATTTTTGAAGTAAGTTGTTCGGCATAACATCACACATTTGAAGCAATAATCAATTCGGATACAAGTTGTCTTCTTTGACAGTGAAAATCAAGGTGTCCTCCTGTGGTACAGTTTCTAATCTGCTGGTGTTTCATTTTATTCCTCACTGAGATGAATGAGCAGCACTTCAGGATGAGTCCCCAGCCCACTATTCTCTTGTTTTTCATACTGTCTGCTCTCTGGACACCTGTTTCTCTTTCATTGCAGCTCAACAGCTTCGAGCAGCTGTGCATCAACTTCACCAATGAGAAGCTGCAACAGTTTTTCAACCACCACATGTTCATCCTGGAGCAGGAGGAGTACAAGAGAGAGGGCATCGATTGGACCTTCATTGACTTTGGCCTGGACCTTCAGGCTTGTATTGATCTCATTGAGAAGGTGAGCACAGTGCAGTACTCATTAATAGCCTCGTAATGAATCGTCTGTGTTTCTAAATGAAAGCTGTTCCAACAGCCGCTGGGCATCATGTCCATCCTCGAAGAGGAGTGCATGTTCCCCAAGGCCACAGATAGCAGCTTTAAAGCCAAGCTGTTTGATAATCACCTTGGCAAATCACCCAACTTCCAAAAACCCCGGCCGGACAAGAAGCGGAAGTACGAGGCTCACTTTGAGCTGATGCACTACGCCGGTGTGGTGAGCGCCTCTCAGTAAATGACCGTCCTCACACGAACTCTGACCTGAATCCACTGCACAGCTCACCGTCATGATTCTCCGGCAGGTACCCTACAATATCTTTGGCTGGTTGGAAAAAAACAAGGACCCACTGAACGAGACGGTGGTGGTCTGTTTCCGAAAGTCCTCCAACAAGCTGCTGGCCTCATTGTACGAGAATTACATTGGCTCGGACTGCGGTAAAGGCACGCAGGCTTCACACCGTGCAGACAACCAGATGAATAACTTCAGATTTAAAGTGGCCACGTTAACGTCTCCTTCCATTCCCTCACAGCATCTGAAGCCAAACCTGGAGCGAAGGAGAAGAGGAAGAAGGCTGCCTCTTTTCAGACGGTGTCACAGCTTCACAAGGTGAGAGGACGAGCCAGAAGAAAGTCCTCTGCATGTCCCCAGGAGTATTTTGGACGATGCGCGGCGTCACTGGACAGCTGGGACGGAGGCAGTTAAGACTTGCAGTGATGTTTAGGGCAATGATCACATGAACATCACTTTAAGTCTGTGCTGGCTCCGCTCTCCTTCACGGCCGAAGATTCCTCGTGTGACACGGACGCTGCCGAAATATACAGTCGATCGTGTGCCGTGACACACGTTTTGATAGTCTTTACAACTTTCTCTTGTCCTCGCAGGAAAATCTGAATAAGCTGATGACCAACCTGCGCTGCACGCAGCCACACTTTGTCCGCTGCATCATCCCCAACGAGAGCAAGACTCCAGGTAACGCACGGTGAAACCCTTACAGATCACCAGAGGATCAACAGTTGGGAGCGCAGCTTTATGTTTGAAACCCTTTCTTCGCAGGGATCATGGACCCGTTCCTCGTGCTGCACCAGCTGCGCTGCAACGGCGTGCTGGAAGGCATCAGAATCTGTAGGAAGGGCTTTCCCAACCGCCTCGTCTACGCCGACTTCAAACAGCGGTAAGACGTGACACACAGATCGCGTTCAAATCACCGGGTGGAAATACACCAACACTGATCCTCTCCGTCTCGACTCTTCAGCTACCGAATCCTGAACCCACATGCCATCCCCGATGATAAGTTTGTGGACAGCAGAAAAGCGACGGAGAAGTTATTGTCCTCGCTGGATATCGACCACAATCAGTACAGGTTCGGACACACAAAGGTGAGAAGCTTTGAGCAGGCTGGCAGTTACACAACTTGTATATGGCACTTACTATAGTTTAAATTAATGAATTCTAAATTATAGAACATTTCGTGCAATATATAATTTAATAATAATCACAAACATGATCAAATGCACTTAAATATTTAAATACATGTATTTAACACTTGGTATTTGTTATCTTACATGTACTTTTGCTTCAGTGAACACAGCGTGTCCTAAAATAAAAAATCGTTCTCCAAATGAAAGTTGATTTTAATTTGAAGTTAGGATTTGATGAAAGAGATCACATGAGGAACTCGTAAACTATATTTTAAAACCTGAAGGTCCTTATTTGAAATGTGCTAACACTCAAATTGAAATAATTTAGAGGCTGCTTCTATCCACTTCTTTTCCTCAGTATGTATAATTTAATTTGTGTTTTGATGCAATTTTTTTTATTAATTTATTTTATCGGCTAAATTGACCGTTTTGCTCCCTTTTGGCTCTGGCAGGTGTTTTTTAAAGCCGGCCTGCTGGGGCAGCTGGAGGAGCTGAGAGACGAGCGTTTGGCCAAACTGCTGACGCTGATGCAGGCGGTGGCTCGTGGTAAACACATGAGGATGGAACTGTACCGCCTGACGAGGAGCACGTAAGAAAAAGCCCCCCCCCCCCCCCCCAAAAAAAAAACCTCACAGTGAATAAGGAGAGAAATGTATAAATGGGACACAGGCGGCTGCCGAGGCGACGACTTTGAACGACGACAATTTGACTTTAACTTTAATTCGAGATCAACAGTTGCCACTCCGAGCAGGTTCACCGTCGCGGTCGGACACGAGTCGGTCAGCCTGTGATACACTACACCTTACTACTCACTCTCTCACTCAAATATGTGGGGCACGCAAGGGCAGTGTGCTCGACGTGTGCTTGCCCTTGTATGGTTCCCGTGCGTGTGTGTGGCCTTGGTCATAAGGGCCCCTGCCCACGCACACACACACACATATACACATACATATATACACACACCACACACTACTACACTCGCAGGTCTCTAGTCATTTCACTCCCAGTCTAAATGGAACAATGCAGACGGTGTCCTTAGAGCCAGGTGGCGACATGTGTCAAGTGGCAGCTGCTCGGCCCTCCCTAAAAATAAAAATACAACCCCCGGCCCCCTCCCTGGGTGCCCGATGGCCCCTGGCCCCTTTTGTCCACGGCGCCTGTACTTCTGAGTGCATTGATGGGATGTGTGGCGGGTGACAGGATTAAAGGCAGCCCGTCGGACAGAAGGCTTCAGTTTCTAAATAAACACAAACGCTCACCTTTGAGAGGCGCTCAGGGTGGAGTCATGCGAAAAATGCAATCAGCTCCGTCCCCACCCTCGTTCGGTCCTTCTAACCCCTCTGAACACTGACGGGAAGTCCTTGACCAATCTGCTCCGGGTCCATATTTAGGGCTGTTGAGACGCCATCTTACTGAGACTAAATCAATCTGATAACCCTGTTTGGCCACAGTGGTGAAACATCAAAAGCAGCATTAGGTGTATGATTTCAAGTGGCATCCCAACGAGCATGATCAGATACAAGGGAGTGGGTAGCACCGGGATCAGTGCCAAAAAAATCGGGCACCAGGGAGAAAATAAATGAAATAAATAAAGGGGGAAGCCCGTGATAAATCTTTCTGACATACATGCTGTGAACTTCATTCCTTTAAATGTGGTCTCATTGCTACTTCACCCTTACGACTGGATATTTATAATATCAATGCCATATATCTGATGGCAGAAATGATTGATTATTACTTATTATTAGCCATTTATTCCATCAGTCTGTGTAACTTTCAGCTCTTTTGCACTCGACCTTTCATCAGTCCCCAACAGGCTACTCCTTTTAAATCAACAATACGAACAACTAATGTGTCACTGAAACTACATAAGTATATACGACTCCTTCAATGCTTGCCACTTGTTTTGCAGGGAGGCTCTTGAGATCATCCAGTGGAACATCCGGGCCTTCAATGCCGTCAAACACTGGCCCTGGATGAAGCTCTTCTTCAAAATCAAGCCTCTGCTGAAGAGCGCTGCCACCGAGAAGGAGCTGGCAGCCCTCAAGGAGGAGCTGACCAGGTTGAAGGAGGCGCTAGAGAAGTCTGAGGTCAAGCGGAAAGAGCTGGAGGAGAGGCAGGTCAGCCTGACCCAGGAGAAGAACGACCTCTCTCTACACCTGCAGGCAGTAAGTCCTACTCACGTGCTCACCTCGGCAACTGTGGATGTGCCGGAACGCACCAAACGCAAACCCTATGTCTCCTGCAGGAGCAGGACAATCTTGCCGACGCCGAGGAGCGCTGTGACCTGCTCATTAAAACCAAGATCCAGCTGGAGGCTAAAGCCAAGGAATTCATGGAGAGGCTGGAGGATGAGGAGGAGATGAACGCTAACGTGTTGGCGAAGAAGCGCAAACTGGAGGACGAATGTGCCGAACTGAAGAAGGACATTGACGACCTGGAGATCACATTGGCGAAGGTGGAAAAAGAGAAACATGCCATAGAGAACAAGGTGAGTTCATAAGAAGATTCCTCTTCCTCCACAGCATAATCACAGGACATGGTCCAAGAAACCAGATGGTGTCAGATTTGTTTGCTAAAATTATTTTTCCCCCTTCATGCTTGGAGGTGAAAAATCTGATTGAGGAGATGGCAGTCCTGGATGAAACCATACTGAAGCTGACCAAAGAGAAAAAGGCTCTTCAGGAGGCTCATCAACAGACACTGGATGACCTCCAGGCAGAGGAAGACAAAGTCAATAGTCTGACCAAGGCGAAGGCCAAGCTGGAGCAACAAGTAGATGATGTGAGTATCAGAACGAACCGATGACATCATACACTTTGACACGGTAAACTGTACAAAGGAATACATAACTGGCCATACTATCCTCCCTCCCCCCAATGAAATTAGCTGGAGGGGTCTCTGGAGCAAGAGAAGAAGCTGCGTATGGACCTGGAACGGGTCCGACGTAAACTGGAGGGAGACCTGAAGCTCTCCCTGGAGTCTGTTATGGATCTGGAAAACGACAAGCAGCAACTTGAAGAGAAGCTGAAAAAGTGAGAGTCGTCCCACATTCACACTTCTCAGTTGGTTTTTTTTGTGAGACAAATTATAAAAGACCGTTTCCCCAAATGTTTTACCGGCAGGAAAGACTTTGACATAAATGGCATGAGCTCAAGGATTGAAGATGAGCAAGCAATGGTCAATCAACTTCAGAAGAAAATCAAGGAGCTGCAGGTCAGGGTTTGACCAACATCTTGTGATTGACACCTCTGAACCCGTCACAACTTATCTGAATATTTCTTTTCCTTCAGGCTCGCACAGAGGAGCTGGAGGAGGAGCTGGAGTCTGACCGAGCCTGCAGGGCCAAAGTGGAGAAGCAGAGAAGTGATGTGGCTCGTGAGCTGGAGGACCTGAGCGAGCGCCTGGAGGAGGCTGGTGGAGCAACCTCGGCCCAGATCGAAATGAACAAGAAGCGAGAGACGGACTTTCTGAAGCTGCGCCGAGACCTGGAGGAGGCCATGCTGCACCACGAGGCCACCACGGCGGCTCTGCGGAAGAAGCACGCCGACACCGTGGCAGAGCTGAGCGAGCAGATTGACAGCCTGCAGCGAGTCAAGCAGAAGCTGGAGAAGGAGAGGACCGAGGCCAAGATGGAGGCCGATGACCTTGCCTCTACCGTGGAGCAGCTCTCCAAAGCCAAGGTGGGTAGGGAGAATTATACACACACAGACGGTGTAAATCAGAGCTTTGAAAAAGAAAAAAAAAGACTAAAAGTTCAATTTTGTATGCAGACCTCTTCAGAGAAGATGTCTCGTCACTATGAAGATCAAATGAATGAAGCCAAAGCCAAAGTGGAGGAGCTTCAGAGGCAGCTCAATGATGCCAGCACTCAAAGGGCCCGAGCTCAGGCTGAAAGCGGTGAGGGACTTTGACTTTTAACTTTCACGACGACACTTTCAGTGGATTGCCGGTGTGGATGGACTCACTGTGGCCCCCTTGTTTGCACGTAGGCGAGCTGGGCAGGAAGCTGGAGGAACGGGAATCCATGGTCTCGCAGCTGCAGCGCGCCAAGAACTCCTTCATCCAGAATGCGGAGGAGCTCAAAAAGCAGCTGGAGGAAGAGAACAAGGTCACTTAGCTATTATCGGCATTGTCATATACGATCCCCGTGTCTGACCAGCCTCGGCAGACACTCATAATTAAACTGGCTGCCCTCTTGACATTGTGACTGGTCTCTTCAGTCCAAGAACTCCCTGGCCCACGCACTGCAGTCATCTCGACATGACTGCGACCTGCTGAGGGAGCAGTACGAGGAAGAGCAGGAGACCAAGGCCGAGCTGCAAAGAGCTCTGTCCAAGGCCAACGTGGAGGTGGCTCAGTGGAGGACCAAGTACGAAACTGATGCCATCCAGAGGACTGAGGAACTGGAGGAAGCCAAGTGAGTGGGATGTGGCCTTAAATCACTAGAATCAGATGAAGTCGGAGGATAATTTGAGGACGAGATCTTCAAACCCGCTTTGCCTCTCATCAGGAAGAAGCTGGTTACTCGCCTGCAGGAGGCTGAAGAGTCTGTCGAGGCCTCCAACGCCAAGTGTTCCTCTCTGGAGAAGACTAAACACCGACTCCAGACGGAGATCGAGGACCTGGTCATTGATCTGGAGCGCTCCAACGCTGCAGCTGCCGCTCTGGACAAAAAGCAGCGCAACTTTGACAAGGTACGGACAAAAGGAGAAGTGCAATGATCCTCAGTAGATCTTTAATTTAAACTTTGGACACAACCTGACTGGCATGTTTTGAAATAATTAGTAACTGGTGCAACTTCTTCAGGTCTTTTTGATTCTATATTCAGATTAAGAAAGGAGAATCTGTAATCAGATTTTTTTTAATTTTGCTCCAGGTGCTGGCCGAGTGGAAGCAAAAGTACGAAGAGTGTCAGTCGGAGCTGGAAGCCTCTCAAAAGGAGTCCCGCGGATTGAGCACGGAGCTCTTCAAACTGAAGAACTCCTATGAAGAGAGCTTAGATCATCTGGAGACCATCAAAAGGGAGAATAAGAACCTCCAAGGTAAAGCAGGACACACTGAAGTCCAGTCTGAAGGTTTATTTTTTTAAGGATTCATTGGTTTTTTTCCCACTTTGTTAATTACAAAACAAACCTCCCCGTTTTCTCTTCCAGAGGAAATTGCTGACCTTTCAGATCAGATCAGCCAGGGGTCAAAGACCATCCACGAGCTGGAGAAGATTAAAAAAAGTCTGGAGATTGAGAAAAGTGAGATTCAAGCTGCCCTGGAGGAAGCTGAAGTAAGCAGTTTGTCGAGAAAGCACACGTCTTGCTCTCTGAGGGTGATCTTCAAGTATAGTTTCTCTTAAGTGTCACGTTTTGTTGTTTTAGGGCACTCTGGAGCATGAAGAGAGCAAAACTCTCAGAATCCAGTTGGAGCTGAATCAGATCAAGGCCGACGTCGACCGAAAACTGGCCGAGAAGGACGAGGAAATTGACAACCTTCGGTGCGCTTTCTCACCAATCAATCTACTAAGTACATCACGTACACAATTATCTTTTTGTTAATGTTTTCCATGACCTCCGTAGCCGAAACCACCAGAGGACACTGGACTCCATGCAGGCCACCTTAGATGCAGAGGCCAAATCTCGCAGCGAGGCGGTGCGCCTGCGGAAGAAAATGGAGGGCGACCTGAACGAGATGGAGGTGCAGCTTAACCATGCCAACAGGCAGGCAGCCGAGTCACAGAAACTCCTGAGGAACCTTCAGGTCCAGATCAAGGTGAGGCCCCGCGTCGAGTGAGTGAGCTCACCTGGTTTTCATCTGGTGAATAAAAACAAAAAACACTCAAATGGATGGATTTGTGACTCCAGGACATTCAGATGGAGCTGGATGACACAATCCACCGTAACGAGGAGCTGAAGGAGCAGATGGCGGTGACGGAGCGCAGGAATAACCTGCTGGCGTCGGAGGTGGAGGAGCTCAGGGCTCTGCTGGAGCAGAACGAGCGCTCGCGCAAGCTGGCCGAGCACGAGCTGCTGGAGGCCACGGAGAGAGTCAACCTGCTGCACTCTCAGGTAGAGAGACGAAACCCAGACAGTATGCTATTCTTTAAGCCATTTTCACCACTCTACTGAAAGATGTTTTGATCGTTTTACAGAACACTGGGTTGATCAACCAAAAGAAGAAACTTGAGAGTGATGTGTCGATACTGTCCAATGAGGTGGACGACGCCGTGCAGGAGTGCCGCAATGCAGAGGAAAAGGCCAAAAAGGCCATCACTGATGTAAGACCCTCCACCAACAGCTTGACACCAGTCCCACTTAAGATGGCGCATATCTAGAGGGGGGTGGGGGGGCTTTATAGACGACAGGTGGTGAGTTTAATTGACGTCTTCGCAGGCAGCCATGATGGCAGAGGAGCTGAAGAAGGAACAAGACACAAGTGCACATCTGGAGAGGATGAAGAAGAACATGGAGCAGACCGTAAAGGACCTCCAGATGCGTTTGGACGAAGCCGAGCAGATCGCCCTCAAGGGTGGCAAAAAGCAAGTCCAGAAGCTGGAGGCCAGGGTAAGACCTGACTCAAATAAAGGTTCAGTCAACCTTCACGCCGTCGGCAATACGTTGACGGGTCACTTTTTTTTTTCAGGTCAAAGAACTGGAAAATGAACTGGAATCGGAGCAGAAGAAGAGCCAAGAGTACCAGAAGGGAGTCCGCAAGTATGAGAGGAGGATCAAAGAGCTCTCCTACCAGGTAGGCCGCCGCCTTTGTTGGCACACACGTTGAGACCGCAGTGCGAAAGTGGGGAAGTTGACTCACCTTGTTCTCGACGCAGGCCGAGGAGGACAAGAAGAACCTGGCTCGCCTGCAAGACCTCATTGATAAGCTGCAGGCCAAAGTGAAGAGCTACAAGAGGCAGGCTGATGAAGCGGTGAGGCTGTAGTGACGACTCTCTATAAGGGGGTGGGGGGGGTGGGACTGAAAAGGCTCGTCTGGAAAACGGTCTTAACTTTCCACTTCATCCGCAGGAGGAGCAAGCCAACACCAACCTGTCCAAGTACAGGAAGATCCAGCACGAGCTCGACGACGCCGAGGAGCGAGCCGACACGGCGGAGTCGCAGGTCAACAAGCTCCGCGTCCGCACACGCGACCAAGGCGGCAAGGTTGGTAGACGGGGGGGGGGGGGGGCGCGGGGACGGTTTGAACTAAACCGGGTGACCTTTGGAAGAATTTCTTAAAATTAGCCAGCGGGCTTCATGGCACGGCCTAAATTTAGCGGACTGGGCGTAATCCTCTGTTAGAGATGAACTGGCAGAGCCATCTCATGTGATCTGTTGTGTGGTCAGGAGGAGCTCTCCGCCGCACTGTGTGTGTTGTTGCTAATAAACATCCCGCCTGTCTTGTGCATTTCAGCTCGCTGAGTGACGTGGCGAGGAAGAAAGGCATCGCCGTCCGCCAGCTGCAACAGCTGTGCGTGGCTGTGACCACACACCTAAATAAAGACTCGTTCACCTCTAAACATGTCCACTCTTTCTTCCACCCCCCCCTCCCCCTTCATGTCACCAAGGTTATGAAGATATACTCAACAAGGACAGTCTAACCAAGAATTTATTATAGCATTATTTTGACAAACAGCTGTTAAATAAGGAAAACAAGGTTCAATATCAGCGTTGATGGTAAAAAAAAAAAAGAAAAAAGAAAAAAGGGTCATTTCTTAGAATAACTTGGAGAATTTACACCGTTTCATCCACCGTTAGCAAGTCCCAGTGAGGTGAGGTACAATCACATCTGATCAAAGAAAAAAAAAAAAGGACAAGCTTAAAAATGTGTATAATAATGTCCTCACCATGCTAAACATTGCAAAAAAAAAAATTCATAAAATCTAGTTAAAGTCAAAAGAACGAATCCAAAATAAAACCCAATAGTGTGTGATATTAATGCAGCATGTTCTTGGCCAAGAGGATAACGTTTCAAATAGTTTTCTATACAAACTAATGAATGAAATCTAAGGCCTACTAGGAGCATCACACCACGTAACCGTCGAGAACCGGTTCTCTTGTGCATCTCAAGGAGGGGTCGCTCTCGCGGGAACTCTGATCGCAAAACTACAGAAGAAGTCAGGGTTCAGAGATTGTTTTGTTACTTTGAGGAGCTCACAACATTCATGCTTTCCATACCTCTGGCCTCGCGTCGGGGACGCCGAGAAGCCATAAGAGAAGCACTTGTACTTGCGTCAACGCTCATGGCAAAGCACAGAAAGAGGAGTTCAAAGTATGTTCACACGCGTCAAGAGTTAAGACATGCTGAATGAGAGCTAGAAAACAGAGTTAATCAGCTTCAACGCAAACAAAAGGCTTTGAAAGTGTCCCTCCCCCCTAAAAAAAAAAAAGAAAAAGAAAAGAAAAGCTGAGTTTGTTTGCATCCCAAGGCGGCTTTGCACGAGTAGCTCATGTGAGAAATTGCCCCCCCGATACATTCACATGATGGGTGCGACGATGAGTGGCGACGTTGCCGGGACCAAATCTGAACAACTGGTCATTCGCAGTGGTTTGATCTGCTCGATGTCGGGACGAAGCATGAGGTAGCTGAATCTATTGTACTTCTCCAACTGTTCCAATGCAAGACACCAAATCAGCCCTTCCACTCCCCCGCCCCTCCTCCACCCAAACCACCTGTGCCGTGCGAGAAGAGGGATTGTCATTCTCACCTTGTACTCGAAGATGTTTAAACAAAAATGCTAAAAGAAGGTAGCAGATATTTGGCTGAAGGCTGATTCACGTGAAACCTAATCCTGTGTGGGACGAAACAAAAGTCTTACCCCCGACGCTGAAACCTGCATAGTTTAATCTCTTCCCAAAGCGCTGCTCGCAACACGGGTACAGAATGAAGATGCTTGTGATAAACAAATGTGGAGCAATATGGTGAACAATAAAAACAAAACGTGTGCAAGGTTTCATTCTACAGTTTGTCCAGAGCTAAAAAGCCTCCCCCCCCAACCGAACCAAAAGAAATCAACAAATACCATTTAAGAGAACAAACAAAAGACGAGTCCCTGGGTGAAGCTTCAGAAGCCACAACAGAACACTTTTTTTTTTTCTTTTTTCTTTTTTCCAGGTGAGAGGAACTCTTGTGATATGTGAACATGTCAGCCGGCCCCTCAAGCCACCTAAAATGTGCCGAGTAGAGCCAGAAAGCACCAATCAAACGACGGCCACCTATTAAAACGACGGAGCCACGGACAGTTTTAAAGGCTCCTTCGGGAAGACGCCAATGAAAGCTCCAACGTCAGCAGCTCGTCCCCGCCGGAGGTCGGCCGGCGGAGTCGGGACAGAGTGAAGGTAGTGCGAGAGTGAGGCTGGTGACTCCTGGCAGCCCTGTGACCCGCCACGCGTCTGTGGTCGTCTCCAAACCAAGTCCACGTGAAAAGAATCCTTTTTTTTTCTCTCTCTCTTCTAACATATTTTGTTGAATCATACATATTTTTTCATAGAATCTTGTATAGGTTAATATAAAAGGCTCTATTTGAATTTCATCTAAAGCAAACAACCAATGCAGGTGCCGTTTTAAAAGGTCCTTTAATTGTCTGTAATTCCAAGTGGCCAATCTGTGGTGGGCGTACGAGGTTCCAGTTCTCCTCCTCTCAAGAGGAGGTCGGAAACCGGAGAGAGGACGGCGGCCCGGTCTGCTCGCCCTGGGGGGAGGGGGACAAACTCCATGCAAGTCTTAGAAGGCAGACGAGGCGAGTCTTTGCATCCGTGGCGCCGTCAAAAAGCGGCAGGATGCCTCAGCTCACTGGAGTCGCCACCGGCTTTTAGGTGTCCGTGCTCCCTGCTGCCGCCTGCCCCGACCCGCCCACGGTGCGTCCGGTGCACGCGCCCTGGGGGTCAATCCTCCAGCAGGTCTTTGTCTAGGTCCATGAAGGGCTCGTCGATGTAGCTCGCTATGGCACACAGAGAAGTCCTGTCTGAGCCCAGCAGCACCGACACCGTCTCCTTCCAGTAGCTGAACGGGATGCAGGAGCTCTGCGAGGAGGACGACACAAGCGTTCAGGGCGGGGAGGCACAAATCTGGTCACAGTGAGGGACCGGTGAATTACCGCTTGACCAATTAAGCTCAATTTGAAGACCTCATACAGTCAATTAGTTTCCCCAATATTTACAGGATAATTATAATCACTCTTGAGCTCAAATGTGATTATTGGAGCTTTTTCTAAGCATCAATATTGAGTAAATGATCTGGTGGGCCACAAAGAAGGGAGACAGGCCATATGTGTCCCTCTCAGGTTCACAGCAAAAACAAACCCGGTTCATTTAGCCTTCTCTTATAGATACACATAAATGAGTCGTTTCATGTGGCATTCAGATCCAAACTATTATTGTTGTCCACTCAGCTGCCTCTTTTATCAGGTACATTTGCATCATATAATGTGAACCAGGACCAGAAAACATTCTCATGTTCAGTTCGTCCTGGAGGTCATCAGGGAGACATTCAGTTGACTTCATGTACATTTCTGACGTTGTACTTTGCTCCGATGTCAAGCAGGACAGTATATCATTATTATTGGAAGAGTTTCTTTTAGTCCACTTGTTGCATGCATGTTAATGGGGTGGCAGAAATATGAGCAACATAATAAATGCATTGACATCACAGCAATCCACCTTGTGTGATGAATAATAATAAGAGTGGTTATGACTGTAAAAAGCTTCTGAACTTGGCAGCTGCGACTAATATTTTCTGCCACTTGGGGGCAGTCAAACAAATGGAAACAAGCCGCAGTGCCTGGTGGAGGACATTCAGCTGATTGTTCCTCCACCCGACAGAGAGACAGAACATTAACACTCGTGTCCTTGGTCACTTCCTAAACGTAGGTCGTGATTCTCACTCAATTTAGGTCAACTTCAACTAGCTCAGTCCCTGAAGGAGAAATCAGGCTTTTCAGCTATTACATGTGTTCATATAGGGTATCAACAAGGCCTGCATACTCTCGGGTGCAGAGTGTGTGTGTGTGTGTGTGTGTGTGTGTCTCTTCACAATGCAGGGTTTTGTTATGTCTTTTTCCAGCCACACTTGCAAATAACCTCGGATTGAATTGAAGTAGCTGCCGTGTCCATCTGTAGGAAAGTTTTACCACATTGAAAGTTATAAAAGAGTGATTCTTTGTTTGAAAGTTGGAGAACTTTAAGAACGCCACTCAAAGGCGCCTTGAAAATCACCCGTTTCCAGCAGTTCCTCTATCATTTAACGCACGGCTGTCTTCACGCATTTATACTGCGTTATGCTCTTGAGGTTTTAATAGCATGTGATTTGCCTTTCAGCACGAGAGACGGAGACGTGGAGAGAATTCTCACTTCCTTACGTTTCAAACCAACACGTTTGCTGAAGCTCCGACCGCGAGCACAAAACTGTGGTGGACACTCACGTTCTCCAGGCAGGTGCTGTCTTTGTCCTTGTTGAGGTAGTGGCGCTGCCAGAAGCGCAGAAGGTTGTGGAAGTTGTTGAGCAGGCAGCCCGGGTACTTCTCGGCGTACTCCTTCTCCCGCAGGGCGTTCAGGTAGAAGGGCAGCTTCGCCTTTCTTCTGGCCAGCATCAGGATCACCAGGCTGGTGTTTAAACAGCTCACGTTCTCCTGCAGGGAAATTTAAGTTACGGCACGATTTCAATACGATCTGAAGTTTCACCAGGATTATGTCAAAATGAGATTCATTTGATTTTGCAAAGTGGAGAGAAAAGAGAAAACAAGCACTCTTCAGAAAACGTGAACGTGAAAATGAAGTGAGACCTGTGTGAGCGTCTGCACGTTAATGATGTTGATCAGGCGGAAGAGGAACGACAGCCTGTTTTCAACTCGGGCCATGTAGGACAGCAAACAGCACTCGGAGAGCACCTCCACCACTGAGGGGACCAAACAAGACAGATTTAGGAGAGACGGCGACTCCAAGCAGGACTCAGTTCACATAAACACAATCGATGTTGTTTATTCACATAGAAATGAGACAAAATGGAAAAAATAAAAACAAAACTATGAAACACATTTTAAGCAGATTTAACTTTATGGTTATTAAAAAAAAAAAAACAGGACAAAAAAAGCCTGTTAGCACCGTCTCCATCATGTGTTCACCTTTCACGTCTTCAGTCTGGCTCTCAAAGCGGTCCAGTGACAGCACGATGCAGCGCACCAGCATGTTGGAGTCCACCAGAGAGCTGTTGATCTGCGTCAGGAAGGTCTGGAACTGGAAAACACAAACGCATTAGGCACGCGTTGAAAACGATACACAAATATCAAGACCATACGACACGCAAGGGTTTTAAAAATTCCACCTTTTCGGGAGTGTTGACGTATTTGTTGAATCTCTTGAAGGCATCGATGTTGAACTTCATGAGCTCCCCGAGCAGGTCGAAGTAGCTCTGAAGGACGTCTCGAGACGTGCAGCCGCTGTCGATGATGCAGAACAAGATGTGCTGCGGGCGGAGGAAAGCAGAGAAGAAGTCATCCAGGTGTCAGCAAGGAGGGAGAAATTATATGAAAAGAAATGATCATCATCTGTGGCTGCAGTTTTTTACCTCAAGTAATCCTCTCTTCAGGAGGAACATTTGGTCTGCATAGGACGTGGCTCCCCGTAGAAAACTCTCCACCGCCCGGGCCTGCCAGAATCTAGCAAACGCAAAAACGGAGAGAATCAGCAAACCCAAAATCGGTTTGAAAAAGTGAGGTGGTCTCATATTTGGGCTCTAAGAAACAAGGCGTCTGTTCTTTGTTCGCGTCATTTAGATGTTAAGAAACATGGTGTGATAGTGTGTATTCCACAAAGACGTCAAGGTGTTCCAAATATTCAGATAACTGTAACCTCCGAATTTTAAAAAAGTACAGTGACGCCCTGGAGGTCAAACCAACCAGCCAGACGGAAGGTTCAACCAGAATTTCAGTGTGATTGTGTGTCAATGCAGCCAAGACTTAAAATAAGTCAAGATGCCTGTTTTGCAGGTTAACTGACGAGTACAGAATAAAATAAAATAGTGTAGGCAGATGCAGGTTTCACATGAGGGTTACTGCAAGTAAGGGGTGGGATTTTGCATTAAGGTTTACGGGCGCAGGTGGGTACGGTTTAGTAAAGCTGGACCCCTTGAAGATGGAATGATTACTGATGTACAGGAAATATGGAATGAACATGACTAGAATGGTTGTTCGGCTGAAGGAACGGAACATCTCCAAAGAGCTCAAGATCCCCGTTACGGAGTTTGATGCCGGTCTGGACTGGTGGAGATGATTCATGCTTGTTTTATGGAGACAAACAACTGTGGACAAGCCTGGACGAGGACTAAACTGAGATCATGAAAAACACCCAAAGCCCCCTGAATCAAGAAGGATTAAAAAAAATACACCTGCACTCAAAGATTATTCTGACATTTTAAAATGTTTGTTCACACGGGTTCAATTCAACAAGTCTCACAACTTAAAGAAAGCGGTTCATTTCCACAAAAACTATTTTTCCAAATATGAGCCTTATAAAAGGGGTGTTGTCGACATGGAATACGTTCTCCTGATGTTCCAGAACAAGGAGGTTTGACTCCGGAAAGATATCGGACAGTTTAACTGACTGACTTTGTAGGTGTGAAATTGTGGAAAATGAATAAAGAAATGAAATGAAATAAAAAAGCAACCAGGGATTTTGACTGCATGAAACATGTGAATACTGTGGAAAGAAACGGACACTCAAAACAGCTTGGAGCTTCTCCTGCTGGAGTCTGACACTCCACCACCCACTGCATCCAGTTCTGTACACTTTAAGGATGGCTCAACCACAACTCGGTCCCATGTATAAAAAAAAAAAAAATCAATAAACAAACATTTTCCGACAAGTGTGGCCCTAAACAATGCAAAAGAAGACTCAACTAAATTTGCATACAGTGTTAATGTCTTGACGTCAATGACGACTTTGAATATTGATCCATGTACAGAGAGAAAGCAGTTTAACCCTGGCAGCACCAAGCCGCATGTAAACCACATGTATAATTCTCCAGTCGTTGATTATTTAGTTTTTTTTAATAATATGGATAATGTGGACAATTGTTTTAAGTTGCTTTCCTGCTCATTCCATAAGTTTGGACCTCTATGGCATCGACTCAAACTAGTACATTTCAGTTTCCCCTATTTCCCTTTTAGAAGCAGCTTATTCATCGTATTATGTTGGTGAGAAGGCAAGTATAATTTAACGAGTTCACACAATCTAGTATTTAACCTGCCAACAACATTATGCATAATACATTCATTGTGCTAAAGATTCACTTCAGGAAGCTTTAGGAGACCATACTTATGGAAGAGCGCATTTGTTGAAGAGTTAGACATTGACCATAGAATGACTCTTGTGACTTTCTTCTGTAGTTTCAGAAGTTATCAATGAAAGTCGAGGACGTATTACGACAGACAAAGTTACAATAATTCAAGTGAGGCTCAGAGAGATTGGGACCAACTGTCTTGTTTTCAACAATAGCCCTACAATTTTAAAGTTTTTTTTAACAGGTATGAATTCATCTATATTGATTCCTAAAATATTTATGGAATCAAGGTTTCCATGATGCTCACCTGAAAGAGGAGTCTGGAGGCTCCCTCTTCATGACAGTGAGGAGGCGGGTGAGGAGGCCCTTCTTGCCGTCACACACCAAGCTTCTGTCTGTGTTGACGAGTGCTTCTACCTCAGGGATGTTTGCCTTCATGGATATGGCACTCAGCTCATTGAGCTCCTGGCTATTGAGGAGGAGATACTTGTTCCTGAAAGACAGAAAGCACATTTGAAAACGTACGGTACAAGTATAAATGTGCGACGCCACATTGAAAGTCACTGGACTAAAGGGTTACTCACTCGTGGTGATCGCTGAAACTCTGAAGTAGTCGCAGGAACTGGATTTTGAAGGAGATTTCCTGCAGGAATAAGAGAATAAGCTTAAAAGGCTTGTTTATCACGAGACAGTTTTGACAGAAATTACTGGGTGGAGAGATCCATACTGGACTGCAGTCACAATTCTCATTCTGGCCATGCACCACGTGATTTGAAGCAGTGTATTTCCTCCAAATCAGCTTGTCGAACAGGTTGTTGAGTCCTGGGATGAGACGGAACTCGGCCAACATCTTATGAACCTGGAGGGACGGAGCAAAAAAAGTCAACGAAGGGGGAAAACACATCCACATAATCGACAGCCATGTGGTTTGCTTGATGGAGGAAAGTACCTGATTCCTCTGCCGTCCCATGAGGAGGACACAGAGCACGTATAGCACTTCTACTTTATACATGATCTCATGGACAATCTTCATGGACTGAGGCAGCCGGTGCCTCAGAGGGCTGGTGGACAGAGAGCTTTCGTCAGACGACTCTGGAGGAAGAAGGAAAAATACAAACGTTTCAACCAAAGCTCACGGGACTGAGCAGACGCCCGGCAGCAACATCACTGGCGAGGCCCGTCAGACCTGTACTGCTCTGCTCCGTCTCCTCAGTCGCCATCTGCATGAGGGCGTCCAGCACCAGAGCGTTGTCCAGCCACGTGTACCAGTCCTCCAGCTCCTGCAGGAAGTTGGCCCCGGTGGCTTCAGACACTTTCCTGGTGGCCAGCTTACACAGCCGCTCGATGAAGCCGGGGATGTTCAGCAGAGTCACTGTGAGTAAACAGCGCGACAGTCCCACGTCAATAGCCGTCACCTCGCGTCCGCACATTTAATTGTGACGCCCATCAGACTCCTCAACTCCGATGACGACGTACCCTGGTTGACCTCTGCCCGCGAGGGGCTCGCGTTGCGTTTCTGCTGGGCGTTTTTGGCCAGCAGCGTGTGCTTGTCGTCATTTCCCACGTCCGGTTCTGAGATGGTGACGGACAGGATCCGGCAGAAGTTGGCCAGCTGCTGCTGGTCGAAGCTTTGAACCAGGCCTGAGAGGTTGGGGATGCCTTCTAACTGGATCATTTCCTGGAGAATTGAAACCGATGCACGGTTATCACAAGAAACAAAGCGCACAGACATCGACAGTATTTGATTGAACACAACTTTTCTTGGCAAATACAGGAATTTACATGTAATGAGGACCATAAGTATAACAAAGAAGCCTTACCGTTTCTAGAACACACGTATGTTTACAACATGCAGTTACATTTTCTGTTTACTTTGTGTTTTTGCACCATCCACCAAAGAAATGCCCTCATCCTGTAAAGTTGTTTTTTTTTTATGGTACATGGCAACGAAGTGTTTCTGATTTTGTTGCATTCAGAAAATTAAGAACCCTGTAGCATCAGACGTTTCAGCTCTCAAAAACAATGTAGCTACATATACATTTAGCTGGACAATTAAAAAAAAAAACACATCTTATTAAAAACCGAACACTTTTTCTTAGGATAGCATT
This sequence comes from Blennius ocellaris, assembly GCF_963422515.1. NCBI lineage: Eukaryota > Metazoa > Chordata > Actinopteri > Blenniiformes > Blenniidae > Blennius > Blennius ocellaris. The sequence goes on from NC_137653.1 coordinate 19,610,487, forward strand.
TTAAACGACGTTATTTTTCACCAAACAAAAAGGTGTTTACATGCTGAGGAATTCAGCAAAGTTCAACTGTGACCTTTTTGACTCCCAGAATGTCTTCGATGAGGGTCGCGGTCTGTAAGAAGGTCTTTTTGTTCGTCATTAGAGTGAAGAGAAACAGAACAAAATCATCCCTCGCTGCCAGGCTCTTTGTGACCCCCTCCGTCTATGAAGGGAAAAAAAATAACTAATTATGGACGTTTGGTTCATGAGACCGACTCTAATCTGCAGAAACAGACTGAAAGGACAACGTGGCTCATTGTGGATACTCACACATATACAACAGTTGTAAAGAACACTAAGGCAGTCTTTGACCAGGTCGTCATTCACTGTTGCAACAGAAACAGAGAAGTTAAGTCGACCCGTCTCATTTTTGATAGGATATAAATTAAAGCTCACGTGAAAGGGGGGGATTCTTACTTTTGGGTTTTTTCTTCTGCATAGTTAGCGTGGGTCTCATCAGGACCTCCACGAGCAGCTGCAACGAAACACAACAAGTAGGAAGTGAGCCATCACTCCCTCCAAGGGTCACATGCTTCCACACGGTGAGACGGTCAGGCTTACATCGACTCCACCAAAGAGGTCGAAGGTGTACGTGTTGGGGAAGGTGGATTCCTGAGCGGTCTTCCTGTCCTCCGTGACAAACGACATGGCCTCCATGGACAGCTGGGATGATAATACCTGACAAAAGGCCAGCGTTGACATGTCATCAGCGTCAGCAACGCCACAGCCTCCCTGTGCTGTGCTGCGCTGCGCGGGGCGGGGCGGGCGACGAGTGGTTACCTTGAGAAAGCTGTGTGCCTGGGAGAGGTCACTGTTGGGATGGCTGCTCTCGTAGAGCTTCTGCAGCAGAGTGGGGATGCCATGCCACTTGGCACGTTTATCTCTCTCCTGGAGCAGGCCTCCGGGGAGCTGCAACACAGAAACAGAGGACACTTTGAATAGTGCAAAACACAGGCGTGCAAAAACAACAAAGCATGACCGTCGATTTTTGAGCTTCAAAAACGTGGGAGTCGCAAAGGTTTTGAAACTTTATTCCCACATAATTGCGTACAGAGAAACAAATATGGTGAATCTTTATAGGAATGTATAAATACTACATGAAGTGTGAAAAAGCGTCCCTCTCCATATATCAGGCGTGTAAACCATAAGACATTACAAGTCAAAGAGAGGGCTTCCTTAAATGGGGGACTACTGAAACAAAGAGAAGAGAAACTAAAAGCAAATTTTTAAATCACTGCAGTAAAAGTCACAAGACGAGTGTGGCCAGTGTTGCACATAGCCAGTGATTAGAAATATACTGTGAAGCTGTCAGATCCTAAAGTTCACCCTGCTTTCATTCAAAATTCACACTCAAGGAGTGGAGCTGGAATTATGCAACAATGTAAAAGACGATGTTCTCTCACGAGTATCCATCTGGTTTGGGAACAAACAGTGTTAAAGTGCAGAATGCATATCAGCAGTATGACTTTAGACACAATCCTAGTCAATCACTATGTACTGAACTGAGTCATGTAGAGAAAAAAAACTGAAAAGCTTTTAATGTCTATCTTTCTCACAAGGAGAAACTTTGTATTTCCAATTAGCTGCATACAAACAAACAAAATCCCACAAATCACCTCGACTGCATCAGATCACAAGAGGCTCTGTGAGAACTCAAGCGGCTGCAGCTGAAGGCCCGTTCCCCTGCGGGTGTTTGTAGACAACTACAACTTTTCATCAACAAGATGTAACCCATCAGCTGCACTATCAGGCTTTTGAAAATGACTGAGATCCAGAGACAGAGCTCCACAGAGCTGCTCCCCCACATGACAGCAGGTTGACAGGGAATAATACAACAACCCACGACATGAACCATGTGTGAAAAATCCAGCACTTAATCTCAGGACAGGTAATGTACAGGAAAAAAATTAAATATTCGCCAGAATACATGGGAATTAAGAGTGCAACTGTACAGGAAGCTCACGGTTCGGTCTGAACCACGGTTTCAGTTCGGTATGTTTATTTGTGTGAAAAGAGAACATGTTTTTTGAAGCGGCACTATAGATCTGTTGAAAAGCTTTCTCAATAAGACAGGTTTGGGGGTTTATTTTGCCGGCATTACCTTCTCGACTGTCAGAAAATGCTACATCAGGGTGCTTATGCTGGAGGCGTATGCTAGTATTGATTGTGTTTCCTTTCACGTATGCAACATATACAGACACTGAAATGTCTGTTAACTGTTTTCATGCCCTCGTCGCTGCACTGAACAGCGAAAACAACATGATCCCACACTGGAGATTTGTATGAAGCCGGCGCGACTGGAGAGGGAGCGGAGGTCTGACATGTCAAAGTTTCATAAAACATCTAAACTAGCAGTAGTGGAACCAAAACGAGGACAGATTCAGCGACTGCAGTGTTTAGCCGCCATGTTGGTCCAGTTTGGACTCCAGAAGCAGGCAGCCACCGAGTTCGTAGACGCCGTTTAGTGGCCCACAAGCAACATGGCCACCAAGCATGCCATTTTCATATGCGGTGCATTTTCACGCGAGATTAATAAAAACACACTGTGGACACGCGAGGCCAGCTTCACTTTCCCCAGCTCCAGTTGTGGGCAAAGTCACAACAGTGATTGGAGCGACGCACGCAAACAAGCCTGCAGAGCATCAATACAAAATGAATTGCAAAACTGAAAACCCGCCGTCCATAAGGGCATATTGACCGAACGGTTCAATATTTTACAGAGAACCCAATGGGAATGGTCCACAATTTCAAGCACACACTCAGTGGAAGTGTATTTTAATCTTAGTTTTGCACGTTAAATTCCAATAGCTTGCGCTCTTGTCTTACAGTGAGAAGGTCCAGGTTCAAAGTTCCATCCAGGCATTTGTTTTTTTGTGGCATTTGCAGATTCTCCGCACGCAAGCATGGGTTTCCTCTGGATACTCTGACTTTGTCCATCATGCACGTAAGGTTAATTAGTGACACTAAATTGCCCCTAGACATGAATGCAAGCGTGTCATTTTTTGTGTTTGCCATGTGATGGAATGGCAACCTGTCCAATGTACCCTCTGTCCTCACCTCCTTGGATGGATGTTTCATACTTGTATATGTATTTTTTGTGTGTGATTTCAATTCAGAGGTGCATTTTATTGTGGTATGTGTACAACCACAATCAGTTCACAGGACCACCTCCACAGTGAAGTCAGAGAGACACACTGGTTGAATTATAGCTGATAAATAAACTAAATTAAGTCACCAGGGCACATGCAGATCCATCAGTCATTGGAAGTAGAGAGTGTTTTCTTGGATTAAAGTCAGACAGTGTCCAAGTATGGGGACGTAAACCAGGGGTAGGGAACCTTGGTCCCTCGAGGGCCGCAGTCCTGCACGTTTTAGATGTCCCCCTGCTAAAACACACCTGAGTTCTCATGACGAGGCTCTGCACAAAGCTTGATAAGGAGCCACTGGATAATTGCAGGCAGCTGTGTTGACGTGAGGACATCTTGAAAACGTGGAGGACCACGGCCCTGGAGGACCAGGGTGTCCCTACCCCTGCCCTAAACTACCCAAACCAACCTGAATCAAGAGTGCAATTCAAAAAGTTACCAATACCATGTAAAACAATCGCCTTGTTGTAATCAATACGAGTCCTGTTATTGTTCAGTTGCTCGGGCAGCTGTTGTGCGGGCTCCATTTATGGGAACGATAGTTATTGTGGCTCCTGTCGAGGTTACGTAATCACCTGAGCCGTTCAGCTGGCTTAGCTAAGGTAGCTAACGCTAGCAGGCGATTCTGCTCTTAATGCACCAACTGTGCATTTTAACCACTTCAGAATGTTAGAATCACCCAAGCAAGACTCCCGCGTTACAAGTACGAACAAATACAGTGCGACTGCTTTCGTTTTGAGGCAGGTTTTGGTTTTGTTTTTTTAAATCGCATTTAAACTTGGCCTTTAATGCTAAGCTAACGCGGAGCTAACAACAAAAGAGCCACCGAAGCAGCGGAGCGCTCTTCTCAAAACACTTTCCGACAACACGGCGACGTTAATTCTGCGTGTCAGTCAGCGAACGTCCTCCCGGTGGGAAAACGCCCGTGTTCCACTGCAATATCCGCGCTTGTGACATCTCGGCCACTCGTGAGGACCGAGCGGAGCGGCGCGTCTCCGGGACAGGCGTCCTCGTTCTCGGGCTCGCCTCCCGAGCTCGAGTCCCCGGCCTCGTCGGTCAAACTTTAACGGTTCCACCGTTCCGATAAAACAACCCAGGGGTCACTTCGCTCACCTGTGTGCCTCGGCTGAAGCCCTTGCCAGTAATCTTACTGGCGGTGAATTTGGTGACGATGTTGCCGGCGCAGAGTGTCCGTTTCGCTCCAGTCGAAGGGGAGTCGGACCCCAGAAGCGTCGCCATTATTTCTCCTTCCTGGACTGAGCCGCTCGGCAGGAAGTGAAAAGGCTTTGATGAATTATTGGACGCAATTAAGCGGCATCTGCTGGCGTCGCCGCAAACTCTGCAAACATCCACACACACCTCTGTGCTCAACGGCCCGGGTTCGACCTCAGCTGTCCGCCTCTGTCAAATACAGGAAACGCTCCTCCTGTGCTTTTTCCACCATTTGTTACACAACCTTCAAATCTTTTGTTACACTGCAGCCACAGGAACGTGCTCACTGAAGGCTCGATATTAATTGACTAAAAACAAAGGTTTTCCACAGGATTTGCAACCTCCCGAGCATCACATTGCTTTGTCTTATGCCAGGCAATGGATTCTGGTTAATTGCTAGACTCTTAATGCTTTTTTACATTATATTTGATCATGAAAGGCTGTTGTGATAGAAGAGGAGGGCACACAGTTGTGCAGTGGTTCATACTATCTACTCACAGTGAGAAAATCATGGGTTCAAATTAGGGGATGGCCAATTTAAGTGGCCAATTATATCCCTTAGAGAATAATTGATAATCGTCCAAAAGTTGGCCAATTGACACCAAGCTTCACACTTATTTTTCACTAATAAAATGCATAAAACATGTTTTTTTTTTCTGATGTCCTTGTGTTACGTATGCAGTAGTAGAGGATGCTCCACTTCATTTACATTATTCTGAGTGAAGTAGTGAAGAGTGAACAGCCGAAGGTGCAATCGAGTGAACAGACCGCTTTACCTCAGTGGTAAGTTTACTAATTTGTGAAATAAAACTACTCTAAGTTTCTCATTCCTCATGACGTGCATCAATGTGTCATTCATCAATTGACTGATATGTTAACTAGATCTTCATCCATGCTCTTATCGCTGCCTTGGCCAGACATCACCATCTTTAATGTGACACATCCCCGCATGTCATTGCTAATCGACATAATAAAGGCTGGCAGGTCACACTTGCACACAGAAAATGTATTCGGCTGATAAATCGGTTATCTGAAATTTTATTTATTCCCTAATATTGGAATCAGTATCAACCCCAAGAGATTGGCTCCAGCTCCACACTGACCAGGATAAAGGGGTATAGAAGACAGATGGATGGAAGTCGTGATAGAAAGTTGTGAGTCTGAGGCCTGGCCTGGTCTTTTCTGTCTAGTGTTGGTGCCTCTTTTTCCTCTTGTCGGACAAAAACATGACCTTGGGGTTAATTGGTGACCTTTAATTGTACGGCTGTCTGTCCCCTGCCATGGATGTCCCCACTGACAATGAATTAGATACAGCTGGATACGTAAATGATGGCTCAATGGACTGTTGGGATCCACACCAGTACAAAGAAAAACAATTCTCCTGGAAGCTTTTAACTTAGAATGAAGCCATTGATTGTGAAAACGTTTCCCTACTGTGTCATTCTAATCCATCTCCATAACATTTGTATTACAATCACTTGTAAAATTGTTTGTATCAGAGTTTCACTCTACACGTGTTTCTTTTACATCATGATTTCCTCAAAAAAAAAAATAGAAACAAACAAAGAAAAAAAATCTCAAACAGGGAATCATAGGAGTCTTTTTTTTCTATTCAGTCTCACTCCAGCAACCCCGGGTGGAAGGTCTGTCCCAACCACTGGGCTACAACAGATATCTTACTCACTTTTCAGTTTTCAGCTCACACCTCCTCTGCTCCACTCTCTGGACACATACGAAATACTCCTCTATCTAATAGAGGTGGCTATGGCTCAGTAGGCTCTCAACCAGGTAGGTTGCAGGTTCGATCTCCTATCTGTCCATATGTTAAAGTGTCCTTGAGCCATAAACTGCTCCTACTGGATTTCTGGATTTGTGGTGTGTGTGAATGGGTGAAAGTGACAAACATTTTCATTATTTAAAGGAAATCTATTTACAATTTAATGCAGGAGAGCATTTCCTGAGGTGAACATCTGCCATACAATGCAATATAATTAAAATAATGTAACGCAGACTCCCTTTTAACCAAAACACCAATAAAACAATAGTTTGGAGTCGTCTCACAGGAGTATCATCCTAAAATCAACAAAGCCAATAATGTGAACATTTTTGTGGAAATTGTCAATGAGCCCACAAAGTCGGGGGGCCAGGGGTCAGCAGTTGTCCACGCTGTGAGACAGCGTGCCACATCATCGCAGTGTAGTGTCTCAGCCGTCTTGCTGTGCCAGGACAGTCCGGGGGGGGGGGGGGGGGGGGGGGGGGGGGGGGCTATGTTTGGCTTTGCAGACGGCCTCTTCTTGCATTTTGCTGCTGCTGCAACTGTGGTCGAATAGAATCCGACGCCATTTATATCTCGCTGACTTTTATTGTCCCAGTCCAACCCAGAGTCTGTCCTCAGGTGTCCCAGCTGCTGTCGTCTCCCTCAGTCATTTGGAGATAGGAGGTGATGGCCTCCCTCAGCCCCTCGCTCACGAGAGAGTGGTCTGACTCGGTCCTTTTCCTCCTCAGGATCACAGACCTGCAGGGCACAATAAATGCATGGGTAAATTCCAACTTGGTAATGCGGTAATCTGGCTGTGTCACATGCATGGCCCGCCGATAACTCATAACGGATAAATGCTGCACAGTAAAAAAAAATAAAAAAAAAAAAATCTGTGATTTTCAGACTGCACATCATCCTGCTCTCGATTTGCATTGTGTACCTGGTGCGACTGCGTTACACATCGTCGCTCGTGATTCACATCCAGTGGCACCACACTGGTATGTGTTGGCATTGCCGTTTGTTATTTACGCCATTTACTGGCCTGCAAACTAATTGATAGAGTGACATCCTGCGGTGGTCATTTGTAGAAACAAAGAAAAAAAATGGCTCACTTGGTGATGTCTTTCCAGTTGATGGTTGGCCTGCGGATAACTGTGGGAACGGGCCTGGGCTCTGTCGCATTGTCCAAACCCCTGATGAAGCAAGGCGCCGTCAGCAGGCAGCACAGTCCAGCTGTCAACTCTGCAACAGGAGGCAGCAGATCAGTGTCACTCTTTTGGGGTTTTTGCATTCTATAAAGTGAGAAAAGCTACGGTACAGCCTCAGAGCCGACCTGAGTAGTGTTCCACCAGGTGACGCAGGGAGGGGAAGGTGAGCCGAGGGGATATGTGGACCCAGCCGTTCTGGAGCTGAGAGATGCGGTAGTGTTTCACACAATCCAGGGAGGAAGAGTTGGCTCTTCTCAGGACCGACAAAGAGTAGCCATCTGAAGAGAGGGACAGCACAAAGAGGCAGCGTTAAATAGAGAAAACTGCAGTTTTGTGATCGTTTCAAGTTGAAACAGGGGATGCAAAAACCAAAGAATAATAAAACACCTGGTCAGGTGCATTACCATCACATGCATAATACAGACATAAAAGCAGGAAATATGAACTGCTTTTATTGAAAGTAAAAAAAAAACTTTAAAAAAAACTACATATGACCAATATAGTTTTATAAGATAAATAGTATTTTGACTGATGCATGGAGCCACACAAAACCTTCTCTGTCAGACTGGGCATTTAAACATTTTTTTTTTTTTAATGGTGGCAACATTGAAGCAACCCTGTCACCTCTGCTTGACTCCGACTCCCTGATGAGGAAGGCTCCACTCTGGTTGTTGGGATGCCTGAGCAGCTCCTCCGCTTTGCACCTGCTGACGCCTTCGAACAGCCACCTGCACAGGAAGCAGGTTCAGAACAGCGGGACAAACGGTGTCACGCTCATGACAAAATGTTTTCACGTTTGGAAAAAAAACCCCAAAAAAACCAATCCACTGGAACAACATCTGAGCAAAATCTCCGCCGGAGGAGGAGGAGGCTGAATATGTCAATGCACAGAAGAAAAGTTCCAAACATCTGTCTCCACTGATGCAACGATTCACCTCCCACCTCTGAGGGAACCCCCCCGCTCCACCCTTGCTTGTCTTTCCTACGTCTTCCTCTGCTCTCTCTCTCTCTCTCTCTCTCTCACACACACACACACACACACACACACACACACACACACACACACACACACACACACACACACACACACACACACACACACACACACACACACACACACACACACACCGCGGTGAGAGGAACTCACCCGTGGGTCACCTTGGCTGTGTAGATTGTGGGGATGTAGCTCTCAAAGCCTGTGCTCGCAGACCTCACCAGCATAAACTCCCCGTCGCTGTTCGAGGAGAAAAGTCAATGATCACTGCCTGCTTCTTCATCGACAGGTGGAGGTGGGACACCGAGAGTAACACCTACTCTGATACGATGCTCAGTTTCTCCCCGATGCACATGATCTGTTCTGCGGGGGCGAATGATGGGTAGTTACACAGGGAGACAATCACGCCTTCCTGCTGGTCTGCAGAGAGAAAGGAGGAAGTACTGGGTCACGCTCTTCTAGAGTTTCACATGCGTTTGCTCATGTTGATATTGAACCTACCTTGTGTCGCAGGTTCAGATGAGTTTTCAAGGATGGTCAAGTTGGATTGATATCTCGTGGGGCAGTTTCCCATTTTCCCTGGGTAATGTGTTACTCTGAAGAGGCCACAGTGACTTCAAAGGAAATGAAGAGACAACAAAAGAAAAGAAGGACAATGTTATAAGAAATTGTTATCCGTGTAAAGGCCTTCATCAGTTATTTCATTTCACAATCGGAATGGGCCATTGTTTAAATTACTGAAGGGTTTATAACCAGGCAACAAAAGCAATGTGAAACAGGAAGGCGCCTCACCACAGAGACAGTGATATCCTGTGTTAAGTTTCCATGCAGCATGTAAGTGAGGAATCAGGCTTATTTTTCACAAGATCTTGAAAGATGAGATTATTTTATTGTAGTGACGTGTGCAGTGTTGGCTTACTGACAGATTCAGGGAGATAATCAATTATCTTGAATAATGTTTCATATGGCAAGAGAGAATCGGTTCAACACGGAAACATATAGGAAATATGAAACAATAAAAAAAAAATATATATATATAGCAACCTCAGATATGAGTCAATGTGTCATTTTCCAGGTGTGGATGGTGGAGGAGATTAAATCATTTAACTAAGTTTAAATCACAAATTGTAGCCAAAAAAAACAACCAACCCACAATATGAATGAAAGTGTATCCATTTAAATATCATACTAGTGTTAGGACTATTCTATTGTACTGCCATTGTCTTTTTCGATGCATTGATGCAAGTTAAGATTTCTTAAAAGTATTCAAAGTTGAAGTCTGGATATGCTTTTGAAGTAGCAGCATGGGACTGTTTGTTTCTTCAATGCATCAGATTCACCAGCATACATTTCACCCAAAAAAACAGCTCGACAGTCCCACATCATAACTACATACATATTTGTGATTCACGAGGTAATAGAAGAAAAGAGTAATTGTACAGGAAATATGTGATGATCATGGTTTTTGAGACCTTGCATAGTATCATAATATAGTCAAATAAAATATCTCAATGAAACTTATTACTGGTTGATTTGGTATTTTGGTATTTGCAAATTGAAGTCGGAAAAAACAAATAGAAAAAGCCATTGACCTACTCACCTTTAAATCTCACAACAAAGTGGTGTTGTTAGTTAAAATCCCAGTTCTTTTAGGTATAAAAAAAAAAGAAGAAACAGCTTGTCACCCTCCTCTGATCTGTCCCCATCAGAGTGCTGGGCTTGTGCAGCTGTTGATGTGGGCCGACTGGAGAGTGGAGGCCTCCCGCCTCGTCTTTATATATGCGGCACCCTGCTGGAGCTTCCTGTGACGATCGAGACTTTGACGTCCTGGCTGTTGATGTCTCTCTGATGCAACCCGTCTCAAATGGAGTGTCTGTCGTTTTGTCTTGTGGAGCTCTGGCGCCTACGCACAAGGCGTTTTGTACACCACATGCAGAACGTGGTGCGTTTCTGTGGTCTGCAGCAATGACTTCAAATCAATGGAGATAGTTCCTGTTGTTGAAAAGACAAATTGCCGTCGTCCGCCTTCAGAGGACAGGCACCATGTTTTACTCTCATTGCATGATGTGATATTAACATCAGATTAGAGTCACGAGTCTGCAGAATCACATGTGCAGCAGAGGAAAACTTCGGCTGGTCAGGAAAAGTCTGCACTTCCAAGAAGTGTAGCATTTATTTGGTTTAGAATCACTCAGATATTCAGTGGCTGTTTGGTAATGCTCTTACATATTCATGTATGTTGAGTGAACATTTCAGTGATGGAGATGAGATCGAGACACAACTATTGAATCTCTCCTGGTTCAACTGGAAACAATCACACAGGAACAGATCAGATCGGTGCCGAATCACATCAGATCACATCCGTCGGCACAGACGGAGAAAAAAAAACAACTTTTTTATAACAAGAAATCAAACCATCTCATCCTACCGTGTCACAACTCAATTATAGTTCTCCATAACCAAATACAGCAAATGTCCAATTTGTGATGCGTTATTTAACTTCACAAGTGACGCGGTTCTCGGTAAAACGTTTCATTTGTGATTCATGGAGTCTTATCTTGTTATAATATTCTAATTTGAAATCATGTGTGTGTGTTTGCCCTGTAGAGGCCTGGTGACCTGTGCAGTGTCAGCAGGGATCAGCTCCAGCGCGCCGTCACACTCAAGTGGATTAAACCGTCTGAGAGACGGATGCATGGAGATCCTTGAGCACTTTGTCTGTGTGTGAGTGGAGAAAGGTTGGCGATACAACGTGCGGAGGGAAACGAGTTCTTTATCGTTTGATCCAATAATTATTTTTTCCAAAAATTATGCAAACATTCATGCTTGTGTGGCTGGTTTAATAGTTCCCTGTGCTATTAATCAAGACAAACTTGCAGCGAAGTACAACAGAGGCCAGAATGACTTGTGACAGGAGCATCAGGCCTCACATGAGCGCACTATTCAAGTCCTCACCAGCATTTCCTACTGGATCAGGGGTCTGGGAGCCACTTTGGCCTCTCTGTAATGACGCCTGGAGGTTCAACAAATCTAAATGCAAATGTTTTCATCTACATTTTTAAAGGGATTCTATTAATGCAGGTCAAGGTTTCTGCCGTCACCATTTTCTTTTGTTGGATAAGTGGAGGGAAAAAGTAATCGGCCTCGATTGTAATGTTCAGGGTACATCCTGGAAAGGTCAAAACAAGACAGACAACAGCTCACTCTCATTCACAGCTACGCATAATTTCAGAGAACAAACTCCAATGTTTTCTGCATGTCTTTACACCGTGAGAGAAAACCGGAGCGTCCAAAGAAAATCTATATACATAGGCAGAACAATGCAAACTGAAACCAGGGACATTCTCACCGAGTTAGGTGTTAACCACTATGCAAATGTGCAGGATAGAGTGACTTTTCAAAAGAGGTAAACAGATGGAACAGTAGCTTTCATATAGATCCTATTGAAACTAATGGCCTCAGCAAGTTTTCAAAAAGCAGAATCTTTGACATTTTAAACATCATTGTCCTGCGATTCAGAGTTTAGAAAATGGCACAGTTAACATTGGGTGTTATATAGTTGAGGTAAAACAGCATGACCTAGTTTACAGGGGCTCTTCAGAGCCGCATGGCGCAGATTCAGGCGAGGTTTTGGTGAAAGAATGACTTTTAGGAAGTGTCGATGGTCACTTACAAGGCAAATAATTTTTATATGGTCAGAGGTCAGGGTGGAAAAAAAATCCAGGCTTTTCAGGTCATGCGAGCTGAAAAGCCATCAAAGAAGTTAAATCATCTCATTTGCAGATCAGCTGATCACCTTTTTTTTTTTTTTTTGCTCCAAACAATGAGTGCAAAAATAGACTGGCTCATCTGTGACAGCAGCAGGTTTCACTCAGAAAGGAAATGAGAACCAGTGTGGTTGGAAACTCACTGGCCACAAACACCTCACTTTTCCACGAAGAGAACGACGGCGAACACAAAGCAAACCGCCCCGACGTGAGCCTCGTTAGACAAGAAGAAATGACTGACAACGCCGGGCATTTTCTCATCTTGTAACTTTATTCAGTAGTAATATAAATGAGCTGAATCAGCAGACGGTGACGAGCGTCACTCGGCCCCCTGGAGTGACGGGACTCAAGACTTTTCAAATAAGATCCTGCTTGTTAAAAGGTTGTTAAAACATCCAACTGAATACTAAGTTTCAACTGAACAAAAAAAACGTCAACACAAAGCGGGAAAGAAAAAAAGAAAAAAGGAGACGACGAGATGAAATTACAAAACGGTCGCTAATTTATGGACTGCAAAGCGCAACTCGATGTGGTTGGAGAGTGCAAAAGCGGCTCACTGCAAGAGTTGGACTTTAGTGTGCTGCAGTTACGCAACGCGACTTCCACAACTCGTTCACCTGCCTCCCAACGTCCCCGTGCTCTCTGCAGCTCTCGCTATAGTCTGTGACTAGTTTGACAATAAGAAACAAGATAATGACTTACAATCAATGCAGTCCACATATTAAAGAGTTAAAAAAAAATAACAACAAAAAAACAAGCTGACTTTGAACACAAGGAGGATGTCTACAGTGTGTGTGAAGACAATTTAAAACAAAGACGACGTGGAAAAAAAATAAAAATAAATACAAGGCTGGACAGTCGAGTCAATGATGTGGTTTTTTTTAACTGTTGGAAAATACAACACAGATTAAATTAGTCATGTTTGGTGGAAGGAACGTGACCGTGACAGTATATTCAATATAACATCTCATAATATGCATCTGTTAATATATTCATTACATCCTCCTTTCTAATCACATAGGTCATTACAGAGCCTCCGGGCACAGGAGGGGGGAGTAAAAGAGGAAGGGGGGGGGTACATAAGTTACTACAGGGGAGTGCAGGGACAGAGTGTGTGGGAGGGGCTTTAGCAGGAGACCTCCATGGTCTGAGGCCTGGCCTGGCCGTCCAGGCCCCCGGCGCCGCCGCCTTCCAGCAGGCTGTTGAGGTTGTTGCGACTGCGGCTGCTGTCCATGGAGGTGATGCTGGAAGAGGAGGCGGTGCGAGAGCGAGCCAGACGAGTCATTCCTGCTGACGGCACTGAAAACAGAGTGACGCGCGTTAGTATTCCGCTCACGGTGGTGCAGTGTGGGAACGCGCACAATCCCCGACACCACAGCAGAGAGAGAGAGAGAACAAAAAGAGGTGCTTGTCATGCAGGTAATTCTCCAACATGGAGACTACTCAAATAAAGAAAAAAAAAAACCACAACAAAATGTGTGACAGACTTGAAAAGCAACAAATCGGCAGTAGCAACGATCCAACTGAAGCCACATCAGCAGTTCATGCAGCAAAACGGGATACTGAGGATGGAATCCATGCTAACGGCAGACTCCTGCTGAGAGATGAATGTGGCGGAAGTATGCAGAAAGCTCTCCCAGCGAGCAAGAGCACAGAACGTGGCCGCCGTCGGGAGCGGCCGTTGGGGAGTGTCAAACGGCGCTCTCCGGAGATGTTTCTGCATACGCTGACATTCATCCTGCGCAGGGCGGGTACAAGGCTGTCGGGCTCGAAGCCTCCCGGCCTGGCGGCCGCACGGGACTCTGGTACCTGATTCGTTGCTCAGGTGACTGAGAAGAATGTAGGGAACTGCAAGCCACGGTTACAAAAGGGGGGGAAAGAAAGGAGAAAGGGTTGAAGAAGGAGAAACGTCACGCCGCTTCATCCCGTCTCGCCCGAGGCGCCGATGAAGACGAGCTCACTGTGTGGTGGCAACAACAGGTGAAGATATTGTGGCATGTGCGCTAAACTACAATTCCTCAATTCCTGTCCCGATTGGCTGACGTCCTTCTGCATTTCACACTGTGGCAACATGTTAATGACGGAAAAGCAGCTTTCAAAAACGCGCCGGGGTGTTGAGATTTATTTTCCACACTTTTTCTCGGCATGAAAACACTTTTTAATCTGCTCTAATCCCGCTGTGGCATTTGCTCAATAGGGGGACTCGGTTGGCCTTTAAAGCAACAGTGAGGCGCTGACATAATAGCTGCGCTTGGGGCCGCGGCCCACAGAGGAGGGTTTGGGAACAGGGAGGGAGCAGAGGAGAAATTAGCATTTAAGAAACACACGGAGACAGACGTGGCCTCAGTGGCTCGGTCATTCAGAGCCTCATCCACCCCGTGGATCGGAGAGCGGTCGGTGCACAGCAAACCAGCAGAGTCTGACAGGGATGTGTTTGTCGTCTCCTTTGCCAAACGAAGGGCCGTTAAAAAACCCGGAGGCCTGTTTAATTATGCACTTTAAGTCTCTCCTGAATGGAGACCAGGCCGCATCATTAAACAGTTCTGGATAGAAAAGCACAACAGAAAAATGAAAGAACATTTTTTGTGTGTTTTTTTTTTTATAAAATAAAAACCAGAGGGTGACTGTTGAAGCACACTCGGCGCTAGAGTGCTGCCGTCACTTCACGCATGCTAAAAAAGCACTACCACCTCACCTACTGAGGGTTGTGGGTGCCACACACTGGAAAGAGCAGAGAGGAAATGTGTGTTAGCATCCATGGAGCCACGCGGGGCCGCCTCTCCGCTCTGTGACCAGCGCTGACACACAAACACACAAAACAACTGCTTTCTATTCAAATGCCGCTGGCCACAGTCCAAACCCCCATCAGCAGGGGTGTTTAGCAACAAGCTCTAGGACGCTGCAGTGAGAGAACAAAAAAAAAAAAAAAAAATCCTCATTTAAGTAACACTTGTCATTGCGAGCACGTCAACAGGAAGCCCGGTGGAGATCAAGACGAGCTCGGACCACAAACACGTCAGTCCGAAGTCTGTAAACAACCCTGACCACAGAGTCGCCCCGTTTCTACACCCGGTCCCACCTTCAGGATGTTTTTACATTGATGTACCGTGTAAAAGGTGAGATGTTGTTGACTTACTGTAGCCCATGCCCTGAACAAAGTACTTGAAGGCTTCGGCGAGTTTCCCCGGCTGCAAAGAGATGAACACATTGAAGTGGTCGTCCTGGTTGAGGACGGTTCCTGACAGATGTTTCTCAAGACATTTAAAACTCACCTGGACAACCTGGGGCAAGCCTCCACAATCGGCCATCTGAGAGGAAAATAGTGTTAATATTAAATCCTTTTATACATCATGTTGGTGTCCCCGGGAGGATTTCTACATCACCTTTAGCAATGTCGTCTTGGTAGGATTTAACCTGGAGTTGCACTCCACCTGAAACATCAATGAGGAGTAAAACACCAAAAAAAAACAAAACCCCCCCCCCGACACAAATAACAGCTGCTCCCTGTCAGTGATGCTTCTCAAGCTACAGAAGAAGATGAGCTGTGACTCACAACGGCCTCCACCGCGGGCGCGGTGTCGCCCACCACCAGCAGAGAGGGGCACCTGCAACAGAGGAGGAAGAGTCCTGGGGTCAAGCCGTGGACTCACCCTGCAAATACGTTGACCATGTCTGGCCCCCATAAAAACCTACGTTAGTGTGTTGACCGTGTCCTCGTTCAGACCCACAACTGGCCTCTCGATCTCAAGGTCTCGGCGGCTGGTGCAGGAGGACAAAACACAGAGTGATCTGTTAGCAACAGTGAAGTAACACAATCTGGCAAAAAATATAAGGTCACTTGGCACAACCTTTTTTTCTTTTTTTTTTTTGTGCTGTTCAGTTTTTGTATTGTGCCCTTGTGCTTTGTATTTAGGTCAGCCTCAGTGCAACTACGTTTGATACTAGAAAAAGAGTGGCCAAGACACAATTAGTTACAAAGACTTCAGGATCCAGGCGAGGACTCTGATCCGTCAGCGAAACCGCGTTATCGACATCTCTGGATGATAAATAGTAGCATCCTGAAAACATGAACAGTGTGTTGACATTACCGGAGGAAAATCTGATTTATGCCCAACCAGTTGCTGCAAAGTGGACACATGGCCATCAGAGCAAACAGTGGAACAAGTGGAAAAGCTATGGGGAGTTTTGCTCAGTTGAAAATCCCCCTGACGACTTAAACGCAGCATTGACCTTTCAACAGCCACTGTTTGTTTCCACCGCTCAGTTGAAGACGTGCGGCCGGTAGGAAACCAGGACAAAGCGGATCAATGTAGCAGAATTAAAATTGGTTTTCCCATCCTGGGTGAAGCTGAGATCTGGAACGCAAACGTACCTCAGGACTACTAAAACCAGTCTGCTTACATCCATGTAAACAAAGAGCACGTTAAAAAAACCTGAACGCAAAGCACATGTTGTCACGTTTCACTGTGTCGTACTATTGGTAGGATCCACAGAACAGGGCCAGGTTGTCCTGGTTGATGTCCTGAGCAATATGGAGGCGGTAGGTCTGGATCAGCTCCTGGTTGTCCGTCAGCTCATCCTGTTGAAAAGAAGAGACTTAATCTGATACAAGCGGGGAGTCTTTAATCTAATTAATGCACCTAAAATAAAACTACTGTGAGATGGAGGCCACATACGAAGAGTAGTGTGTTTAACTTTGGTTATTAAAGTTTCTGTACGTCACAGTTTGCCAGTCGATGTGTGCCACGAGGACAAAGGGAGAAATAATTAGCAAATGTCTGTTCTAGGGAGTGAGATGAGTTGGCGGCCTCGAGGGAAATCAACAGAGGCCTCCGGGAGCTTTAGTAACTGTTTCACAATGTCGATCAGCAAGTGCAGGGATCGTAATGAAAAACTCACCGTACTGAAGTGGTGGCTCATGACGATATCCACCAGGTTACTGGTCCACCCGGACAACTGTGGACAAGCAGAACGAGCACGTCAGGGTACATTCGAGAGCTGGCCTTTATTGATCACAGCCTAAGAAAACCTCGTTTGATGCTTTAACCGTCAGAAATGACTCACTTTTGTCGCTCGGTGGCCGTCAAGCAGAAAGCCAAAGGGAGCTACTTTATGGCGTTTTAATTTAACACTTACATTACAAACCGGACAGGTTTTAGCAGGTGAACTTCTCACAATCACAACTCCTCCACAGTTAACGAAATTACCAAAATTTAAAAAAACCCAGCAGAAAGAAGTGAAATTAAACTTTGTCTCTATAATTCGGAATAGTCCGCGTCTTCTGCAGTACGTTCACCCAATCACAGACTCAAAATAGGTTCCAGACTTCTGGTTTGATTTAAGAAACTCCTTCACAACAGTTTCAACTCAAATGTGACTGTGAGAAAACAAGAAATGCAAAGTCCACAAGTCAGAATGTCCAATAGCTCGCAAGAGGACGAGAGTGAACACATCTAGATTATGCAGTCTGACGGAATGACACAGTACCACGCACTCTCTCTGCAGTCTTTTTTAGCCACAATTAACCATTTCCTGACCTGCTTTAAAACACAGACTTACTGATGAAGCCTTTTGATATTCTTTAAATAGAACCGTCCCAAGTTAAACTGAGGAAACCGAGGACGTTTAAAAGACTTTCTCCGAAATGCATGTTCATGTTCTTAGAAGGTATGAAGACCAACTCCTCCGTTGTGATTAGCTTGGCAAAAAGCATTAAGCCCCCCCCCCCCCCGCCAAGCCTTGGGATTAACTCCGACTGACGATCCTACGTGTAAAACTTCCCTGCCCCCGCTGCTCACCCTCTCCAGTTTAATCTAGAAAGCTAAATATCTGCCAGACAGTATCACGACGCAAATAAACTGCCGAGACTGTTTCTCTCTTATTTGTTTGTGAAACAGGCTTGAGTGAAATGATACCAGGAGAAAACACAAAAGGGGGAGGATTTTTAATGTATATATGGAACAAAGGTCACTTCAAGTTCCTCCGGCTGCATGACCGCGTGAAACACCAGCGGATCGAAGAATCTTTGGGGCAATCTTGAAAAGCACGTACACCTCGCAGTCCCATCACAGAGCACTGATCTGTTTTGTTTTTCCAATTGAAACTAATTATTCCCGCTTAAGGTAAAACTGCGTCGAGAGAGAAAACACTTCACGCGTCTGCGCTGAGCGACGGGGAAGCGTATATTGATTTGTAGCGATCTCAGTCCAAGAACAACCCCGTTTGTCTCACGTTCCTTCAACAATATGTACGTATAACACTTAATCACTTAACATAATATTTACTTAGTGTTTAGTCTCTTTCTCGGCCCAAACTAAAAACACTGGGGAGTTTCAAGCAGAGCGGCGAGGGTGGGAAGGACGCCGGTGGAACACCACAATCCATTCATAAGTAACAACCTTGCAGAAGTCTGGGAGCCAAACTGAAATGGCTGGTACATTATTTAATGACCACTTCCACTCAAAGCGGCGTTGTTTTTTTAAAATCAGAACTCTTCTGGAATCAGTGATGTTGTGTTCACACTTTTGAGACGAGGAGAGTGTTTTGTAGATCAGCCAACATGCACCCTTCCATTACAAAATATACACTGAGGGGACTTTTATTATTGCAGTTGAAGATTTGATATTATCCAGAGCAGCGGAAAACATTTAGGTAATAATTGTTTAAAACCAGAGCAGCCGTCCAGATGTATGCTACAGATACCGACCTTTGACGCAGCCCAGTCGATCCAGCCTTCGGCACAGGGGTCGACGTTGATCAGGACCAAGCCCTCCACCAGGGTGGGGTTGTTTAGCTGAAGGGGGAGAGGATGCAGGAAATAAAGATTTCATAACCAAAAAAAAAAAAAAAGCAGCCCTCTCTTGGATTAGCCTGCCGCTGCAGGTTCACAGTGTTTGGAAAGATGAATTAGATGTCGCCCCTTGTGTAAACCAACAGTGTGGATTAGTCTGGGCAGCGGAGCACCGAATCGTGACGAGGCAGAGCTTCATCTCCACAAACCAAGACTCGTCGAGTCTGGATTTTTTCTTTTTTTTTTACCCTTGACTTTGCGTTTTCCCTCAGCAGTGCAGGCAGAGGATTAAAAAAAAAAAAAAAAAAGGCTGATGAAACACAATAAAAAGTGATTTCTTTTTGTTCAAACAGACCAAAAAACAAAAACAAAGAAGATGGGATCTTGGGCTTCTAAATAAAAGGGTGCGGCTTTGGAATTGCCTGAAGACAGAAAGAGGACGTCGAGGGAAATCTGAGCTCTATTTCCTGCAAAGCGGAGACGAGGCTGTGGATGCTGCGTTCTGCAACACGACGCAGATGCGGAGGAGCAACAGCTGCTGTAATTCTATCGTGGCTAAACACATTTTGCTCCAGGTCGGTTAAAGCAAATGCATTGCGCAATCAATTCTTCCCCTCATTCATTCTGAACAAGAACTCAGGCATTTGCGATCCCAAGACTTTAGCCGTTTCTCCTTTTTACCCAGTTTAGCATCCTCCCATTCCATTATTTATCTTTTAGTGCTCCATCCCGCCTCGCCAGTCAACGCTGGATCTTTCTGCTACATTGTGCTTATTTTAGCTCCGCTGCGCCGAGTGCGGACACAAGGTTAAGGCAACTGAAAGGGAGAAAATCACCAAGGTGATTCATCATCTGGGGAAACGTCAGCATGTGCAGCACGCTGGAGAGAAAGCTGGTGCCCTGAGTGGGTTCGATGGGATCCTTAAATGTTCAGTGTATCAAGCAGTGTGGCGTGGAAAAAACAAAACAGGTGAGACTAAGAGCTGGACGAAAGAATAATAAGAGGGATTTGGAAGGTGGCATAAAAGGTGTGGACTCACTGCAAAGCGACTGAGGATGTACGCGCCGGCTCCCACGCCGATGCCGATCACACTGTTGACTCTATAAGGAGAGCAGGCGTCAGTCGGACTCCAGATTAATCGCCAGTTTTACGCACAGTCATCACATCCGTAATCATCCATCACTCACTTCAGCTGAGTCATCACAGAGGGCAGCATCTCGGCCAGCTCGTCCATGGTCGGGTAGCGGTACCTGCAGACGGACGGACATAGTTTCAGTTCCATATGGCGGAGAGTCAATCACAGAAATTTATCTCATTGTAAATCTTAATTCTTCCCACGATTTCGACGGGGCGGGAAACGGGAGTATGTCCATTAGCAAATGAGCCCACGTACGGCTCCACTCCAAAACAAATTGACTGCAGCGTTCTACAACGGCACCGCTCCCTTTCGTCCGCAGACGCCGAGAGAGTCGGGCAGTGCGACACTCACCCGGTGGGGAAGGGAGGCGCGCCCTCCTGCTGCCCGGGGGCGTCCACGTGGACCACGGCAAAGTGCTGGGTGATCTCCTGCATGTCCTCATAGTTGAACAGGGTGTTGAAACAAGACTTGTCTGGAAAGGTGTGGGCGGGGGGGGGGGGGAGAGCAGCAGTTAGAGGTCTGCGGAGGAGCCGGGCGGCTCTGCCGGGGCGCAGAGGCTAAAAAACCCAAAAAACGGCTTGGCGACACAAGACGCCGTGCATATTGAGGAGCAGAATGTAATGCTGACTCACGGTTGAGGCCGATGTCGTGATAGGTGAGGATGACGGGTCTGTTGCCCTTTGGGACGCCTCTCATCGTCACATGGAGGACGCCATGTGGCGTCTCAATGTCATGCTCCTGCAGTCACAGAGAGTTTTGGATCAGGGACACTTGGACAGTTAAACAGGAGACATCGCCGACATGGTTGTATTTAAGGGCTCATATCAACGGAGACATGCATTCACCCAGAGGTATCCATCATTATTCACCTAATGGTCATTAGATTGGGATAAACAACCCAGTCTGAATTCATTGCAAGTAAGGAATCTCTTCTGCTTCAAGTGTTTATTTAAAAAAAAAAAAAACATTTTTAGTCACAGTGATTGGGCCAGCCCTACAAACCTGCAGGTCTCTCTCGGTGCGTGAGAGAGTGCTAAAGTTACACAACTGCTTGGCGGGCTGCAGCGTGAGGTGTTTTCACATTGAAAGTGTTCTAGTGTTTCACACACAATCCAGCCACGTACAAGGTTTTCACTTGATATTCTACAACGAGTACGCCTATAAGCAAAAACATAAAAAAACCAAAAAAAACTCATGACATTCTATCACAGTGTAACTCGGGACTTAATGAGAATGAAAACACTGCTTTATGCCGCTGAGTATTAATAATAACACTATTAAGAAAAAGTGGGCCTTTTCTCTACTAATCCGACTGATTCACATGACTTGCATATTTATTTTGAATTGAACCACTGCACTCACAGGATTATTATCAAAGTCTACATCAAAATTTCCAGATGGGAAAACACATTCCCAACAGTAAAAAAAATCAAAATAAACAAAAACACCGCCCCCTCCCCCTAAAAAAAACCCAACACAACATTTGAGGGTTTCTATGTGGAGTTGGAGCTGCACAGCATGCACCCTGCATCTCCCCGAAACCTCCCCCCTGTGCCCCCGGACAAACAAAGCACTGAAAGGGCGGTCTGCAAAACAAGTTCTTCAGCCAGAAAAAATACTCTTTATGTGCACTGGTCTGAAGCTCCGAGCTCTTTCACAAGTATGACTTGGTGGAAATGGCAGCATCCCTCGCTTTCGCTCAACGGCTTTTGCAGAGACTCCTTAAAATTCAAAAGCTCACACAAGCTTCATTGTCGCCGTTGCTTAAGAATTAGATCTCCTTTTCTCTACCAGACACTGTGAAATCCCACATTAGTACTTCACAAGACACGATCAATGGACTTGAAGTTTGGGCTGATTTAACTGGGGGGTGGGGGGGACTAAAAATATTAATTGAGTGGGGATTTAAAGATGACACAGCAGAAACAAGTTAAAGACGCTCCTGGTGTTCAGAGCAAAAGGGCAGGAAGTGACATGATAAAAGACTATACAAGTTTTCCAGAGTTTACCCAAAATCTCATGCTCTCACACACACATCCACACGCAGTCAGCACGATTTGCAGCTACAAATAGCATTGTGCATGACGCAGCGACCTGCGCGTGTGCACGGCACGGAGCAGCGGGTGGGGCCGGTCCGCGTGCCCTGTGTACCCCGTGTGTCTGACGGACGTCAGAATCTCTTCACGCCACACCAAGGTTAATTCTCAAGGACGAGGCTGCAGTAATTGGCCTCTGAAATCTGTAATTGACATAGCAGCACGTGAGGACGACGGCTCATCCCGTCGGTAAGTGAGCGAGGCGTTTCCATTTGAGTGGGCGGCGGCACAGAGATTAGCCTGCCACACGAAACATGGCAACCACGTACAAATAACAGCACAATGCACGGCTTGTTGCCCGCTATCTACAGATACAGAATCCAACCCCCCCCCCCCCTTCCTGAGATGGGAATAAAGTCTCCAGCTGACGGGAAGCCGTGTACGTATCCGAGGCCTCGTCTCGACTGATAAAATGATCCTGCGCTTGATCAGGCGGCGTGGCAGAACAACTTGTTACAGATGGAGAGGAAACTCTTTCTCTGGGCTCTGGGCTGCGGCAACAATTTTCATTTTCAGACAAGGACAGAGTCAAGGACATTCGGTGGAATGAGACGCTTTCCCGAGGAAACGCACTTTGTTTGAACACATGTCCATTGTGTCCCGTGCTCACACATGACGCGCACCAGCGACATAAAGCAACGCAGCTCAAGGGACACAAGGTGAGAGACGAGAGATGGAAGATGAGAGGAGACGGAAGAGGAGGAGGCTGGAGGAATTAAGAGTGTGAAAGCAAACAGTGACAGAAAGTGGAGGAAAGAAGACGGAGGGAGTCCTGTGTGACCAGAAGAAGGGTGTGCCTCAAAACAGACGGGGCGCATCACTTTAATTTATCATGACTCTCCTGCACCGTCCTGGCACTAAGATGGAGAATAACAATTCAGGCGGCTATGGAGAGAGAAGGAGGAGGAGGAGGAGGAAGAGTGGATCTTTTATCTGTCCATTTGGCTCCTGGCATAGTTTTAAAGCTGTATTGATCCAGGAGCTCAGCCTTTCATCACATATGCTTGTGTATATATATGTACACACAGAGACACGTAGAGAAAACAGGGGTGGGGCAAATGTCTGGATCAATCTTGATGGGGCTTGATGGCGGACGAAAAGTGTGTGCAGATGTTTTGGGGAGGCGAGGTAGGAGTCGTCTACAGATTTCTGCTTTGTTGAGCAGAGTTTCAGTAAAAAAAAATTTAAAAACACCATGCTAACGAGGCTGCAAGATGTGAGGGAAAACGGTACCATGTCATGTTCCACTTCCCGCACTCACTTGGTCATGTTGGTTTTTCCCTACCCTGCCAGTAAGGACATCCATGACCCGGCGGAGCAGCACAACGGGGCAGGAACGCTACACTAGTGTGTAAAAGACACACTCACACATCCACATACAACATGCATATTCGAGGCGCGTGCTTTCTTGGTTCATTTCTGCTGTAAACACAGCTCTGTGAACCTGCAACACACACACACACACACACACACACACACACACACACACACGTGTGTCTGAAGCAGTGGGCTGAGACCACAAACTCAAGGTCTCTGCAGCGATGGAGTGGGAGTCATTTCTGTCTGTTACCTTATTGTGTGTGGGGGTGGGGTAGGGTGGGGGGGGCTGTCTCTTATTTTCAGTGATAACGGAATAAATAATACAGCACAGTGCATTCACGCTCCACAGCCTTTCTTCGAGCACTGGTCACAGCGTGCATCTCTGCAGTCCTAGATGACCACTTCCAGGATTTGCACACTGACACACAGTCACCAACAATCCTGATCCCACAAACAAGCTCGACATGCCCACACACACACACACACACACACACACACACACACACACACACACACACACACACACACACACACACACACACACACACACACACACACACACACACACACACACACACACACACACACACACACACACACACACACACACACACACACACACACCATTTCAGTGTGGCTTGTGCAGAACGGGAGACACTTGAGCCCCACGCGCATGCATCTTTCATACGGTGACATTAAAATGCACCACTGCAGAGCGAGCACACATTCAGGCTGTGCAGACCAGCACACATGGACACCGAGTGACCTGGAGGTGCACACACACACACACATACACACACCAACATGTTCACACCCACCCCAGCGAATGTTCACCCCCATACCAGCAGCTGCTTGGACGGAAAAAGCCCCGGCGAGTCAGCAAGACCCCCAACAAGCTATTCCCTACCAACAAATCAGCCGCTCCCCCCCCCCCCCCGCCCCTTCTGCCGACTCTGGACGGGCGACATAACATAACAACACCTCTGATCTGCACCAGAAGCGGACCAGGAAGGACCGTCAGCCACTCACCACTCCATTTCCTCCGCATGCAATCTGGTCCAGGTCCAGAACAGCTGACATGTTTTTTTTCCCACACAGGAGAGGAGTGTGTTATGCTATGTGCGAGCGTGTGCTGGGCAGCTTTGAAGAGCTCCAAAAGCAGGAGGAGGAGGAGGAGGAGAAGGAGGAGGAGGAAGAAGAAGAAGGGAGGGAGCGTTGGTAGGAAGGGAGGGACCCGGGGGTGAGGCGGCTTGAAGCAGTAGCGGCAAGCAGGACAGGAAGAGAGGGAGGAGAAGGACGGCGGGCGTGAGGAGGTGATGGGGGAGAAAAACAAGCTGAATGAAAGCAGAAGGGTGTGGGCGTGCAGAGCGGCGGAGGAGAGGCGGAGGAGAGGATGCAGAAAGGACAAGAGAGAGACAAGAAACAAGAGGTTGGGAGAGAGAGCAGGAACAAGAGACAGAGGGGGAGGAGAGTGAGACCGCAGTTTGCGCTTGGTAGTCACGGCGCGTCCCTACATCCAACCACTGGTGCATCTAATTGGATTGTAAAGGGTCAGGTGGGTAGCGGGAGGGGGGGGGAGGGGCTTAGCGGCGAATGGAAAAGGGGAGGATGGAGGAGGGAGTTGAGAGGGTTGGGCACGTGGAGAGGGGGGTGAAGGGGTGCAACGGATGCAGAGGCAGACCAGGAAAATGGTCGGGGCTGCTGACGTCACGCTGTGTTATTGATAGGCGGGACATGGGGGCCGACTTTGACAGCTCCCCCCCCCCCCCCCCCGAGCGCATCCCTGCATCAGCGAAATGGCTGCACGTCGCCAACATAACCCGTCACCCGGATCCGACTCGGCATCGTCGAGCAAATATATAATAGAAAAAATATCTCAATGACTTCCGCCATCAAAAAGGAGAAAGCGCTCGGCGAGTTGGGCTCCGCAGGGGTGTGACGCCTCCGCCTGCACCACCACTCAGTCATGTGAGCCTCTAATGCAGTGCCCAAGACTTCCTTTGAGCATCGACCTCCAGCAGACGACCCTGCTCACGTAGCAGGTGTGCCAGAGGAAAACCAAAACTATTTTTAACTTAATTTCATTGAGCGACCAAAAAAACCCCCGAAAAACCACACACACCATCAGGATCAATGTCCTCTAAACTTCCCGCTGAGTCACTTGATCCTAATAGTGCATCGATCCTCCCCTCCCTCCCTCCTCTCCTCCCTCCCTCCATCATCTGCACTACCAGAGCAGTCAGTCACGCCTCGCTCCCAGACAGACTCCTCCATGGGGCCAATGGCGAAGAGGAAGACGCCACCTAGCCGGAGGAATCCCACGAAAAGGAGGAAGGTCATTGGCTGAATGAAATGTAGCAGTAAAAAAAAAACAAAAAACGTTCAAATGGTTCCCGTGGTGACCCACAGAGGGTGCCAGAGACTCACAAACAGTGTTCAAACAGAATGAAAATACACAAAGACAAAACGGCAATAAAGAACACATTTCTCCCAACGTGACTCTTTACAGAGTTCAGATCACCCAGACTCTGCTCCTGTGGAGACACAGTGCTTTGGTAGGTGGTATAGAACTTAAAAATGTTAAATAATTAATTACGTTTAATAAAAACACCCAATATTTGAACCAATATTCAACCTAAAAACTATACCTATCAGTAAAACGTTAATTCTTTAGAAAATGTCACTTCCTGTTTTGCAATTACATTTGTTTGCCATTGCATGACTTTAGTATTATAAATGTGCTTTAAACACATCATTTCTCCCAGTAAATTGAACAGAATCACTGCTAATGACAATCATTTTAAATGTAACTACCACTTTAAGTAGATCTGGAAGAAAATATATTGAATGTTATACTTGTGTCTACATTTTTTTACTTTTTTTCTTTCACTATTTTAAATCTCATTTGGTGCATTGTTCCTTTTATTTATTTATTTATTTATTTATTTCAAAAAGCAGCAAATACAATCAGATAGCTTTTTAATCACAATGTCAACAATAATAATCATGTATGGAAATGTGGGAAGCCAATATATAAGAAACGGGTCTCTATAGACTGTTGGCCTCTGAAATGTCTCAGCAAACTTCCTGAAAATTCATTATTAAGCAATTTAAAGCTCAAACATTTTCAAGCAAATGTGAACAGTGTATGCCCTATAAAGGAGATATCATGACAGTTGTAGTAAATCACAGCAGATTGTACAAGTGTACCTGATAAAGCGCCAGCGAGCGAGTGAGAGTAAACGCATTGAAATGCAGAATTGTGGAAAATTTCAAATGCACAATTGTTATTTTAATGGTTTGATAATAGAAAGAGCTCTGATTTTGCATTTACTTGATCAAAACAAAGCCTCTTCCACACTGAAACAGCACATCCAATCTCATGTTTCCATTTATAAATGACCTTTTTTGTTCCATCTTCAGCTCTTCCTGTGAGACTGTTGGTAAATGACTGATGTGTCGTCGGGTTTAAGTGGTCATGCGGCGATATGAAGTGAAGGAGGCGATCTATCACAGACGCATGATTTCCTTGACAGAGCAGGTGTGTCTTTGTGCCGCTGAGTCATACAGCTCACATGTGATCATCCGCATACACTTTGTGCTGCATATATGGTTAGACTGACACTTATTGCTATATACTATATTTCAAACACACATTTTGTTAACACTTTGCGAAATTACCTGGCATGCTCATTTTTCAGTCTGTCCTAAGATAGTAACTAAGGTACGGATGAGGACTGCATCAGCTTTTATTATGAAGCTTAAGCTATTCTTAGAAGGACACTACACCACCTGCCAACAGCTCTAGAATAACTACAGAATAACCTGTCTTATGGCGCCCTCTGCTGGGCTTCACGAGCCAGTGAGGGAACGACATAGAGACGAAGCCATTCTCTGAATCGTGACATGATGATGTACGATCAGGAACTCCCAATGGCATTTAAACAAAACTAATGAGTGAAGATTGGATAGGAAAATACTTTTAAATGATTGTCTCTTCAATGTGAACCCCCCCCCCCCCCCCCCAAAAAAAAAAAAAACCAACAACAACACGTGAAACAGCAATATAACAGTAATATGTATGAAACACAGGTTTGCAGAAGTACCATCACACCATCTGCTCTACTTTACGTGCACAGTCAGCGATTTTCACATCCACAAAGTAACTCACGTCTCCAAGTGTGCACTTTAAAATAACCTGAACTCCCACGGGCTGCGGGAGGCTGACTCATGCCTTCTCCTGCGTGCCTCTCTCACCACAGGAGAGGACGGCAAGAGTGCAGCAGAGCCCCTTCAGGTTCTCCTCTTTGACCCCCACCACCACCCCCACTACTCATGCACAGCTCCGACACCGCCGCTGCAGTAGCCGAGGGCTGCCTGTGGAGGAGCTTCAGCAGCAGGATTTGTCCTCCAGCTGCTGGAAATATACTGCAGCCGTGCTTCCTCCAAATCTGGAGTCATAGTTTCTGGATCAAGTGTCATTCTGAAGATGATTCCCCCCCCCTCTTCTTATTGCCTAACAAATGTAACTCCATATGTGAACATATGCTACATCTGTAGGAATGCCATTTTTTAGATTTGGAACTTCAGTCAAAATGGGGAGAATAAATCCAACACAATCTCTCAAGTCACACTTATCTAATCGCTTTGGTTTCCACACTGCAAAAAAACACCCGAAACCAAGATCGCAAATAAAGATGGAAGGTCACACGTGCCCCCCATGGACGTGAGGTCAAAGAACATTTACATCTCAGTTAATCTCATCAAGATGCATTCATTTCTGTACACTGCAGCTGGAGAATTCAACCTGAATGAAGACCAAGGGGAGAGAAAGTACAGCCGTGCATGTCTGTGGATGTATTAATAATAGCACACACACACACACACACACACACACCGGGATGGGTGCTGGGGGTGCATGTGGCTGCCTGCTCCAGCTAACATGCTTACTCTGGTCCCCTGCTTGCAGGAGCTATATTTAGCTCTGGTGGGATGCTGGAAGCAGACATGACTGCAGAAAAGTGAGCGAGGGAATGAAAGGTTTAACCCTTCGCGTCCGGGATGCTTATAAAAATGCAGCAGAGAGCTTTGCCCGTGTGAAGGTGCTCTTCCTTACGAGAAGAGCAAATTGCACAAGGTATTGAAGGAGGACAGGGACAAGATGTGCGGTTTTCGAGTGGAGCGTGGGCTTAAATGCAAAGAAGAAAAAAAACTGCAATCTTGAACACTGCCCTTATGAGGACAATTACTATTGCTCTGATGATAACTATATGCATTAGAATCAATCACTGTGCCAATTAGATTAACTGGAAACAAAAGGTTACATTCGACAGAAGCAAGACGTCCAGAACCACAGATATGATTCAGGATGCACTCCAAAACTGTGGAACGATTCCAGGAGAAGCTTTTGTAATTTCAAAGAGCTGAGAACTGCAGTGCGTTGTTCACTCACACGGTTCTGTAATTGAAGCAACTGTTTAGGATCACAAACACGTAAGAATCCCTCTCTGTGTGAACATTTGTAGGCTGAATGACAAACAGTTCGGTGAAAAGAAGAAGCTACATGTGAACGGAAACTCATTTAAAAGATCAAAAAATATAGATGCACCAAAAATTTGCTTTTCTTTTTCTTTTTCTTTTTTTAGCTTATGATGATAATATAGTTAAAATCCAGCATCTGGAAAGGCACAACCAGAACTGCAGCGTGTATAGAGGAAATACGGGGACACCGTGTTGTCATCCAGACAAGGTCTTTTTGATGGACGGCCATGGCAACATCACATGCTGGATTCATCGTAACGGCACTGCTTCACAGTATGGGGGCATCTCTGACTTCTCACCAATCTAAAAAAAAAAAACTTGACACATCATACAATAAAAAAAAACAAAAAAAAAAAACCTTCTTTAGAATATGTGCTATTATATGTGGGGATATAATTCTGCTCTCACTATGAAGATTTGTATAATGATTCTACTTTTCTAAACTATTGCATCGTCACTGGAACAATAGTCGATTCCATTTACAAGGCTTATTCCTCGGTCTCTCATTGAAGTTTTGATTTTTTTTTTTTTTTAGAAATGAGTGGCAATAAGCTCCTAAGACATATCCTTCCAATAGACCAGACCCCAAACTGGGTTTCTTACTCTTGAAAATACCCTCTATGCGATTACACCGCATGCCCACGTCGGCAACAAAATACAACAGGGAGCAAAAGCTTTTGATTTGCATTCATAACAAAGTGACCTATTGTTTCATCTCACAACACAACAGCCTCGTGGGAATGATGAGTCGACATTTTCCCAACACTTTCAAAAACAATCTTCTGTGGTTTTGTTGATATTCATGCTGCGTCCTCGTCCTCTCTCTCTCTCTCTCTCTCACCGCCTCACTGCCACGATAGACTGGGCCACAACAAAAGATGATTTCGCAGCGACCTCTGCACTTTCCTCCAGAGGATCACAGATGCACATTAGTAAAAGAAGCAGAGGTTAATCAGGAGTGGTGGTGGTGGGGGGGGTTATGATGTGGAACCATTTCACCGTCATGCGAAACTGAGTGCGAGTGGAGGACAGCAGTGTTGAGACCGAGGACAGGATCAGCAAGCACAACAGATTATTCCCTAAACAATGCATGAAAAAAAACAAGAAATAAAAGACTCACCTGGCAGTCAAAATCTTGAAAGTTGCGTGCGTTCTGGAGGGAACAAGAAAAATGGTGCATCTTAGTGTTTTTCATGTAAACATTTCCGTGTGCAGCTCCAGAACACCGCCGCGCTCTCAGAGGGTCAATTACCTGCCGGCGCAGAAAAACTTTCACTTTCATTATTTTCCAAAATTCGAATGCCTTTGCGGTTCAGTCACCGCTTTTTCAGTCAAACAGTACGCCTGGGCGAGAGGAGCCAGTGTGGGCAGCAGAAAACACAGAAGATGCCTTGGAGACGACAAAAGCTTTGGCTCCCGTCTCCCCGCTGACACGGTTGTGCCGCAGGAATCATGGTGAAATCAGATGCGATGCCAAAGTTTTCACTACTTTTTTCTCATTTAAATTTTTATAGAATTTTTCAGTAACAAAACAAAATATGTTTATGTAAATAATAAAGAGGCAAATGGTACACGGTACAGACTAACTAACTGCTCAGGGTCCTAGTATTGGTGAGACATGGCTAGGAAAAAAAAAAAAAAAAAAAAAACAGGATGATATTGAGAGGAGAAACATTTATGTAGGAGGTAAGAAGCTCAGTCCACAACTATAAAAACCACATTCTTGAGATGTTATCTGTTCTTAGAGAATCCTTTAGAATAAAACTTTTACTTTTTTTATTGTGGCTATAGCTCTTGTCACTTTTAGTTATTTCACCTCCTTGTAGTTCATGTCAAATGACTTATTCTGAAACATTTGCCTTTAAGTTCTGCTAAAAGAAACCATTAACATCATTCTTCAAAATATAGTGAAGTTACTGAAAATAAAAGGTTAATGAGTTCTTTGGAAAAGTAACTCCTGCATTACACATAAATGCAGACAAACAGCATCTTAAGCTGTTTATCAGTGGTTTTTTTTTTTATTAGCTGGTCTTTTCAATTGATGCGGATGCCTGGACACTGCACCCAATCCTAGAAGAAACACTCGTAGAAACATACAAGCAGCTTTAAAAGTATAAATAGTGGCGCTGCCAATACGAGCAGAGTTCATCTTAAGGTAAGCAAATGTTTATTTAGCAAATCTATTGCACTGCTTGGAAGGAATACTGTCGTCAGCTAAAGCTAAAGCTCAGGGAGAGGGATTGTTGCTCTGTACAGCAACATTAATAGGATCAGAAAGTAGATTTAATAACAGGAACGCTGAGACTTCTGTAATTGTTAGGATATTGTTATTTCACAATGGTAATCAAGCGTCAACATGAGGGCTTTACAGTATTTTCCCGCTGGAAAGTTGAGCTAATGAATCTACAGAGTGCACGTTATGTTTCTGTCCCTGAAATCAAAAGGAATAAAATGCAAAACTCGTGAGCTAAAGTGACATCAGGTGAGTAACTTTTCTGATTTCACTTGGAAGAACATTCGTGAGCATCACCGCCATTGTTTTAGCCCATGTCTGGTTCTTCGAAAGACTAAACAAACCCAAAACAATTTAATGATTCATGTCAACTATTTGGAGCTGCAGGATTATGGGAAAAAAATCCTAATCGCAATTATTTGGGGCAATATTTAAATCAGGATTATTTACATGATTATGTCTGAATTTGGAACAGCATTTATTGAACATGTTTAAAATAAAGACTCTCCTGTTAAATATATAAAAAACATCTTGTAAAGTAGTAGTAAAACACATTAACTGTTGTACTGCACTCAATCTTTTGAAAACAATAAATAAATAAAACACAATAAGAGATAGACATACTTCAATAAATGAGTCCAACATAAATGCGTTGATAAATTGGTCCAAAATAAAATAGTGTTGGTGTAGAGCTGTGGAACGGAGGTCGGCATGTTCAGCAAGAAACTCCAAAATGTATTTTCCATTCGAACACACTTCTCAGAAACGCTTTTCTTTTCTCTCATCTCTCCAACGGAACTCACACACGGTGTCACAACAAAACTACTTCCGCTCAGAAATCCCCACCACCCCACAGTAACTGGGTGAACTATGACCTTAACTGATCACCACAGTGGGGAAGTTTATTTTGTAAAGAGGCGGGTTTTTCCGGTCGGTAGTAATATGGTGTTACGCGGCGTGTGTCTCTCATGTTGGAGAGAGAGAGAGAGAGAAAAGAAGAGAGTTACTGAGAATTGTGGATTAATGGAGAATAAAGTTTGGAGTTCATCGACTCTACAACATAACCGTTTTCCCTCATTTATATGAATTTTGAGATCGTCTGGAGCCAAAATTGTAATCGCGATTAAAATTTGATTAATTGAGCAGCCCTACAACTACCTGATGGTTTGTGAAACACACCTACAGTCTACCAATTGTTTACTTTCCTAATGTTTGGCAGGCACTAATGAGACACAATAATAAACACATTTTGCTTTCCGTCAGTGACGCTGATGTTTCCTTGTTGCTCTGGTGTGTGTTGTGTTGCTGTGCTGAGCTGAGCTGCTCCTCTCAGACTAATTCAGTGTATTGTTCCTCCCCCTTCCTAATTTGTATGCTCCAGACTGAACTGACATGTGCTCATGCACATTTGCTAATAATACCTCTTCGGTCATCACTGTTGTTATGGTTACTACCGGCGCGCCGCCTCCCAGCTTTCTGTATTGATCATCATGCATTATCAGGACGCCCACCGCAACTTGCTTTATTCAGTTTGGCACGAGGCATTTAAGGATTCTCCTGTCACTGCTGTAATGATGGCATCTCCATCCATCTCCATTTGCCTTCAGGGACTCCTGGGTTTGTTTATTGGTAAGGCGCTGGCCACTAGGTGGAGTGAGAGGTCAATCGTCCCCTTCAGTGGTCCTGATGTCTCTGATGCCTTCTCTGCCTTCTCAAGCAGACAGAAGACATTTTCCTCAATGGACACAGAGGATGATGAGGAGAAACAATATCCTTCCCACCACTGAGGTGATGCAATGCCCTCAGTCCTCACACATCACCCTCCTCCTCCTCCCCCTTCCTCCTCCGAGGAGCTACACCCTCCTCTCTATCTGTGGCCGTCGCCTGGGGAGAAGACAAACACTCCTGCGTCTCGAAACTCGTCGTCTTCTAATCAGTTAATCAGCTGCTGAGACAAGAGATGAGGAAAGGCCAGAAGAGGACGAGTGCAGAGCTTTGATCTGCCCCTTTTTTTTTTTTTGCCTGTATACTTCCCTGTGCTTTAACAGCGCCTCGCTGTGCTCCAGCCTTTAAAGCGCTGAGAAATAAAAGAGACGAGTTTCTTGCAGCTTTTCCTTTGATCTCCCTTCCTCCCTTCTTACTGGACTGTTTTTCTCCGACTCTCTCACTTTACACCCTCTTCTCCGTTGCCTCATTGTGTCTGCAACCTCTATTTTCTTCCTAAGTACTTGTTCATTTTTCTGCCTTTTCTTTTTCTCCTTTCGTCAGTGGAGCAGATATAAATAATTCACTTTGATGAGCGGTACTGCAGAGTGTGCGCGCCGGCTGCATGAGCCTATGTATTTCATTCACTCGGCGTGCACACTGCACGTCTATTACACTTAATGTTTCGAGGTGACGCAGATGTTCGCCAACGCGCAGCAAAGACAACGCAGTTCCGCGAGCAGTCCGTCGCCGTCTTGTTCGCGCCACAAACTTACCTTATTGGTCAGCAGTGGCTTGATCTCAGTCAGCTGTACATCCTGCAGCTCGTCCATCTTCCCGTCTGGTCTCTGGAAACCACTCTGACCGACAAGAAGAAGAACTACGTTACACTCAAAAACACTAACAGCAGTGACGCAGGTCGAATTACTGTGCATTACAAGACAAAATCAATCCTTTTGTATTTAAATACTTGTACTACAGTTGGGTAATGGAAGGCTGAAGTTGTGGGGAACTTTTTTTTTGATGCATTTCTTGATAAGATGATTATCACGTCATCTAATATGAAAAAAAAAAAGCAAAATGAAGAGTTTTTAACAAAACGTAGACTCAAATAGGTCATTATTTTCCCAAAGAAAGCTCATAATGTCATACAAAGCTCATACAATGGTCACACACTGTATGTCCAGATATATTGTGATGGATAAATGACTTGTTAACTTAATTGGTATGACCATAATATTAAAAATGAGTAGAGCCAACGTCCATTCCATACAGACACACCGATTCACTGACGAGGTTACTTCAAGCAGGATACACGCACAACGCGTGGCAAGCCTCTTATCTCAGACTGGTTTCTTCAGGGTGACAACAACTTGTGTGGCAGGTCTTTTGATTTCAATCATGGATGTGCAACTGACAATATCGGATCACTACACGACATGGCTTCCATCTTTTTGCCATTTGTAGTTCTGGGCCACACACTCACGAGTACAAATAGCAAATATAAATTGCCTTTCCCCCCCCCTCAAAATGTTTGAATCTAAATCTAAGATCTCATAAGACTTTTTTTGCTTCAACTTGGTAGAAATCCCTAAAGTGTGTCTCTGTATGTGTCAAACGGTAGCTCCTTTTTACACCGATGCGCCGAACGAGTTCCACTCTCAACATTAGCCGTCACCGATTCACACACAACCAAGCTAAAGATGACTTAAGTGTATGGTTTCACACATGGAGCCAGATTCCCCGCAACCACGGAGTGTTAAATGTGCAACGTATAACTCATCGGTGTGGGCGTAGTCCAACTGCAACTCCAACTCATTACTGCATATGGACAAGATGTAGCCTCTGATTGCACCTCAGCTACTACCTCTCATGCTATCTAAAGGCTCACACACGCAGTCGTTACAGTTTATTTATAGAAATACAGTGTGATGCGGATTTCACAGACGTGGGTCCGACAGTTTGACGGCTTAATGTGAGACTCCATTGAATTGAAGCGAGTAGAACAGCTTTACCTGTGCATTAATATACAGGTTTAAAAAAAAAAAAAGAAGCTTGGTATATCTAGTCATAATGACGTGTCATTGGGTTATCTGTAAACTCTTGTTTGTCACACAATGAGGTACAGTGAGACACACGAAAACATCCTCAGGTAGAACCGTGTTAAGAGAACCCGTGATGTCATCATCTCTGTGTCATTCGTACAGATTACATTAGATTCAAACCATGACGTGTAATATTGACTTTCATTTCCACAATAAGATCATATTCAAAGTTGCTGACATTGGCTTTTAATTAATAATTATGTTGATATCGCAGAACTTTGCTCTTAATGCGGAAAGAAAATAATCCAATTGTGAGAAAACACGTCTCAGTGCAACAACAACACGATGCTGCTGCCTGCGCTTTTGAATTGTACAATAATTAAAACATTATACTCAGTGGGGTTTTTTTTTTATAAAAGGAAAGAAAGACTAAAATTAACTACACCTTTGTCTTGTCTCACCGACAGTGACAATACATACACGTATATCACAGGAGAGAGGGTCATTTCTCATTCTTAAGGGCCGACTTCCGGCCCACGCAGGTGGTTGTGCAAACATGTTCACACGCATACGGAGGGATCAGGCCAGGTTTAACAAGAAGCTCTAAAAAAAACACACCTCATTTGTTTTACCCTTGAAGCCGGCCGTTCGTCCCCTCACATAATTACAGAACATAGACACAGACACAGAAAAACAGTCCCCTCCCCCCCTGATTTATTTTTTTTTTTTTTTAATCCTGAAATGGTACCTCTTTGGCCTTGCCTGTTTGCACAAGGTGAGGACAGGAAGTAGCATTGAATTACCTTGGCTTGGCTCAAGAGTGCAGTTCGGGTTGCAAATAACAGCAGATGGAGCGGCTGCCACTTCTAGGTCAATGCTTACAGCTGGAAGACAAAGCCAAATCAGCCGGCACCCCCCAAAGCCGCGAACAGCCTTGCTGTATTTTGAAAGATAACGTTGAGCAAGTCAAATGCACATAATGGCAACAGAAAAAAAAAAAGACAAGAGGATGAGTCGACTGCAAGAATACTCCCAACCCCCCTTCCGAAATGACCTTGAGCTGCCCGCCTCGGATAACCTTCAAGGTTGGTCAGAGAGAGATTCGAGCAGCAGTTATTGCTAAACACACTGGCGGTGATGACGTCACAGCACGTCTGCATTACGAGTGGTTTCATCCTCTTGTTGCCTGACAAAAGGTCTCCAACAGACATCTGCCTGTTGACGCAGGGAACTGGGCCAGGGGTCATCCTACTCTGGCAGCTCAATGCACCTTGCATGGAAACAGGCAGGAAAACAGATGGGCACAACTGAGCACAATGCTCAAATTACAGAAAAACAGCGAAAAAGCAACAACAACGAAAAAAAAAAAAAGAAAAAAAGGAGAAAAACTCAGCGTTGGAAGTGCTCGGCGATCTGAAATGGGGAGTGAAAACATGCCCGGCAAAATCCCCGCTGACAAATCCGGCTCAAGGGGGGTTGGGAGGGGGAGGGGGGTGGGGGGGGACTAAATAATATTTAGACAAGTGAACAAGGAAACAAGAAAAACAAATACCCTGCATGCTTGAGCAGATTGAGAGTATTGGCTGGATCAATCCAACACTTCCTCAGGCAGTCACAGAGAGCCAGTCGGAGGCAAAGGCTGCTTTAATTGCAGCTGGCTCGCCAGCTAATTGAGGTGTTATGAGGGGACGGGGGGGGGGGTCAGCGCGAGCTTAAACTGATTGACTGACTGCGTGTGGCTGTCGTAGCCCAACCCCACTGACCTCTAACATCCAAGTTCACACCTGGCATTTAGGACGGAGTCACGCCGCTTTGTCCGGACCAAATTATATAGAACAAGATGTTGTGTTTCGGGGACGGATGGATTCCACAACAAAAGGATTCGTCACATATTTATAGACCAAGAGAATCACTTTAGCTATTCTGCGTTGTGGATAGTTGTGCATTTACAAATATAACAGACGAGAACAGACAGTGGATTTTGCTACAAGGTGGTCCGCAGTTCTTGGGGGGTCCCTCCTTCACCATGGCTGATCACATGTGATTGCCATCTGTGCCGTCAGGCCACACCAGAGCTCAAATGCTCAAAGACCACCTATTCAGGTATCGCTGCTTTAGCGCAGAGCAGAGTTTAGTTTTGCTTTCACGTCGGAGCCTTCATGATCGATTTACATGCAGGGAAAGGAATCTCTCAAACCTGATGGAATAACAGAATCATGTCAGCATGAAGAGCGAGACCACGTTGTGCCAAGAAGGGCAAGAATCACCACCTCAACACTTACATCTTCCTCTACTTCTTATTTTACCTAACGCTTTATTGTGAAGGACGCCAGGGTTCATTAAGCAAAGTGCCCGCTGGATGTATTCTGTTCAACACTTGTCAAATTTCTTGTGGAAACATGTTGTGAAAAAAAACAAAAACCCTCAGTAATAAATTTCTGATATAAAATGCATCATATTAACTGCAACTAAAATTAAGCTTCAGTGAGCCAAGATGTCTCATTCGTCATTTTGTCAATTCATTCAACCGGCAGCCCACCATATTTCAATGTGCGCCGTGCACGAGTTTATTTACCGACTTGCTTTCATTACATAATTGTTTATTTACGGAGAAGAACATTAGTGATCGGATCTCAAGAGGTGACTGGCGTGGAGAACGACGGATGTGAAGTGTAAACCTGACCTCCTGTTGGTCGGGGACTCAAAACAAAGCAACCGCACGTCCTTTGTTCTTCACCGAAAAGACAGTCGAGTCCCCAGACGCCTTTGCCGACCTCGCACCGATCAACCCTGGTTTCAAGTCGCCTGTGAGAGGAGCAGATTTAGACAGATCCAGCGCCATCACCACCTCCTTCCTGCCTCCTCCACGCCTGCTGTACTGTTCAGCATGCACAGCTGTTGCCATAGAGACAAAGCTCATTGCTGATGTTTATTTCTAAACTGGGATAGACCCATGGGACAGATGTGAGGCGAGGAAACAAGGGGAATGAGATGCGCTGCAGAAGTGACTGCTGTTTAAAAACACACGTTGTGTTGAGCTCTGCATCATTCAATCCATTTCCTCCCCGACACGACGGCAAACGCTCAGTGTAACTGCAACAATACAGTCGTTCCAGATGACGGCGGGGGAAATTCCATTTGCTATCCGGGCAGCGTGCTGCGCTTGTCCTACATTCACACAATACTATTAATGGAGGAGAGGATGGGGGATGATGGGAGTGAGACCCTATTGTCTCCCACTTTCTTCTCTGCTCTTCCAACCATTGAGACAAATAACTAAAGACGACTGGCCAGCTCTCGCACACGATTTGCCGTGTCGCTCCTCGCTTGTTAAGGTCCATCTCCCTGCCCCAGCGTGACGCTTTTCAGAGGGACCTGATGTTTGGACTAAATATCACGCAGGCAGCGGGGGTGCGAGGCGAGCTGTGCTGAATTAACAGACAATAGGAGAGGGAAAACAAACACAAAAAAAAAAGTGTCAGAAGGAAATCTTGTGAAGCTCTTTTCATCCGGTAAAGGTCAGTGATCTCCAGCCACAGCCATGGTGCTGTCGTCACCTCAGACTTTTCAATTCCTGCGTGATGACTTTATTGAAAAGAACTGCAGAGACGCGCTGAAATCTCTCGCTTTAATCAATGGATAACTTATTTAGCACGGCTCGCTTCTCGCCTGCTGGCAGCCACTGCTCAGCTTCCTGCGTCTCCAGCTGGAAGAGAGTAGAGGACAAGAATCTCCTGAACGCCGAGGCGCCTCAATACACGCCGGTGTGGACACCAAGGGAGCGTGCCAGAACACCCACTATAGCTGCGCCCCGTCTGCCAACAAAACGGCGCCTTGTCGCTGTCATGTCAGCAGACGGCCCCCACGGTGAATGATGAACGCGTTGTTCCTTCTACCACTTTTCCTCGTCCTCCAGGCGCGTCTCCCCCACCGTCTGTGTCTGCGTCTCACCTTGAGCTGTCGGGAGGTCTGAGAAGGCCCGTGATGGACGGCCGAGGAACCCCCGCTGCAGCGCTGACCCTTCCCCGTCAGCCTCCTCAATTAGCCCTTTTTTTTTTTTTTTTTTTACTGTTTGTCACCATGGCAACCGTGACTGCAGATTATTCGGTGTCATCATCATTCATGCAGCGCTCCCATTGTGACTCTGACCTCCCAGGTATAGGTTTGACCAATGTGGTCATGCCGTCATGACCTCATATCAACCTGCCTCCGCGTGTCTGAAGGTCCTGAATCGGGCGTCCGGCAGGTTGCCATGGCGACACGCCGTGAAGCTGACACTGTGTCCCGATGCAGCGACAGAGGGATTACAGTGACGGATGTCAGCTGAGCAAAAGCCAGCAATTCAACAAAAGTGATGTTGATAGTTGTAGTACATTAGCTGTAGTTTGAATGTGCTTAAAAGGAACTAGGAACCAGTAATATAATCCATTACTTTATGTATAAAGGTCTATCAGGTCAGAGGGGAAAAGATTAATTCAGAACCCTTATGAGTTATTTATTAGAGTTACTTTTAGTCTTAGAGTGACTCTCATCGTTGATCAGGCTGTACTTTAAGTAGAAGTGTTTATGGTGGATAAAAATATTTCCTGCTTCAAAGCTGTCAGAAAAAACCCCCCAAGAATTTAAATTGAATGTTTGAAACTTTTAAACTTGAGTTTTTTTGTTGCGCGTAAATGACTTCTTGGAGATGTGTATCTTGTTGAATTCAGGTCAGAGATGCACATTCAGTATCAACTTTAACCAAGGAATTAGTCGTTTGTACAACTGAATTTCTCTTCTATATATAAAACAGCAGTTTTTGATCGGAATGGTTCAATTGAAGTTGAATAATCAAGTTGCCCTTGGGATTTTACATCGTTTCCTGCTAATGATGCTATTAATACTTTTTCAAACAGTCAACAGTTCTGCGAGAACATGTTTATATTGTTTTGATATGCGAAAATATGAAATCTGTTTTGGGATTATTTGTTACTTTTCTCACTGAACCATTCCAGCTAAGCTTAAATGAGAGGGAACAAAAGCTTGATCTGACTTGTGAAACTTTGTAAATTTGTCCCATGTGTATTCAGAGCTGCCTGGCCTGTGTGAACATATGGGCTGTTAAAATAAAACATTTCTTTACCGTCCATTCTAATACAGTGTTTACCCTGTTTTATTATCCATGCTGAATGCTTCATTATGTGTGCTCAGAATTCCACTCTAATGACAACATTAATTACCAAGCACTTGCACAGTAGCACACGACTAAATAAATATCTAGAATTGGGGTGCGGATCATCCCATTTCACTTTTCTTTTTTTTTTAAACTGTACCTGAAAGGCTTTTTCTGATCCTGTCCTGGTAATATAACTTTAAACTCTACAAGCGAACAAATACCACCACCACCAAGTCCCAATATTTGACACAGTTTCTCATAATTACCAACACACTCCCACAAGTTTCTGTTTTCTCTTCAACTGCCTCCAACAATTCAATCATTGGAAAACACTGCCACGTCTGTCCTCCACTGGAGCCTCGGTCTTCAGTCAGCACTCCACCAAGCTTCCACTCATGAAAGAATACAAGCCAACCGAAATTCCAGGGCCACTAACCCGCCTGCCAGCCACTCAGACAAGCCCAATGCCTGTGCCATGCTCCTCTTCGAGTGCACCAAGTGTTTTGCTGTCAAGGCTACAAGCGCTGAGCAACAGTGTTCCATTGCAAGGTTTGGGGCGGTGGCAGTGTCAAAGACGTCCACTTCATCCTGCAACTTTTCAGAACCAGGCCCGAGCCAGTGTTTACAGTCTTCCATCTGCAGAGGCGGCAAATTGTGTCGAAGTAAAGCTAATGGACTGTGACAAGGCTCAGTTCCAGATTATTGCCCTAACCCGGGCCGTTTGGTAAGAGAATTAGAGGGACGAAAATCCCCCGCTTTGGCATTTCAGACCCCAGTTCATACAGCTCCCTACACCATCAGCCGTCTGCATCCTCTTCTTGTTCTCGTCAGGTCAATAACAACCTCGGAGACAGAAGTGAGAGCTGAATTTCAGCCTACTTTAATCAATCCTTGACGCGCGGGATGGATATTTGATCAATGGTATGCTCTTTTGGTCTCCATCACAGAAGAAGCTGACCGACGGCAACCAGCACCCCCCCCGCTGGTGTGGTCAATCGCATGCAGGTGGTCCGAGCAAAGAGACAGCACACACTCACACGCAGCTCCCTGTGCGTCACGTCTGCTTAATTAAATGGCAGCTTGCACACCTGGGGCGCCATCCTCCTCCTTGCAGCTCATATGATTCTCTTGATACAAGCTGACAGAACAGGGCTTCCCCCCCCCCCCCCCCCCTCATTTTGTCGATGAAACAAATAACCTTGGTGAGACGCCTTTCAGACGTTTTGTCTCCTCCAGATTCAATCAAAACGGGTCTATCCTTATCCAATATCAGATGAAAATGGAGATCCGCCATCCACACTGGAAACTATGGGTGCAAGCACTTTGTGACGTGATCCTGTACCGGAATGAGAGGCTCCTATGAAAGATGTGAGGACACGGATACAGACATAGTCGCAGCAGAGACGAGACAAAAGAAATGGCAAGATAGTCTCAATAGCACCTTAAAATACCCATGTTCTCATTTGATCCCTCCAGGACTAAAAAGATCTAATAAATACTGCATTACTATAATTGACTCGGCCGTCTTTCGACCAAATGTGAAGGCAGGTGCACGCGGTCATCGCGACATTTTATATCCTGGAGGCTTCGGCCATTCATAACTCAAAATGCAAGCGATAAAAGTGCTGCAGGAGGTTTTACTTGGACGTAAATTGGGACGTTGCTCACACATACACAC
Organism: Blennius ocellaris; assembly: GCF_963422515.1. Taxonomy (NCBI): domain Eukaryota; kingdom Metazoa; phylum Chordata; class Actinopteri; order Blenniiformes; family Blenniidae; genus Blennius; species Blennius ocellaris. The sequence continues at coordinate 19,652,313 of NC_137653.1, forward strand.
TTTGCCATATTGAATTCTGCTGCGATGGTTTACAGACACGTCCCAACAAAGTGAAAGGGGGGAAATCTAATCAAAACTTGTGTCGCTGACATTATGATTTCTGTTCTGAACACGTCTGTGATATTTTTGAAATCTTCTACTTCACAAGCCACGGTCCCCACGTCATTGTAGAAAGGAAATCCCTCTTGTATCGTGTGTGTGTGTGTGTGTGTCAAACTGAGCTTTCCCAGTTCATCAGGAAAAATTGCTTGTTGGCACGTCGCAGCCACTGCACTTGATCCATCTGCCAGAGAACGTGAAGCCGCTCCTCTGCGCGCCGTCAAAGCCTGACCTCCATACACACATTGGGAACGACCTCAGCCACACTCCCAAATGGACATCTGTGTAAACAGGCCAATAACCTCCATATAGAGACGCATACGGACAAATGAAAGCATGTGCTCCCATACACATCCCTGGGCCTTGCAGAGCCACTAAGTGCAGGACCATCTCGTTTCACTCCGAGGGCTTTTAAAAAATTACATTATTCCTTGAAGGGCCACTTTATCTGCTAATGTTCTCATGAGATTAAAGGGCATCTGGCCGTATTGATTTATAACCGCCCACCTATTGGCATGTTCCGCACGCTTTGCCTCTCGTATGACCACACAGACACACGCGGTCACCAGCAGATCTGAGCGAGCACTCTAAAACGGAGTGCTATGGTCTGTGGAATTATTTGTCATACCTTCCAGTGGAACGGTGAATTTTCTCCGACTCAGACCACAGACCAACCGAGAAACTTACTCAATGTATCCATGTATCGTCTGCGACAGAGGAGGGCGCCGGACACAGCGGCTGTGGCTGTTTGGGCGTTTTGCCGTGGCCAGCTGGTGGTGCCCCCCCTGCTCCGTGCATTGTACAATACAGCCTCTCCAAGTTATCCGAGAAGCTATTTTGGTCTTCATGAATAAAGAAGTAATCCCTGCACTAAGCGGCGTATCAGTTTTAGGCCAGTTTTAAGGTGAGGGTGTTTTGACTGAACGGCCACGACAAGACTGCAGGCGAAAACGCAACGTTATACAGTAAAACAGCAATAATCTGTATGAATCATGAAAGCACTTCAGCTCCATACAACATTTTGACATTCGCTCACTCACGTCAGTGGAAACAGAGCAATCATGCGAGACAGAAGTGGGGTTAACCCGAGAGGTTTTTGTTACTTGACAATTTTGGGAATGACAGCAAATGTGGGTGGCTATTAATCACGGTGAGATTACTGAGATCTTTTCAGCATTTCCGCATAGCAGTGGTATTCAAATATACCAAGAAAAGGTAAAAGTGAAAAATCTTCCAATAATTTACTGCTGCCATGCACACTGTACTGGGAAACTTAAAATATAACATCAGCAGAAGAGGATAGGTGGCTGCGGTAATGCAGGTGCCGTACTGAGGTATAAAACAGAGCTCTCTGTTTACCGGCCAGTCTCCATCCTCACCCACACTGATGGTCATGAACTTTGGCTCATGATCAAAACAATGGAAACTCAGAACCAAGTAGCTGAAATGAGCTTTCTGCACAGACTCAAAAGTTCAGATGTCTTGGAGGGACTTGAAGTGGAACTACTTCTCCTCCACATTGAGACGAGCCAAAACTGAGGCAATGCGGGTATGACGAGGACGACCTCTGATCGCTTCACATTAAAGGTTTAGTTTAGTTGAGGTTTCTAATATAGCTGGCCTGTGAAGATTTGAAAGAAGTAGAAATACCTATCTGTATTTAGTCAGAGAAGGGAAAGAAAAAACTTTGCTATTACAAGGGTGGATTTCCAAAGTAGGACAAAAAAAAAAAGAGTTTTATATAAAGTCAAGTGAGCGAAAGATACAAAGAGTGTAAGTGACAATAGAAGTGGCACTCAAGACAGCGAGCAGCTGGCTAATAATACTAAATAGACTGTGACTCTATGACTGTACACTATTTATCAAGTGACCATTATTGTGGCTAAAAGTGTAAATGCATACAACTGTTCTGATTTGTAGACACAAATGAGGTCCTTGTGTTATATGCAGCAGGTAATTACTGGGATTAATGACAAACAGATGGAGGCAACAAATACATCACCCAAAAAAATATTTGTCACTGATGTAGGATTTTGTCGAAGACTTTGTACTTCTGCAAAATGACTACACGTCATCGATGAAGCTGACCAGACGTCCTTACAAATCACAGCGAAGCTTCAGATGCAAGCACACAGACCGACTACGTCAACAGTCAGGGCAGTGGATGTGAAAATGTCAATTGTCTCAGTCAGATACCAGCATTTTGCTTTATGTCAAAAAACAAGGTCCTCCTGCAAGTATCCCATTTACATCTTGGTTTTTAAAAAAAAGCTGATGAGAGAGGAGAAACAGTCATCAGGGACAACGAGAGTGGTGGGAAACAATAGGTGGATAAAAACCAGCAGATGGTGGTAACGCAACTTTATCGACGCAAACTCCTGTTAAACCCCAAAGAAGAAGAAGAAATGTCCCATTTAAGACTACAACGGGCACTCGGTAGAGGGCACACCTTCGCCAACGCCACATTTGTCACCATGGAAGCCAATGGATTTCTAAGGTTATTTCATCCACCACACCACAACTACCATCATTTGTCATGGTCGTTTGAATCACTTCATATTATCACTGTTGATCTATTGACACAGATGTACACACATTTTGCAATTTCCGTGTGACCCGACCCCCCCCACGACCCCCAACCGCATGTGGCATTTCAACGTTTTAGCATTTGGGTGGGTGACTTGTCCGTATGGAAACGACTCAGCTGCCAAATTACGAAGAGGCTGTAAAAGGCTTTCTCGGAGATATATTGAAAAAATGTTTGCCGGTTTTTGGGGATTTATTTGGAAACAGTTAACCATTAACATCCCAAAATCGAATCGATTGGTCCTTGGATGATGACATATTATCTCTGCAGGAGTTTTTGCGAAAGGTTGGTAAAATACAAAAAATAAAAACATAAATAAACAGAGACGAACAGATACCCTTAGCCTTCTCCGCCCACGTCGTTGGTAACGCAACGTCGTTGGTGTGCCCAAATTTCGTTGGCAAAAGTAATAGATATGTCATGATACTGTAGTACCAACATCACCTGATCGATCTTATAAGAGAGGACGCCGCTGGCTCGAGACGGGGGTTTTCATGAGTGGATTAAAAGGGATAATTATTAAGCGCTTGCTACAAACACAAACTTGAATGATGTTTTTCATCTTTCCTCAGACTCCACTGGGCACTGCATGGCACTGACCCAGCTGATCCTTTCAAGCACAGATAAACAGACTTAATAATGGAATGATATTGCAAGCGGCGGTTTGGATAGCTGTAGCTACATGACGCACATCGTCAATAAATCAATGCACATTACAATAAAAGGGCCTCACTCGAAGGAAGGCACGAAAGAGAGAGGAAAATGTACGTTTTCCACTAAGGACGGTGCCAGGAGACCGAGGTGCCTTGATAGATCTGCTGTGATGGGTTGGCGAGAGGTGCGAGCCTGGCTGAATGAGTCTTTCCCCCTCTCGGTATCTGGCTAAAAATAAGACTGAATGACCGGTTCTGTCGGCCGTGCGCTCATTGCTAATAGAGTACCTGCCCCTGCTTCGCCACGCTGCCGCTCAGTCTGTGGGGATTTCCTCGGCCATGCTTCGTCGTGCGGAGAGCAGAGAGGGAGACAAACTGCCAGAGTGTGTGTGTGTGTATGTGTATAAGAGAGAGCTTGAGCTGATCGATGTGGAAGGCAAGACTTTCCAGAGGCGCAGGGTCCTACTGAAGTCTCAGCATGATCTGCAGCTTACCGTCAAAGACTGGCCGAACGGCAGCTGTGGAGGCAGCAGCAAGGCCATCTGTGTTGCCCGGTCACCAACATCTCCCCACACGCACACACACACACACACATAGAGCATCATTTCAACAAGCTGAGCGGAAACACAAGACACTCCTTCCATAAAACATTAACAGAGCACAGAGACATGAGAGCCGGGAGACACCACAGAAGTGTGTCCGCGAGCGCAACAAGGGCTCTGAATCAGAACGTGTCTTCAGTGTGTGAATCAGTGCCAAGAGGCCTGTTGCCTCGCAGAAACACGGCCTTTGCTAATAGAGCTATCCATGTGGTCAGCGTGGCTGTCACTATGACTGATTACTGACAATTCAATCTCCCAGAGAAACACAAGAGGCGGCTCCTCTGGTGCCTTTCCTTTTTTTTTTGCGAATGTGTACCGAGGAGGCCGGTGGTGGCCTTGGCAACCACGGAGTGAGGCCCCCCCCCCCCCCCCAGCCGTACGTAGCCCAGCTTGTGGCGCGGCTGAAAATTGAGCGACCTTTTTCACCGCCATTTACATAACGTCACTCTCCTCTCGTAGCAACTACCAACGCATCGTGCAACCCTCTTCCACTCGGCTCTGAAGCACTCATCATCAACTCCCAATCCAGGGACCAAACACCAAGTTGAATCATAAAAAGTGAACAGACAGTTCTCGTTTTAATAATCGGCATCGCCACAATATGGAAAGGTAGCAAACGTGCAAGTCACGACTCACAGCGAACGTTCGGCGCACATATTCTCAGCGTGCCCTACCTCGTTAAGTCTTTCGAGCTCAGGCGTATAGGGCTTCAACTTCATCTGACGAACACAACCGGAAGGACAGGCGTCTTCACGCCACCGGGGCACCGGAGCTTTTACTTATGGCGAAAACCACGACGGTATTTAACTTTCTTGGGTTTTCCCTTCAGACAGGCCGAGTGTGAAATCACTGATTCAGGATTCAATTTACAGCGGGGACACTGTGACCAAAGCGGCTTGCTGCTAAACATATTCAAGCGTCGACCATGCTGTGCGAGATACGTGCCAGCTTTTTTGTATCTATGACAAACAGGGATTGGAGACATCCTCTTTTAATGCTCCCTTCGTCTCACTCTCTCTCTCTCCCCCACCAACACAGACGCTCGTGATACACTGAGATTTGAGTGGAAATGGAACAGCCTTCTTCAAGACTGAAAAAGCTGCAGGAAAAAAATTTGGAGAAGAACTAAAGCTCAGCTGATGTGAAAGCCTTTGAGCAGCTGCGAAAATGTTGTGCGTGGGCAAAAGAAGAGTATGGCCGCGAAGCGTGCCGCAGGGGGGATGAAGAGCGGTCCAGCTTGGCTCACGTCCAACTGTGGGGATCAACAAGCTTACCACCTGTGCTCCGTCGCTCCTCCTCTCGTCTCCACCTGCTGATGTGGACGGGGAAAGAGACACGAGTGGAGCTCTCCCTCCCGCAAAGCCGTCAGCCCGGCTGGTGGGAGCGTGCGAGAACCGGGAGAGGATGACCACTGCGAAAGCCACCTCCCCGAAGAAAAGTAGTTCAAGTCGAGTCACTCGTCAAGAGTGTAAATAAGGAGACGCTCCTGTGCTTCAGCTAAATGAGACGGATTGATTGTGAGGTCAAGCGAAATTTAGCCTGGAGGAAATATTGGTATCGGCCATTTTTGATGCACACGATGCTGTAAGTGTGGTCCTGTCCATCTTGTATTGCAGACGCTGCTCAGTGAGAAAACTAAGCTGGAGGTACACACTCCTTTTTTCTACATGGCTATGTAGTCTTCAGAAATACACACATTTAAACAACTGCGCACATCCAACATTGCTAAATAAGTCATGACCTGCTGCCGACAAGAGTTTCGGGCCATTTCTAATCATTGGATTTGGACATCTGAGGCTTTGCAGGGCTGGCAAACCGACAGGCACAGTAATGCTGAGGTAAAAGTAAACACACGGCAGACTGTCAGCGCGGTGGCATAATTACCGTCTCCATCTCTCCAGCGAGTGGTTTTTCCTGACATTCATCCGCGTTAGAAATCCTCCTCTACAAAACAGCCTTTCTAACTCTTTATGTACCTGGTAATCCCTGTTCGACATTGAGTGTAATTTGTAATCCGGGCTGAAAAAGGCACCTTAAACTGTCACTTTCCTATTCTAACGTGGGGGAATTATTCTACTTTATTCACTCTCGGGGTTAACGTCATGAAAATGGTAGCATTTTAGCACCTTGTGTCATTCACTGATGCACAAACTCGATTAACGTCAACGAAAACTGTCGAGATAAAGTACATAATGTGCGATCCAATAAATGCGTGAGGCCAACAATCAGTCTAAAGAGCAGGCTGCTTGCCGATTTCCACGGTTCAAGTACAATGTGTGGGTTAATAAACAACTTTTTAACACTCCCACTAGTTACTCAGTAGGTTTTCACTGCAGTGACCAACCAGGCGCAACGACGCTGAAATAATTCCCAAACTACCCCCTGACAAAGTGACTCAGTGACGAGAGAGCAGTTCTGCTTTACTAGTTCGTCATCTGTTGTCTGAATAACAGTCTTAAGCAGCTGTGTTGTGAGTAACAACAAAATCTTGCCCTTTGCTAGTTGTGGAAGCTGCATCAGCCACGTGACACTGCCAGGGGGCATCATGGGAGATGAGAGGGTTGGGAATTCAACACCGCCGGCATTAAACTTTGAACACAACCACAATTTAACAGGGTCAAAGACACCAGAATCAAGCATGCCCGCTGCGCGATCGTATCATGTCTCAAGTCCTTCACAACAAAAGGTCACAACGACCTTCTCCCGCTTTTGTTTGCGTGGTTTAATCTCCTTGTAGTCCAACTGGTCTTGGAAGTACTCCTCCTTACCACTGGTTCCTACATGAAGCAAGACCAGCCGCGTGGCTTTTTAAAAAAAAAACACACACACTTTGCCTGCAGCAGCAGGTATTTTTTTTTTTTTTAGTGACAGGAAACACCTGATGCCCAGTCTCTTCACACTTCCCCACCTGTGTGACCTTCCCATGTGCCACTGTGACATTGTCATCCATCACGTGACGACTGATCGGTGCAACACCTGCAGCTTTCCCACCGCGATGGAACCGCTTGATCAGGACGGATCAAGCCAAGTCCAGACTGGGACACTTTTTTTTTTTTTAGGGAGGGGGTGTAGAAATGTAGAAAAATCCAAGAGGGGCACATAATGAGATGAGACGGATCAGAAAAAATGAGCTGTGGGGGACTTCACTTTCCTTCTCCTGAATAACGTAGCTGCAAACCACTTTATTGTTAAAACACAAACATGTGCAACTCGTGTTACACTCCGACTGCTTGTTACCATTTTACTACTAAATAAAGACACTTCTTGGAGGCGCGATCTGCGATAGATGTCAAGTTAGTTGAGCTATAGCGTTACTATTTCGGCTCAGTTACTTTAGAAATGTAACGCGTCGTGGTGGTGGTGGTAAAGAAAGGGGGGGGGGGGGTGATGTTTGCCCGTGTCGGATTATTCGGTGTTTTTAAATTCTGAAGCCGATCGGCGACGATCGACACGACACTGGTTCCGGTGACATAACGTCCCACCGATGTAACATAACCGCCGACGTGAAACACCGACGTTATGTCGCATCAACGGAGGAGAAAACAGCGGCGAGCAACTCGACTCAACCGAAGCTGCGGGGCTTTTTTTCTCTCTCTCTCTCGCTTCCCCCCCTCCCGATCGCTCGCGTTCAGCCTCCGGCTTAAACATGTGGTCCTCGCCGGCAGCCACGACGCTCCGGTGGCGTCAAAAGGGGACTCGGGAGACAGCGGCACGGACAGGTTGAGGGGGGGAATCCGGCGAGCTGGGAGATAATCTCCTGTGGCATCGGCCACATCTGTAAATGGAAACGGAAGATCCGATCCTTGCAAAAGAAAAACTCGGGGGTATTTTATTTTTTTTCTCACTCACCTCGTCGGTGGGAAATTCAAGTATCCGGTGAGTTTCGGTCGACCCCCGGCCCGGGTTTACAGGTGAATATCGACGATCGAGCGTGTGTTTCGAGTGAGAAAAATGCGCGGCGGTGCTCGGGTTCGCTCCTGCTCCCTCTGCCTCCACTAGTATTTGGCTGCGACTGGGCGGAACTACACGCTGCGGCGCAGGCAGCTCGGGGGAGCCAATAGGAGGAGGCGCTGCGGCCCACGGACAGGGGGCGGGGCGAGAGGTCTCACTTCGCCTCCAGATTAGAGGACAGGACTCTGCTCCCAGAGGGCAAACAGTCTCAACTCTGCCACGGGGAGGAGGAGGAGCAGGAGCAGGAGGAGGTCTCACTCCGCCCCCAGATCAGAGGACCGGACTCTGCTCTGCCTCACTGCACCTCACCAGCACTAATGATCAACCCACTAATGAGCAACTTTGCCCACTTTGGATCGAGACTAGGTCCAATCATCATATGGGAGAACCCCCCCCCCCCACCACCACCATCACCCCTTTATTACATTAGTTATTGAAGGTGGGTCTCCACTGGGGGGCGTCAGAGAGCTTCAGGGGTAACAACATGAAAACTGTGAGGGATGCCTTCATCCCCTCAACCCAGTTTGAATTGGACTTTTTTGTTTTTTAAATTAGCATAAATCATTGGAAGATGTAATATGTGGGACTTTTTGATTAAGATACATGGATTGAAAATGGTAATAAAATGTATTTGAGACCAATGCAATTTGAAATTAAAATACAATAGTCCTGCAATTGATCACTGCAACATCTCATTTATATCTGCAGGTATAAATATACAGATTGGCATACATGTAAGAAATTACACTGAGTAAAAATTGGGGTTTAAGTCTAGAGATGCTTTCTTCTCACAATCCAAAAACGTGCATTTCAATCTCATTGGCTTCAAATCGCCCGTATGTGTGAGGTTGTCCTGCTCGTTATATTTGTCCTGGTAAACTCTACCCTGTACACATCTAGTCGGCTGCTCTTAAGAGCTTCTTTGAATAGATTATAGCAAGTGCGTCCTGAAAACCCTTCAAATTAACATCCAATGATGTTAAAAGGCATTAGGCCCACCGGACCACATTCAATTAAAATTGATTTGATTTGGCTCAAGATGCAAGTGAGTCTCAACTCACAAACACACCCGACTTGAAGGTCCTCTGGCAATATGTTTTTCTCCCCGTCTCCACATGATGTCGGCTTGAATTTGGAAGATTAACCGATTACGATCCCATCAAATTTCTATTTTTCAATCCGATTATGTAACCACGCAAATCGGCTGTCCCATCCCAAAAAAACCCTTATTACATCAAAGTACGCACGCAATCCCTCCCCCTCCTTCTTAAAAAGCATTTTCCCAGACAAATCTCACTTATACCACGTCCCCAATGTCTGCTTTTTTTTTTTTTTTTGTCCTTCATGAGCAGGTGAAGTTTAGCTTGTAGGTTAATGAGTCTTCCACCTGAGACAAGAGCTGAGATTCTGAGAGTTCAGGCAAAATGAGGTCTTGCCTTCAGCTTGCAGACACTGCTGCCCTGAGCTGCAATCTGATTGCGTAAAGGGCACAGATCAGCGGTGAATAAAGCACGTTACATCAAAGCCCAAGTGATGCAACTTCTGAGGTCACTGATAAACAGGAAGAGAAGAGAAGACATCAGAAACCATTGTTCATAGTGATTAATAACAATGATAAGTTTAATTATGTACCAGGAAATCTGTTTGCATTGTCTTGACATTTCCCTGCTTCTAAGCCAGACACTTACAGTACAGTGGCATACATTAACTGTATTTGGAACATTGTCAATAAAGGAGAACACATTGTCAATGACATATTTACAAACAATCAAAATACTGTAAATGAACACATGAAACGGGAAAGGAAAATAAACGTAGAGGCTCTCCAAGTCGTATTTGTCACGGTCACGAGATGCAAAGGTAAAGAAAAGACAATTCCACGATACACCTTTCAGTGAATAATAGGTCAAGTGCTACAGCAACAACAATGCCAGGAATAAACAAGGAGTATGGGCTACGGGAAAGTGACAAACGCAAAGAAACAAACCTGATCCGTGGATGGTGAGACCGTTAGGAAAGTAGTGCTTCAGCATGACGACCAAACACAAATCACATTTTGTTATCTTCGCTGAAGCTCAAAATAAGACGCCTTTGATGGCGGACAAGAATAACTTCACAGTGTCGTTGCAAACAAACCCTCGAGTAGATCGGCAACTAAAGAAAAGTTTTTTGTGGAGGCTGCGCGTACACAACCGTCCCCCCCCCCCAGTCGCCGTCCCGTCTGCACGTACAGCATGAATCTGAACACGGCATGTTGGGACGCATGGACACAAGTCAACTTTGGAACGGCAAAAACCAGAGACGAGTTCAAAATGTGTTCAAAGAACGATTGCAAAGAGTGTTGGTTCGGATACTCGGTTGCAATTTGATTCTAAAGCTTCTGCCTGTAAAGCACGGTGTACGGAGACGGGGGAGGGGGAGGGGGAGGGGGGGGACCTTAAGCAGGAGCTCAGACAAAAGGCATTCGATAGGCTTAAGAGTTGCATGGGAACCGCAGATGAGAAATCTGGTCCTAAAGGATTCTCTCCTGCGTGTACGAGGTTACTCTTTGTGTTTAATCCTGATTTAAGATGCTCACTTTTCCACACGTGTTCATATGACTGTACATACGACACTCGGCAGGCTCTGCCATCGGATCCCGCCACGCAGAGCCTTTCAACAAGGAGACACAGCAGCAAGAGGTCCGGCCAAACAGAAAGTGCTGAGCCGTCCCAAGTCTTGGACTTGCATTCATATCGTGTCCTTTGCAGCCAGCGACCGGCGAGCATCTTCCACTGCACCGGTTTTCTTTAGTGCAGCATGCACGCAGAGCCCGCCTCTGTTCTCTGGCGCCCTCATGTGGAGCTGTACAGGGCAATCTGTTGCACCTTGCCCAGCTGTGTCAGCAGCCGTTTCATGCGGTGTTTGAGCTGGGGGAGACGAGCCAGCGGCTCGGGAGGCTCCAGCTCTCCGGTGTAGTCCAGCCAGCTCTCCAGCACTGCAGAAGACAAGGAGCAGGAGCCTCAGATCAGGGGACACGCCAACGTACGCTAGCTTGTGTTTGGTCAAGCTACACAACTGGATGACTGACAACCTCGAGTTGCTGAAATAACCTCTTGGTTACAAATTTTAAACAAAAGATCTATTTTTGCAACAAAAAACTGTGTTTATTACCATTAAGACTGGCAGCTCCTCTGTGTTTTTGGACATTTAAGGTATTTTCCTTTTAAATGAAGCAAAATTGCAGGGATTCTTCAAATACAAGTACTAAATCAGGACATACAGATAATGTGTGAACTGTACTCCTTTCTTTCTCTAATACCAACAAATGATTATAGATTTTGAAGGGTTTTTTTGTGACAAAGATAATTTTTTCACAAGCCTTACCATCCACTTCCCTCTCGATGAAGTCCATCCTCTGCGAGACCTCGTCCTGCACTGCGTCGATGTGATCCAGCAGGTTGATCTGCCACTGCTGATGCTGCTTGCTGTTGTCCGCTGCGTCTTCGGGGTCCCTCCCGCTCTCTTCTTTGATTTCAATCCGAGTGTCGGAGGAGCCTAACAAAGCCTGGACAGGTGCAGGTTTATTCAAATGCTGTACAGACCACTATACATTCAACTGTTTGGACAATTAGGAGGTTTTCTATAGACTCTACCAAACTATAACACGCTGTATGGAAACAGGAGTTCAAATCAGCCGAGGGTCCATTCTTTCATCAACCAGAAACACTCAAATCCATTCCTCACTCAAAACACAACTGCTTTTTATTACGGGACAAAACTCAAACCTTGTTATTGTTGCCTGCAGATTTGGGCTTGTTGGCCTCCAGCAGGCTCCCGTAGCGCTGCTCCCGCTCCAACAGCTCCTCCGTGCTCCTCAAGCTGTCCTCCAGCTCGGAGCCCTGTCGGGTCTCCACCACCAGCCGCTGCTCCACCGCCGGGTAATACGCCCGGGGCTTCTGGTAGCAGTGCTCACTGGTAATGTACGAGTCCTGGAAGGACGGGAAGGGGGAGGAGCAGGACGAGGACGAGGTGGCGGCCGTGGCGGCCCGGCTGAGCTTCTCCAGCGCGTTGGACATCAGGATCTCTCCTCGGCTCATGTCCTCGTCGGGAGTCATGGGGGACGGCGCCGCGTAGCTCCCCCGGCACGAGTCGAAGCCCACCTGCGACCGGTCCAAGTGCTTCCACGGCTGCCGCCACATCTGCAGGTCGGGAAGCGTGTTACTCCTGAAAAGCATCAAAACAGAAAATGAGAGGGCAGATCAGTTTCATAAAGGTACTATCAAATTATTTTGCCTCGACCTGAGCGAAGTGTATTTCGTGGTTTCCCCTGTACTCACTGCAAGACGCTCATCTTCAGCTGCAGCCCGTTGAGGATCTCCACCACGTGGTGCACATCTCCCAGCAGCTGGTGGGTGGTGGTAATCTTCTTGGCATTTTGGTGGGAGTAGTTCTCTTCCAGGAAGGAGAGGCCGTACATGTGACCATTGCTCAACCACTCGCGGTCGTACCAATAGCGCAGGCTCTGCCTCTGCCCTGGGAGGACCAACATGACATCCACACGCACATACGCAAATCAGTCGAGAATTTGCGAGCGTCTTATTTAAGACGTTTAGAGGCAATATACACATACAAGCGGAGCACCCTGAACAATCGTTCTACGGCTCAGTTTCACAGGCGATGCTGTTCACTGGCACACCGGCCCACTCCTCCACACTGGCACGATCAATCCTGCTTCACTCCACCAGCTAAAAACAGCACTGCAGTCATGCAGCTCTTGACTTCCACATTTAGTGCAGCTCCTAAAAGCCTGTATTACTGTTGTTCTCATCACTGATTAAAAATGAACGGTCACTGGACCCTTGGATAGCTTATTTTTAGTTCTTGAAAACCGAGATGTGCAACAGAGATTTGGTAGTCGTGCACTTATATAGGAGTAATCAATGTTCTGATCTTATTACTGACTTGTGGTACATGACATAGCTCAGCATACACAAGTGAGATTCAAGTATAAAACCTCACACTGTAATATATCGTGTGATATGCTGCATGGAATAAAGGATAGTCTGTGTTGGATGATATATGTTCATTTCAGCACAAGGTAATGATTAACAGGAAAGTAAACAGGTGAACATTGCTGAAGGCAGCATCACTGCGAGTACTTTCAAAAGACAACCGACTCAGTTAGGATACAGGCGAGGCTGTTATGTGAACAGAGCTGTTTACAGGCTGCTGACAGTCACGGTGACTGAGGGTTCAGTGTAATTAAGACGGAACTGCATCCAATAAGTTCCTCAATGCCACAGTGAAATGAAAGCACAGACTAAACACAGGCCAGCAACTACACACATGGTTGAGTTCAATGCTGAACACTTCTGTACATTTAAGCTTCTGCTCGCCTTGAATGGCAGCTCAATATTTGGTAAGATGGGCGTTATACTGCAAGTTCAAAGGGACAATGTTTTGAAGCTGCCCGTGTGAGCAGGGTAAACCTCAAATTAAGCTTTTTTTTTTGTTTGCATTTTTAAATAAAAGAAAAGCTCTCGTATTATAATGCAACAAAAGTGAAGTGAGTTGTCATTTTATTTTAATTACATAGGCAATCGTGACAGGATTTAATTTGGCATGTTCATGCTTCATAAGTACAACGACAGAATATATTGCAAATTTATCATCACAACACTTAGAATCTACTGATTGAAGGACGTTGAATTGATTGTTTCCAAACAGATTCCTTCATTATTTCAACAGTAAATCACTCCTGGTGGTAAGAGGCTAAAGGTACACACATGTCCCGCACAGCACTATTTACAAGTACAAATCCAAAAGCATAAACATCAACAATATATACTTGTGTGTTTTAGCTACAAGTCATGTCAAGGTAGCAATACACACAAATATTGTACCCACATCTTGCAGCTATAATTACCCATTGAAACTGAAATAATAGGTTTAAATGTTTCCTTTTGTGTAATATGTAAGATATCAGAAGCTTGATCCATGTTCGTTTGTTGAGATCCAAGTGGGGGTTTTTTCTACCGCCCTTGTTTTTAGTTTTTAAGCTCTTCAATATCGACAAATCTGACTGATAACGTGGCTCAAAGATGGCGATGTCTTCCTCTCACCTGGAGGGTCTCTGCAGATGTAGCAGGTGTATCTGTCTGGGACATTGTCCTCCAGCAACCCCATGCAGGTCCCATGCTGCCAGCACAGGCAGTCTTCACACTGACGAAACAAACCCGCGTTACAAACTCCGCAAGGCGAAAAAAGTCACCGCCTTTGAAAAGTCGAGGATTCAGACTACACATGGGCAGCTCACCTGGATCATGAAGTCATTCTCCTCCTCCACCTCACAGATGCAGCGGACAATCTCTTGTTCGTTGGTGTCCACGGCGCCGGAGTCCACGCTCAGCGGCGGAGTCGTCACGTCCAAGTCCACCTCGAAATCATCATCGCTCCACCCACAGCTGTCGGTGGACCAGTCACTAATGCTGTCGTCATCTACAAGGAACGGGGATGAAGACATGGGTTGTCGGTTTCGGTTCAGGAAAAAAAATGTATAAAAAAATTGCTGAATTGCGACTATTTCACTCCACAGAATCTGCCTTTAATGGATGAATTTCAAAGAATGTTGCATGAAGGAGCAAGCCACAGCAGCAAAGAGCAGCTCTGGATTCAATCAACCACGGCTTACCAATTGAGTCTTAGGTCTGGTGGGCAACAACTAAAAAAAAAATAATAATAAAAATTTAAATAGTGGCTTGATTGATTGAATCCAAAGTCAATAGAAAAATGTCGGGAGAAGGAAGCAACGTAATACACCCACACACACGACAACACAAACTGTCACAGAAATACCCACCATCCACATGTATCTGCTCTGAGTAGCTGTATCCAGGCCTGCTGGGGTAGGCCTCGGGGTTGTAATTGTGTGAGGGGGGTGTTTTGAGTGGCAAATTCAATTTGGACTGAAGACCCAATACAGAGATGTCAATATTCTCCTCACTACCTGTGTAGTCTGTTAATACAGGGGAAGGGGGAGGGGAGGGGAGGGAGGGGGGGGAAGCAGATGTAAAACAAAAATGTCAGGTTTGAAAATGCTAAACAAACGCCCATCAGGGGGGGGGATAAAATGCGGCACAACATACATTATGGACAAATGATATCACAGTCAGGGAAAATCAGTTTTCAACGCGTCGATCAAGTGGAGGATAGTCTGACGGTAGTACGGCTGTGTGCGTGCCCTACGCACTGGGAAGAACACTGACAAGCAGACCAAGAGTGTAGGACTTGTGTCTGGATTTGTCAGCGTTCTGCCACAGTGAAATCTGACTGCTTAGCACCACTTCTCTCACGTAAGAGTAAAAGCAGGCCACGACTGACAGATATCAGTGGGGGCTCCCTCTTTGTTGTTTGTTTTGTTTTTTTCCTGATCGGCACAACTGAGCGACAAGCCAGAAACGAAATGCTGCACTGCTCCCACACACAGCGGCTCAGCGACCACACCGACAGGAGTGAATGGAGGAGTTTATGCGTTGGGCAGGCTCGCCGGTTCCACAAGGTCACGGTGAGTGCACATGCAGAGCGGCAAGAGGGGTGACGCAGCTCCAAGCCGGGAGGCCGCTTCTTACCAGACTTGGCCTTCTTTTTCTTCTTCTTCTTCTTTAGTTTGATGCGGAGGAAGTCCTTCTGTTTTGGTTTATCTCGCAGTTTGTCTTTCACCGACCCTGGGGACCATTAAGAGACATCGGGATAATGAAGACACCGCGGTTCAGCAAACACTGGAGGTGGTGGCTCTTGTGCAGCGTGTATAATATGAAGCTGAATCAACGGTGAAGAAGTTGGACTCCATGTCACACAATGAAATCTCTCTGCCACACAATACAGGCCACCTTTATGCTGCATCATACTGACCAATGTCAAAGCCACTCTTGTCCGAGTCCTTGTCCTGCAGCTGGCACCCGTTCCTGTCCAACTGGTTCTCCTTGCTCTTCTCCCTCAGCAGCGCCCTCTGCTGATGGCCCTGAGTGTTGGCGACAGGTGGGGCTGACGTGCGCCTGCCTGCAGTCTTCACCTCGCCACGGGGAGCTGCGGCGGCTCCGACTGAGTCTGAGACAAGTCAAAGGACGGGGTAGAAACCCAGTGTCCACACATTGCATTGAGGCTTGACCAGAGGCGTCCAAAATAGTGCCGCTCTAACATAATTATAACTGGTTTATTAAGTTGTCTGATTACAAGTGACCATATCATTACAAAAGAGGCATTCTAATACAGCTCATTTGTCAAATAATTTCAGATAAACTTAAAAGTGACACTCACGCATCGAGGCAGAGATGGTGCGCCTCCTCTTGGTGCCGTCCAGCCCGGCAGCAGTGGACTGTTTATCGGAGGTCCTGGTCTGGACACTCCTGGGGGGGCTGCCGTCACCTTCCAAAGGCTGCTCCTCACCGTGATAATATTTCATGTGGTAATGCAGCAGCTTGGCTTTACGGAATGACTTTGTGCAGCCGGGAGCGCTGCACTTGAAAGGGTTGTGGTCCAGATTGATGGACAGGACAGGAGGAGGTTGGTTCTTTATCACTCTGTACACTAGTGAAGTGACACAAAAAAAGGAGAGGCGGGCTTGAAGAAGACACCCGGTTGAAACCGAACACCTCAACAACACAAGAGTTCAGATGTACTCACATGGCTCTCGACTGAATCTGTTGGGGTTGTGGAATCCCTGCTTCCTCACCGCTTTCAAAGAAGGAAAAGATGGATGAATTCTTGTAAACACACACACACACACGTGGCATCTTCACTACAGTAAATGCACACTTCACAAACACCTACGTTTCACGGGCTGTGGGGGGGGCACACTGGCGGCAGGCTGAGAGCTCTCCGACTGGACGTTGGGTTTGTGCTCCACGTCTCCATTGGACTCCGCGGTTGTCATGGTGACGGGCACCGGCTCCGTCTGCGATAACGTCTGAGTGCGCAAGTCAGTGTATGGCTTTGGTGAGTCCGTGTATGGCTTCGTCGCGCTCTGTTCGGTTTCCACCTCTTCCTGCTTCACCTCTCCATTTACGTGGAGCGTCCCCTCGTCGTCTCCTTCCACCTTCACTCCGTTCGGGACCCCTGGACAGTCCGCTGCTTCCTTCAGCTTATCCTGGTCTGCGCCCTCCGACGTGTCCATTTCCTCTTTGATGGCAAGTGTCGCCTCCAGCTCGCCATTTGTCTCCTTCCCTTTCTCGTTCGCCGCCACTTCTCCGCGCTCCTCGTCCTCACTGTTACTGTCCTCCTCCTGGTCAGAGGTGCTGCGTCTGACCCGCTTGTTTTTGGGAGCCCCGTTCTCCTGGGGCCTCCTGTCTCGGCGGTTGGGGGCCCGCCTCACCATGTTCCTGTCAGAGGACCGGGCCCTCCCTCCACCAACGCTCCCCCTCTGTGGGCACGAGAGAGAGAAGAGGTGTGAAGACGGTCAGACGGTGGCTTCCTGACGATTTGTGTTTTCAAGGCCAAACAAAACCAAGAAAACCGGACGTTTAAAACCCATCCGTTTCTGTTTACCTCTTTAATAAACGGCTTCACGTGCATCCCCTTCACAGTTTGAATGACACCGTCGTAAAACTTCACCGTATACGATGCTGAGGGCGAAAAAACACAAAAACCAATTGATGCTAACAATTACAAGCCTTACACCACTTTTTTTTCTCTTTCAAAAGCAGTCATGCTTAAAATGTTTGTAATGAAAGTGAGATATTCCAACTTTCAGATAGATCTATCTTCATTGTCCCTCTTTGTTTTGCTAGTGAGAGAGAAAGTCACATGTTGCTTGATGCCATTTAACACCAGTTTACTTTTTGAAAACAAAAGTCACAGTAGGATTTTTTAGACTTACTAAAACCACGAAACCAGAACAGACGAGTATATTGAAATAGTTTAGTGTAGCCAGTATTTACTCCTGAAATCACCAACTCACCATCTTTGTTGACAGAAATGACCTTAGCAGGGTAGAAGCGGCAGTCGGACCAGCTGGCAAGGACCTTGTCATTCACGCGAAAGCCCTGGAGAAAAGAGGAACATGTGATCACAACGTCGCGACCTTGTGGCGGGGAGACCTGCTCCCCAAACCAACAATACTGGCAGACTGACAAAACGTAGAAATGGCAGAGACCATTTCACTTGCACAACTGCAAGTGTCATTTTCAGGGCATTCCCCCCCACAGAAAGATAAAGACAATAACCCTCGGATAAAAAAAAATATGCAGCAAAACAAAGGCTCACACACACCAAACGCCATGGGAGTGACAACGGCATTGTTTGCTTACGGGATTGGAAGCGTCATCATTCAGGCCCTGCCGCCTCAGTTGTACCCTTTCTACGGGTCTCAGGTAGGGACTTGTCCAGTCAAACCACTCATCGTAACGATGGCTCCACTGCCGGTAATGGATCAACACTTTCTCATCCTCGTAGTCGATCTTCTCTATGTTGGCAGCATACCTACACGGGGACAATCAATCACGTGTGACTGGGGAGGAAGACAGAATAGTGATAGCCATTTCATTTGCGAGTTACTTCCTTCTCCAAAAGAAAACATAATGACAGAAGCTGGACGATGTAAACATGGAGCACGACAATGAGTCACGTGAGGCAATGGAGGCAGAGCTGGGCATAAACACGTGTCTGATGTGCTCCATCACAGTCTACATTTACGTGACAAGCTGGTGTAAAAGTGAGTTACTTGGATGTCTTGTGTATTAATCTTTGCATGTTATAAATAAAAAGAGAAATCTTAACCTCTTTGTAAAGGCATCGTCATTGTTAACATATTTTAACTGGTACTTTTTTTTTTAGGGAAGGGGGGGTGGGCATTTTATACACTTCATTACAAATCCATGTCAAAGTCCATGTTGGTGGACATTCAGGAGTGTAATCCCATTGACCGGCTGTTGTTTAACCGCACTGGAGCAGTGATGCAATAAGACATCCGAGTAGCTTGTTTCACTCTCTCCTGACTGTGGGCCAGAAAGGAGGGGAGCTCGATGTGCAGGGATGAGGGGAGTGAACAGGAACATGGATGGAGAGGAGTGAGCGAGGCCATGACTCACCAGTTTTTGAGGCTGTCTCTGGCCTCGAGCTGAGCTCCCACCTCAAATGTTATCCCTCTTCTGTTAGGGGGCGTCTTACTCATACTGCCCACATCAAGGCTCCCTTCCTGTACACACACACACACACACACCAATAAACACACTAATTATAACAAACTAGACTTATGTGACTGTAGTTATGCAACGAAACGCATTTAAAAAAAATAAAAAATCTACGCGTGTGCATGTAAACCATACATCGGTGTCTGTAACCCTTTTTGTGTCTCTCAGCTTCACTTCATTCACCAGAGAACATAGGAAATCACTCCTCAGCAACTGAGTAGCAAGTAAGACACCCCCTTCCATTTCAGCAGCATACTGCTGTTCAAGCTAGGAGACATTTTTACAAACACACACACGCACACGCACACACTAAAGAACACATGTGTTGTAACATGATGCAGCATAGTGTGCAAAGCAGAGGAAACCGATTAAGGTGAGCCATGCCCCTCAAATGGTGGTGGACATGTAGCCTAGCCAGATGTTCAGCTCATCACTCATTAAGGTTGCATGGGTGTCTTGAAATGATTAAAAAGGGAAATCATATTTTAACAGAGTACAGGTGGCGGTGAGAAGGTAGGGGGGTGGGGGGATGACAGCAGATATATTTTATCTTTCAACGTAGGCTCCCACCCTTACAGGAGGGCTGGGACGGATGCAGCAAGTGACATCTGGCCTGATTTTACACTGTATTCTTTGTGGATCGGTTCTAACGTGACTCGTCGAATACATCTTTCCATAAATGGACACGATATAAGGGACGGGTGGCGCGATCAGATGGGGGGGGGGGGGGGGGGGGGGCGTCTTTATGCACCAGATAACCACGCTTCTTTTGTCATGCACACGACACATACGACAGGTTGACAGACCACCGAGGATTACAGCAAATCAAAACGTAACAAATGGAACACCGGAGGGTCTTACAGTGAGCCGGGATGCGGCGGATCGGGCTCAGCATCGCGGACAGTGTCTGGAGGAGCTGGCGCTCAGCGCAGCCCACAAACCGGATATCTCCACACTACCCGGCCCACGTGTTCGCCGGTCAGCCGATCACACGCAGAGACACAATGGGGGGGACGATGCCACATTGCATCTCAAATATTCGCATGGTGCAAGTCGATTCGACTCATTAAATAACCACCGACTAACGATTTAAAAAAATTAAAGTGGTGGATTTAAGGTCCTGTATAAAGAAGCTACATGGACGCCATTGAGACATAGGGTTGAATAGAGTTTGTGATGCCACACGAGTCTGGAAAAGGCCAGAAATCATTAGATTACATGAAGGTGCGGTTGCAGCGAGCATGGCTATTAAAGGTCGCTTTTACTGCAGGCTAATATTTTACGGGAATAAACAGGAAGCGCGGGAGTTTTTTTTTTTTTTTGCCCTCCAAAGAGGGCTCGATGCATTTTAAAAGCTTTTACCAGCATAGTTCTCTTCCAGCACGGAGGCTGAGCTGAAAGATTCTCATTGTTGACCACTCTTCCACCTCACTCTGCCACTTTTATTGTCCGGTGTTTTATAACCGGCAGACACAGCGCGAGAAAAACCGAGTCGTACGTCAGCGGGTCGGGCCCACCCGATTGGTCAACACGACGCGATGTGGGCGGGATGTTCGCGTGTGATTGGTGGAGGAGCCGTCACTCTTCGACGCTCGTCGGGGCCTCGCGCTGGGCCTACTTTTCAGACTTTCCTGCCGCGAGCGAGCGGCGTGGAAACGCGACGCATCAAACTTCTCCACCGGAGAAGCCCCCCCCCGCACACATGTTTCACACACCCCGCCGGAAATTATGCGGGCGCCCCAAAAAAACACGCCGAGGATTCACCAATTCGGAGCACGAGCTGTACTAGCTTAGCATTTTATAAGCGACTTCGTCACGTTTGTTTTGAACTCGGAGAGGCGACATGCGGCATCGCACCGCCTGACGCCGCTGATGTATCCACCGAGCGGGCCGCAGCCGCCGTGTTTCGAGGAACCCGAAACTCTGAAATGCACAGGGCGGGTTTGTGTCGGGTCCCCTACCTGTTTTCCAGTCACTCGTTGTCCGGTTTGGGGTAAAAAATGTGCAGCGTAATCCTTTGAAAGCACAGGCACCGCCGCCTCCGCCTGTCTGCCCTAGATCACGCAGTTGAATTTCTCCCCGTTGCCTTCGCCACCGGCGCGCGCTTAGCGGCGCTGCAGTGCGCATGTGCACAGGGCTGAGCCGTGCCCTCGTGTGTAACAGGGCCTGCCTATCTGTCCATCCAGAGAAAAAATACAGCAATTTCACATGAGCATGCAAAAGCAATGGTGGAAAGAAACCTGCAGAACTATGTTGGGGTGAGGAGAAGGAGAGACAAAGACTGTGGGGAGGGATTCAAACCCTGGTTCTGGGTATGGATCCATCTATCCATCTTCTATACCACTTAATTTTGTTCAAGGTTGTGGTCGCTGGAGCAAATCTCCAGTGAACTGTGAGCCAGGGCAGGAGCCACCCTGGACAGATCTCCAGTCATTCATACTGAGGGGCAATTAAACGTCACCAATTCACCTCATGTGCATGTTTTTGGACTATGGTGGGGAAACAAGAAGACTCTGAGGAAACCCATCCACACCGAACAGCAGAACATGGAAAAGCCCGGCCAGTAAATGAACTCAAACATTCTGGCTGTGAGGCGAACCACTGCACAGCCGTGCAACCCTTCATCAATGGTGTCTTTTATCATTTGTATGATTAATTTGACGTTATTACTTTTATTTCACCCAAGTAACTATTGGTGCTCTGTTTTTGATACTATTCTAGAAAAGGTTAAGCTTCTTTTCCTTCCATCTATCCACTGAAAACAAACTTAAAGAGATTTAATTTAGTGAGGTATTATTGTAAGTAGCGTCAATCAAAAAAGTTTCTTAATATATCAAATGAAAATGCATCAACGTTACACTGCTCTACAACTGCTTCCAGTTTACCTCATACATGTTGTTGGATGCTAGAGATATTAAGAAAAGTAAGTAAATACTTTCATATCGAGTATTGTAATGTGAAGCTGACTTACCTAAAAGTCAGCTCTCAGCCCTGGTACAGATCAACAATTTCATCATGGTTAAAGCACGTCACTCCCTGAAATACCAAGCAAGAAAGATTCCTCTGGAACTCACTCTGAGCTCACTTTACTTTCATCCAGTTGCTACAGAGAAACTTTCAGAGTCAATCACGTGTACGGAGAGATGTGAAGTCCAAGCACTTCTTCGTTTTTATAAACTCGATCTCACCAGTGTCTTTGTGGAGTTGAGTCATTTAAATAAATTTTGTAAAAAGTAAGGAACATAAACTCCTTCACACAATTGCGTCAGTTTAAAAAAAAATCCAAAAGCACATTAATTTTTGCACACTAACATTTGTACTGTTATCTGCTGCTGTGAGGCTTTATGGGTTCAACCTTTGTGTCAGTTGATTTACTTGAAGCCAGCTGGAAAGATTTAAACTTTTTAATCTGCAAGTATTGGCTCCTGATACTTTGTACTTTTTGTTGGAGTGATGACAGGAAGTGAAATAACACAAACGTGTGCTTATGATAGTCCTGGTCTGCAACCCTTCTGACCAAAAAGACCAAAAGAACCTTTTTTTGGTTTTTTTTAACCAAATAAAATTGATTTGGAGCCACTAAACATGTTTCAACCTTTAAAAAAAAAAATGCAGCTCTAAAACACTGTAACATGTTGCCATAGCTGCCATGTCGTGAACATTTGATCATCTTTTTTATTAGTTTTTGTTGTTTTTAAACATGTGTTTTTAACACATTTTCAAGGATTTTTAAAACATTTTGACTCAATGTTTTGCATGTTCTTGAAATTAAAATGTTTTACTCATTTAAGCAGCTTCATTTTTTTTTATTTAAAAAAAAAGCAATTTGACAAATTGTTTTCTTTTTCCCCCAGTTTTTATTTCGAGACATTTGTTTTGCCATTTTACACATCTCGCGACTCCGCAGACAGCTGTCAGTTTGTGCAGCGCAACCAGAGCAACATAGCAACTCTGACACAAAGTTAGGGTACTCTGTCTATTTATTTACGTACTTGTAAACGAACACATGCAGATGCTTTTAGATATCTATCTATCTATATCTATATAGAGTTATGAGAATAATGAAAATGTGAAAATATTGTGAAAACAATATTTCTCTACATTTATGGTGATCAGAAAAAGAAAAGAATAATCCCCCGCATGTTTTGCTACTTTGTCCCTTTTAAAAGAAAAACATGACGTAAAGCAGCCTCAAATGTCCATTCTGAAGGAAAGAAGGAACAATATAGAGCGAGTTACTGAGGACTTCTGGTTTTTCCAGAAATAGAGCCCATGAGAAGAATGTTCTTTTGTTCCCAAATGGTGTGTGTGTGTGTGTGTGTGTGGTTTTATTACAAAAGCAACCATCAGTGTGGGATTTTGCTTTGGGCGAAGTGGGCCGCTGCCCAGGGCCGAAAACCACCCAGGTCCACCACTGCTGGGAGCCCCTCCAGAGGTTTAAAGAACCACATGTGGCTCCACAGCTGCAGGTTCCAGACAATTGGGCTGCTCCATTAACTTGTTAACTTCAGTTTCAGTTCTACACTTTGAGTTAAGCCAATATAAAGTAGGGGTGTCAAACTCATTTCAGTTCAGGGGTTACATACGGACCAATGTCATCTTGATTGGGTCGGACTGGCAATGGAGTTCCATAATAAGCATTAAATGTACACACTTAAGTTTTACGTGTGGCACATTTTTGAAAAAGTGAACATTTTATATCAAATCTGAACAATTTATACCAAAAATTACTGCAATTTCAACATAAAGCCAATTTTAATGATGCAAAATACAGTAAAATGTCCAGAACAGGCTATTGCTTTGCCCAACAGTAGAAATGTCAAAACTCTGCCTGAAAGGTTGTCGTATTATCAATGTTCCCACAATCAGCACGTTCTTACACAAGCTTCAAATCATCTTTCAGAGCTTTATGTCAGATGTCTCAGTTGCACTGCTTCCTCTTTCTATCCCATGGCTTAAAAAAAAAGAAAAACGCAAGGCAATATATAAACAACTGAACAATTCTTTATTTCTGGACAGTCACTCCATATTATGACAAAGAAGGTATGCGAACACACAGACACTTACATACATGGAGAGTGGTTTTAATCATTCCTATGTTCAAAAGGCAAGCGGTTACAGCAGAGAAATAACCAGTTAATTACAAAAACACACCTTTCTTATTGCTTTCTGCAGCAAACGCCGAACTTCACCCATAACCTCTTTCATTAGAATATACTTGAGTTATTACTATTTTACACACAATTTGTTTTTTTTTATATACATAGGCAAAGCCTGAGAGGGGCCACATGAAACAAACAAAAATAAAATGAAGCCGTATTTACATTCTGAAGATGCACGACAGTTTGAACAATACTCTGTTCACGGTACAGGGGTTTGTGTCGGATCGATCAAATTGTCACACCCGTTTTATCTTAAGACCTGAGCGAAAAACATACAGATCACAAAGAGAAGGGAACACAGTTTAAGTTCAACAGATACGAGAGAGTATTATCAGTTGAATACCAGCCTCCCACATTCCTGCAAAAATAACTGTAGTAAGAATCATCACTCCCGTCCAACGTCAGTTAGAGTTTCAATGTGGAAAAATCAAAGCACCACTATATGTATTTGCTACCATCCATTCAAAAGACGTTTCTGCACATTTCTTCCCATTCGTGCTTCCACATAATTGTTTTTTGATTTTTTTTTTTTTTATCACGTCTCGTAATATTAAATACGAGGAAACAAGCTATAATTACATGTATTACAAACGACACGGGCAAGCTTATTAATAAGACACAGTTACAATAATTCTTTCACTTTTCTGTACACGATTAAAGGCTGTGTCCTTTTTTTTTTCTCCCACTCTCGACAGTCGCGCACACGCACTCGCACACACACACACGCGCGCCTGAATGAAGTCGGTGAGAGTTAAAAACAAAGCAGAGCGTCAACACTACTGCCTCACCTTCCTTGTGTGCAAGTGTACATGTTTAAAGTAAATACTGCAGGACTCTCACTTTGCACAGCCCAGTCGTCTGATGGAAGTGAAGTACTACCACGGTCAGTGAGAAACTAAAGGGTTGAACCTGTTTTCACATGCAGCGGTTAGAAAATACAGTCATTAACGTGAGCCGCTTGAAAAGCCGCAGTCACCGCCGAGTTTTCTTTTAGTATATAAAAAAAAAAATGGTAACATTTAAAGTAGCATGTACTATCTCTCAGTAACTTCAGCAGGGGGGTGGGGCTCAAAGTCCAGGCTGTTTTCACACTCCCTGGTTCGGAAGAGGCGTCGGATCTCACTCGCGACTGTTTCCAGTGTGCTCTGAACAGAGACAGTGTTTATGCACGATTGTAAATGTGTAACCACGGGGCCGGCTGGAGGTGCGGAAAGGCACGCGGAGTCTACACCACCCCCTCGACGAAGCTGGTGTCCAGGTGAACGATGAGCATCCGAAGGAAGGACATCTCCTTGCGCGTGTTCTCGAAGATGATCCGCGGGTCGTCGGACTGGCAGCGGAGGCAGTTGGGAGCCATCACCATGGCCAGGTTGTTCACGTCCATCTTCGTGATGGCGACGTTGGACGGCTGGGCGAATACCTGGAGGCGATTTGGACGTGGAGAGAAAGGGACAGCAGTGAGAAACTGAAACTGAAACCGAACCTGCGATTTCTGTGACGAGTTGGTCAGTTTAAATGTGAACGGACAGAGATTTTAGGAGGCCTCTTTTAAGAACCAAGCGCGACGTGGAATGAAAACAGCAAAACACTTGATATTTTAGTGCATAGCTCAAGATCAGAGGTGTCCAACCCTGTCCTGCAGGGTTTAGCTCCTCCCGGTTGCAACACACCTGATTGTAATGAGGGGCTTGTTATTGGACTTTTTCACAACCTTGGTGATGACGTCATCACTAGATTCAGGCATGTTAAAGCAGGGGGAGAACTAAAACATGCAGGACAGGGACTCTCCAGGACCAGGGTTGGACACCTCTGCCCTAGATTTTTTTCTTTTTCTAGTTTTCCATGGTTATCTAACTACAAGGTGTAGTCATCTCCAGTGTGTTAATCATTTCAACCTGCACAATAAAGACTCCCTTTGGAGGATGGTGCTGTGCAACAACAAAACCACAATAGAACATATAATACAAGACGATATGTAATTCTGTGAAGGCCACAGGAAGCCTGAAGAAGCTACAGGTTGCAGACTTCTGGATGATCCTGATCCTATCTACTCATTCTGGGACAGTTGAGCTTTGCCTCACAGAGTTCAAGTTGCACTCTGGCTGTTTCTGCAGAACAGTTTTGTTTTGTTTTTTTTACCCCCTATCCCACCACTGGGTTTAAAAAAAAATTACTTTCAGTTTGACCCCATTACTTTTTCATCATCTCCTTTTAAGATCTTTATTTTCCTTTGCACCCGAGGTGCATGTGGAAGTGGCGTTTGAAACGGGCTGCATTGAAGAGGACCCCAGGTCGGGCTTGCATGTCGTTTACCTGCAGAAAGTGGATGAAGTAGCAGAGAACCAGCCTGTTGAGCTCAGGCAGCGACTGCGCCACAGTGATGGCCGCCACCGGGTCGTCGCAGTTGCTGACGCACTGCTTGTAGAAGTTCATGGGGATGAGGGGTTCCTCCAGCTCGCGATACCACAGTTTCATCAGGGAAGCTGAGTGAGAGGAAGCGTTTCTTTAAAAACAGAACTTCACATATACATGCGATTGAGCAACAAATATATATATATATGTAAAAATGTTCTCACCAGGAACATTGGGGTCAGAGAGGTTCTCTGGGATCCTCCACTGGTCCACCTGGAGCTTCAGTGCATTCACTTCATCGATGTCTCCAGGCACCCTGCGGAGGCAGAAACACTACAGTTATACCCCCAGCAGCCACAAGGGGGCTCTCTCAGTCCACCATACCTATTTGTTCATGGCCTGTGGCGAACCTATCACTGATGCACACCCAATTGGCTGCAAATGTGGCCCGGTGACTGCGAGCACTTGGTGCTTTTGTTTGCAGTACTTGTTTAAACAAAACAAAGACAGACTGAACGTAAGATAACCAAACATCACACTCTCCAGGAAAAGCGGTTTCTGTGTAGATCTGTGCAGAGCTCGTCTGATGAAGAGAAATTTGGTTCGAAAACAAGGCCAAGATGCGACAGAATTAAATTTGCTGGTGGAGTGGGCCTACAAAAACACACAGTTGTGAAGCGCCCACATGCTTGTAAAGCTTAAGCAGCTCTGTAAACACGCATCATGAAGTATCAAATTAAACAGAGCGGGTCTCAGGAGAGCAGCGGGGCTGTTTGTTCTGTCTTCTGTGTGTACTGTACACAGGGAGAGCCTACTTGTAAAAATACAGGCCTGCAAGAGACCACACACATTTGTTTATACACACTGTACATACAAAACAGCACACACGGTCACATGTGCAGGACATATCTTTTCATTTCCTAGACTGCACCTCTCTCTCTCTCCGACTGTGCCGGCCGAGGCATGTTATTGTGCTGCGCGGGGTTCTGTCTCACCTGAAGATGCCCTCAGTCTGAGCCCCGCCCAAAGCCAGGACATACTGGGAGAGCTGAACCTGCACCCAGGGCAGCTTCCTGTCTGGGAACAGCTCACTCTGTCTCTCCATCACCTCCTCCAAGGAGCTGCCAAAGAGGGAGGGAGTGACGATGGCCCGTCGGCTGTGGTCGATCTCCTCCAAGGTGGGCTTTCGCAGACCCTGTAGAGGAAGAGACGAGAGCAAAGCAGAGATTTACTACATAGTAGGTTAAGGACTACGACGCTAATCATGGCTGTGCAGCTGTAGTATGATGACGGGGTCTGTGTTTACGTCTCCCAACTGTGACTGCCAGCACACCTGTAATTATGTCTCTCTGGTTTCTCGGCTGACTCAGACAAGAATTGCAACTTTCAGACTGATTTGATCTATTTTTATCACGTGGAGGTGATCTACTTTGATAGTGTATCTAAAAGGTTTCCTCTTACCTTTTTGCCACCTGTGATTGCCACCTTCTGCAGCTTCCGATAGCAGAACTTGGCATATGTGCTGATGGGAAGACCTGACAGATGACAGGAGATTCACATTCAGGACTGGAGAACAAAGAAAAACCCAACAAGAACCAATATCCTTGTCGTTTTTATACCCTCAAAGACACCCCCCTCCCAAGTAAAACCTTTAAGCGTGAGGCATTACTGAACAAACAAAATAATAAATGACTTAAATTCTTTCCCACAAAGGGGACAAGCAGCTGTTTTGTTTAGTTTTTTTTCCCACAGATGTCAAACAGGGTATGAGAGGCTGGCAGTGGTAATTGGAGAGACATGTTGACGGTGTGATTCTGGCATATGGGGATTAGAGCTCGCTGGGCTAAACTGTCAGGCTGAGGGAAGATTTACTACTGTTAAACAAAAGCTTTGGAGACAGGATCCGGCCTACGCATCCAACATTTAGGTGATTCATCAGCATGCATCAGACACAAAGGCCTCCGGAGAGTATATAAAACACAGACCCTCCTCTTCTGCGACCTGCCCTGAGCTGCTACTGAAGTGCTCAGTTCTGTTTATGAGGGGAGATGTGGTGAAAGATCATGAGTTTGCTGGAAGCACAGAAGAATACAATCTGTCCCTCAGTGTGTTCCTACAATTCTTAAATAAAAAAAAAAAAGAAAAGAAAAAGACAAGCTGATTGTTCAGTCTCAGAATAATAAGAAATTATATCATCTCTACCTTTGTTCGCTTGCGATCACACAAAACAAAAATGAACTTCCCCTGCTCCTCTCAGGATCAGCTACCTCAACTCGGACCAGATGGAACGTTTCAATGCCACTTGAAAACGTGAGCGCACAAGCTCCTGACAGAGTCCTCAGATTTATGGCAAACAGGTGACTCCTTTACTTGCTGTTGTGCTGCTAATCTGACCACATCTGACTATAATCATGTCTAATTAGAGAGATCCTACTAATGATTCGCCCTTGATCTTGGTCCTATTTTCCCCCCCTCAAGGCTCCCAACGTGAAGCTTACTGGGGGGAAAAGTAAAAGTACACAGCCCCTCGACTGTGGTGAGAAAAAGGGATTTGAACGCGATTGGTGGTCTATATTTACATCAGGTTTGATGGCGAGAAAACAACAACAACCCGGCAACCGAAGCCCGGGAGAAAATATGAGCTCATTAGGAGCTTGGGTGTACTGAACCAGTCTGAGAACGGTATGACACCTGTCTGCTCATGAGCTGAAGCTAAACTTAACAACAAAAAAACACACCGCCATTAAAGGATGTGGAGGAGACAACCTCTGTCTGGTTGCAGACCGTTGTTTATGAGGTGCTCCTCCAAGTGCTGCTCGAAAAAAAAAATCCAACCCACTTCATGCCCAAAGCCTGAAGGAGTCTCTTTACGCCACAGCGGGCCTCAGAGTCAGACCGGAGGCCTCCGACTCCCTCGTGCAACTCCCCAACTCCTGCTGCTCGCAGCTGCCTGTTGCTCTGCTCACTGACTGTGTGCCTGTTCCAGCCCCTCCATCCATCAAGCAGAACAGCAGCTCACTGTATTGTACCGTTTTACTGCCTGTTGGCGGTCATCGGGATACTTCTCTCCAAAGAATTAGTCAGAGATATTCGGTAGGCTTTCTGACCTCTGAGTCAGCTGGAGCTTCCCCAACACAAAGCGAGACGTCTGACTCACTGAAGCGCAACATGTGAGGCCACCGCAGCCCCCCCCCCCCACAAGTTGATCGGGTTCCTCTCTGCTGACATCATCATCAAAAAGTGGCAGTGCGGGGCGGGTCTAATGAAGACACGTGCCGATGGAGAGGCGACCCTGGCCAGATAGACCACTACCGTGACTCACACTGTGGTCCTTTGTGCGTGCATAGACCCTTCAGAAAATTCTCAGCCCACTTGTTTTATATTTTTATCCAGCCGAGCTTTCTGTGAAAACCATTCATTGTGTCTCCAAGTGCATCATCTGACAAAACTGCGCCGTGCTGAATTTTCCATCCCTCTCGCCGTGGTCAGTCCACAGGGAGCAATACGTTTGATTTGTAATGGTGAGCACCGTTTCAAAAGTCAAGTTTTGAAGGCAATGGGAAAAAGATCTTTGGGACTCCCGTGCACCTATATCAAGTTGTTTTCAGAAGAGAAGCTCATGGGAAACTGCAAACATGAGTTTTTTTCCCAGAAATATTTTGGATTGTCGTGCACAAAGTGAGCAAAAAAAAAAAAAAGTACCTTCTTCTTCATCCGTGTTCTGTTTTCGCTTCTTTCTGGACTTTGAGTTCTTCTTCAGCTTTAACTCCTGTTGATCCAGTATGAACTGAGTCACTATGAAACAGAGGACAGCAAAGGTCAAATTCCTGGTGTTCAGCTACATGAATTCAGGGATAAGAGTGACATCATCATCATGAATAATACCGTGGATGCTTTTAGTGACCGAATGAAATATAGAAATTAACGAAGTAAAGATCAGAGAAGACCGTGTGTTTGATTGATAAAACAGAAGATACATGGACTACAGGGCGAGTTACAGCAGAAAGAAAGGTGACCCACCGTCTTGCTCAGTCTGAGACTCACATTTCTTGTCGCTGGTGGGCTCCGTGTGTCTCTGAATGTAGCCTTCCAGGTAGCAGCGGAACTTGGGCGACGGGGCAAAGAAGGCCATGCTAACGGCCATCAGCTCCCAGCCTGCTGCCAAGCTCCGGGGGGTGGAGTTACCGGTGGTCTGCCTCACCAGTTGCACGTACAGCTCGTCCCGAAGCCCCGGCATGTCCCAGCACTTGGTGACGATGAGCAGAGCGCAATGGCGGCGGTCGAGGCGCGACGGGCGGTCCCCCATGTAGGCCTGCACGAGCTTGAACATCTCGCACGCCTCCTTCCTGATGGCGCGGTTGCTGGTGACCAGCATGGGCTTCTTGATGGAGCCACGGTTCCAGGACAGCATGTTGGCGATGGAGACGCGGCGTCGGAACAGCCCTTGCGTGTGCATGTTGAGGTGTTTGCTGGCCCAGTCCTCCATGCCCATGTCGGGAGGCGGGGGCTGCCGCAGGGTGGCGTAGGAGAGCTGGTAGGCAGACCCTCCCGCTCTTCCTCCGGGCCCATCACCTCCCTCTCGGTTGTCGTGGTTGGTCGGGCGGTGGGGGCCCAGCGAGGCGGTCCGCCCGTCCACCATGCCTTTCTTCCTGCTCTCCAGCTGAGCCTGCAGCTCTAGGGTACCCGCCTGCAGGAGAACAATAGGTGGACATGAGGCAGGGTAGAGCAGGAAGGAGGGTTGTAGGAGATACAAGGGGTTGAGGCGAGAGTGCAGCAGAGGTACAAATGTGTGTGAGCACAGCTGCATTTCAACAGTGTGTCACACCGAGAGCAGGGCTACCTTCCGCCTACTGAGCTCTGCTCTGCAGTGCTGGAACTGGAGATCGGAAACTGTTGCAAGATAGGCACATTCATTTCTTAACGCGAGAAAAGAATTCTAACGGGGGGGAGGGAAAAAAAAAAAACCTTCTCAAATCCCTGTGGACCCTGGCCTCAGCAGCAGGTGGGCGCGTCGTGGCACAACAGACCTTTACCCCGCGTCTCACTTCATACCGAGCTCACCTCCAGTGCAAACACTAAACTGTGCTCCACACAAGAACTCCCTGTGCACCTTGAGGTTGAGTTTATGACTGCAAAGAGCATCTCACATCCCTTAACAGGGACAGCCAGTGAGCCAGGTATGCTCTGCAAACAGCCAGCAATAACAGACCTCTCCGAGCCAAACGCAGAGCTCAGACCTACAAATGGAACATAAAATACATCGACATGTCTTTCAGTCAAAGTCTAAAGTAATATAGAAGTGATGAGTGCCAGGAGAACTGGACTTTAGATTTTGGTTTCTTAATCAAATGGAGCAGAGCTGAGGTTTGGCTCCACTCGGCCGTTGAAAACCGATGTTTTTTAAATGAGCGACAGAGGTCAGCTCCAGAAGATCAAATGCAAGGACGCAATAGATCACATGTTTAACTAGGCAAGAGGACATATGTTGTACAACTTCTACTTGAATTAAAGTGGTTTAAACAAAAAAAAAAAGAAGCGTACAGACACACCACCAAGCTGTGGTAATTTGGCCACACTATACATTTAAGACACAACAGTGTTACAGTGGAAAATGCTCATAAAACCCCCCAAAAAAAGCATTCATGGAAAATGGCTGGAGTTTCACTAGATCCTTTGAAAAGTTAGTTCAAACGTCTTTCAGCAAGAACAGAACATTCATGTCTGGTAAAACACAGAGCTGCTCCTACATAGCAAACCATAATCTGCGAGTGTGTGTGTGTGTGTGTGCGTGAGTGATATAACAGCACGTCTGAAGAACATTCCAGGACAGACTTAGGGGGCCCGCTCCGTGCTCCTTGGCTGCCGTGTAACATGCTAGATCAACATTGGTACCAATAAGCCTCGGTACCAAGGCTGCCACCCTCTTCCTCCACCTCAGCTCCCTGCCAATCCACTGCCATATGGGCCGCAGCGGCCCTCCTTCCGGACCAAAGGAAGCTATGTCCTGAATCTTTCTGGCCTGGCAAGGGCCCCAGATGCCCGAGCGCACGGCTGGCACACGAGCATACAGTACCTGCGGTGCAGGGCAGATGGACGGTGGTAAGAGGATGACGGCTATTGCTGGGACTGTGGCCATTACGGGCAGCCGTGTTCAGCTCGCTCACAGTCTAATTTTGCGCTGACGTTTAGGCACTTCATGCCTGGAATGTAAGAGGCATTACTTGCAAAATGCTGGGGGGATTTTTTTTCTCTTTTACAAACAGACAGATTAGCCTCCTTGTTTTTATCCCAGAGGTCCCGGTTGCATCAAACATTCATTATTATGTGGGCAGAGGTGGAGTTGGATGAATACTGAACTATATCGTCGGGTGTGTGGGATGCGATTATGTGACAAAGGCGAGATTTGAAGATTAGGAATAGATTAGAAAACTTGCTCCACATGCTGCTCATTATATAAGCATTTGAGGAATCAAACAAGTCTTTGATCCTGAATCATGTGCACCTTTTGTTGGCATCAGCAATGTCAAAAATGGTCCATTGCCATGTTCCATGTGCATTTTAACAGACTACTATCTCCACAAATGACAAATGTGTTGGGCTGTTTGGGGTTTTTAAGCCCTTATTTGCTGCTATTGTACAAGAAATATTTGTACTCAGCCAAACAATCTGTCCCATTGTGCCACTCATAGCTCTCTAAGGAATAGAAACACTTGGCAATAAAAAAAAAAGCAGCGGATAAAATGTCCGACTTACAAGCCATGCTTCATTTACGCACGGTTTTGCCTCATTAAATAGTGAGACTGAATTCTTCTCTAATCTGATAAAGAATCTGTGGAGATATCAGTCATCAGAGCTCAGGCAGACCAAACAAAGTATAATCCAGGCAAATCTGCTGAGGTACACAGACCACACAAAAAAAACAGACACAGTTGAGCTCTTAATCAGTGAGGAAAGTACCAAAATATTGGATTAGTTAAAATGTCATGTCTTTTGGTCTCTCTCTTGACATAAACAACAATTTCGCTTCTCTCTTATTGCTTCACAGACACAGAATGGGGGTGTGGTTACCTGGGAGGGCGGTCCTGGCGTCTCTGGAGAGGAAAGGCTGGCCTGGCTAGTTATAGTCATCTCCAAGGTGTCCACTTTTTCGTAGGTCCTTTTTTGCCTTCCTGGTAAATCCAGCGGTGTCATGGCAGGGTTGCCATAGTTACTTGCCACTTTCAGTGACCGAGCGCCACCATTGAGGTCTTCCCGTGACGCACATCGACCTGCCGAGCCCGCTCCCCCTCCTCCGTACCACCTCAGCGAGTCTGCGGGGGAGCGTGTCCGAGGCAGAACGCTTCTCTCGCCCATCTCCGGATCCAGTCCTGCCCTCACTTCCCTCATGGTGTTGGAGCGGCTTACCACCTCCCTCATCTCAGCCATCAACCTCTCATTGAGTGCACACAGCTCCCCGCTGCTGCCGACTGACCCCGGCCTACCTCCCACACCTCCGGCGGCTCCCACCCTCCTCCTGCTCTTTCTTCTCAGACTCGGGGACGGGCCTGTGGAGTAGCCCGAATCTTGATAGTTGGCCGTGGCCTGCGGAGTTGAAGAGGGGAAGTCTTGAGAGGCCTGGCTGCTCTGCCTGCTGTGCCGAGCCTCCATGGCGCGCTGTACAGTGGCTTCCAGGACCCGCCAGTTTTGTTTCTTGTCCAGTGAACTTGGGCCTGCAATGCCTGGCTCCCTGTCCCTTAGCTGGCCTCGAACCTGCTGCAAAGAGTGGGTTTGGGTTTGGGGCTGGGGCTGGGGCTGAGGTTGAGGTTGTGTCAGGACAGGGTCCTGTCTGGAGGTAGGGGAAGAGGCCCGGGTGGGCACAGGGGAACCAGATAGATGCCCTTGTTTGGGGTCCACATTGATCATGTGCTTGATGCACTCCAGACCAGCTGGGCTATAGTCAGAGGACGAAGGGTTCCTCCTGTGTCTGGACGCGGGATGAGAAGATCCAGGGTGCTGGAGGTGTCGGGGTTTCTGCAGACTGTGAGTGGGTGTTAATCGAGACAGAGGCTGTCCGTTGTAGAGGTGCGCTCCCTCGACCTCCATGTCCGTCGGGGGTTCATCATATATGGGACTGTCTGAAACTGGCTCATCGTAGATCGGGGCAGTGCAACCGTACTGAGGGGAAATGGGACGTGGCGTGCTGGTCTGTGACCTGTGAAGGAGAGGACTTGGGTGGCTGCTGTCCGAGCTCACCAGACAAAAGCTGCCATTGCTGGCTTTTCTCAGGTGATGCGCCTGACGTGTGTCACCTGACATCTTGCCTGAGGGGGCAGTTTTATATCCCTGGGTAGGATTGAAATGTCCTCCTTGGGCCTTGCTGCAGGAAGGGTGAAGGGTGAAGGTATTGGCTTTGCTATGTGCACCGGGCTGGAGGTGCTGCTGCTGCTGCTGCTGCTGCTGCTGCTGCTGCTGCTGCTGCTGCAGCTGCAATGCTGTGCTGGGCTGGTTACGGTTCATGCTGTTCACCTTCACCAACATGGCTGCCTTAGATCCCGGCACTGGTTGCCATCTTTGGGAGCCATCCCTGTAACAGAAAGAAAACACAGGGAGAATGAGATCTGGCTTCAGTCCAAGCAACAAAGTTCTGCACACATGAAGTTTCAATAAACGTCCAAAAGTCAACAGACAGCTTCATAAAAGCCCCATCATCACATGCAATCAAACGCAGGCACAGAGCCACTGGCTGCTTTTCATCTGTCCTCAAACATCCACGGCAGAAAGGGCTGGGCTGGGAAAAATCAACTGCAATCCACGAATTCCTTTCCAAACATTTCACTGACCTCCAAACACAACTCCATTTTTAGTCTGGCGGTCATAATAACGTTGTTCAAGCAATGAGACAATCGCTCCTCTGTGTGTTGCGCAAACCAAGCTACTAAAAATACTGAGCGACTGAATCTCACTGAGAGACATTCACAGTTCTGCATATCTGAGAAACATATTGACTTATATCATCCATGTAACAGTAAATACCATTTACATACAGAGCTGTGACAGTAGATAAATTTCACACACTTATTGTGAACACAATTACCAGTTACGGAGGCCGTCACCGAGGGAGCGGCTTTTGTCATTCTTGAGGACATATTATTAACTTCAATCATCAACAAGATTCATTTGAAATCTTTAATTTTTTTTTTTTTTAAATGGATGTGGATAAAACATTTTGGCAGAGAATTATTCATTAAGAACATTTTTCATCTATCTTACTTTGTTGTGTAGTTTATGTCAAATAAAATCCTTTGTGAACTGGAACTTTGTGAAAGAGTCTTCTTCCATTTTCTCACCTAATCAAAACAAACGTGTAAAATATATATTGGACCGAATTTGACAATTCTATCAAAGTTAGACAATCTTGCATGTTTTTTTTCATGATAACATTTTGGAGTACCAATTGTTGAGCATGTTCCCACTTTTCAAACTGGACTGACTGAACACTTGCCCTGTGAAGCAGCACATCCGGAGACGTGAGGGAAGTCGACGTTGCACTACTTTACAGGCGAGATCCTCACTCGGGTCCAAAGGTTAAACCACGACCTTGTCACTTGAGTTACTAGACTAACTTCAACGCCAATAGTGAACTCCTAATCCCAGCGATGTAAAACAATCTGCTGTCAATCTGGTCACACTGCCCCGGCCCGCTGCCCTCCACTCTGCCGTCACCCCTTAATCTTGCCCTGCGATCAGTTTGCGCTCCTCAGTCAAACCTAAACTTGCACCTCTCCAAATCAAAGCGAGGGTCTACAGCTGGTGTTGTGGCACGTATGTGGCACAGACACAGATGGTGTCGATTCTCTGTGCGACACGTGTGAAGAGACTCGGAATACACAACCTCAGTGCACGTCTTTCGCTTAATCAAGGGTCAAACAGGTAAAGAAGTTCGAAGCGGACTTACCTATCCCTCCCTCCAACCGCTACTTAGCATTCAGTGGGGTAATTAATGACATCAAAGCTGATTGCCTCATGTCGAGGGTAAATCCAAACGTAAACACAGATCAGTGCGGAGTGCTGAAAGGCTTCCCTTTTTCCAAGCGCACGAGGAATCAGTTGAGAGTTGGGCTGTAACGGCAGGAAGAGGACGTAAGGGGGAGGAGAGAAAGAAGCGAAATGACCCCCCCCTTTTCCTCCCGCGTCTCTCTGGAACAATGCTGAAACAATTCCCCCGAGGTTGCCGAGCCAACGGCAAACTTCCTTTACTCCAAGCTGCAGCATGGCATTCTCTCCCTCTCTCTCTCACTCAGGACACTGTATCACCCCTCCCTCGATAGAGTGAGTCACACCACCTCAGCCGTTTGAATGTAAACAGCCTCTCATCTTCAAACAGCCCCGCGGATTTGCCATCCAGGCCGAGCCTATAAACAGCTGGGCCTCAGCCACCTGGCAGAGCACCAGAACCCCCGGCCCCCCCCACCCAAAAGGCCCCCCCTGACTCACCAACGCCAATCAAGACGGTTTACTGCTTGAACAACACACGAACACGTAGACAGGCACGTGTGAAGGCAAGCTCTGATGGATGGGATTCACCAACAAACTAAACGCCGTTGAGTTCTTACGAGCAAGTGTGAATGTGCATGGTGATACAGGGTGGTCGGGGCGGGGGGCTGGGGGGGTGACGGCTGTAAACGTGAGAAATCACTATTTGGACTCTTTGAAACTGTGTGCGTTTTCACACTCGGCTCTTGTTAAGCCAGATGAGGGGATTCCAAAGCTACAAAATCCACTTGACTTGTTTAACGTTGCTAAACTCACATGAGAAGCTTTTTCTCATGACTGGACGTCATACAAACCTGTGCCCAGTAACCACAGACAAACCAAACGGCGGTGCTGCTCACATGTAACACGTTCTCTGGGATTTGTGGAAATGCCCACTGTAATAAACCATGGGTTCCTGTTGAGTGGGTGGGTGACATGTTTTGTGAGCACTGACCCTGACATAGAGGTGACTACTGCTTCCTGTCTGAGGAGGTCCTCTGGAGGGCTGGACAGAGGGCTTCCCTGTACGCAATACAAACAGGAAATGCTTAACGTCGCGTTCACACGCTGCTCTCAGGAGGAAGAAAGTTTATAGCGAGATTTACAACGTTTGGCTTCATAATAAGGAAATTCAACATCCTTGAACAATGGAGAAATGTCAGTTATTGAGACTGCCACTATGGTGTACGGTTTGTGTGGCACACTTGGATGAACTCAAACACTGGGCAAAATGTTTACACCCACTGGTTAAACCTAAAAAGTTTTCTGAGCTGTGACGTTTGCCACAAGGACGTTTCTCGTGCTTACTACATTTGTTGTTGATAAAACCAAAGTTGAAGTTGGTATGTGGCCTACAACGACACACAGCAATGGCGACGGGTGTTAAGCCTGTTATCTTGTTCAGTGAAATACTAATTGGTTGAACCAACTCATATTTATAATGCCGACTAGTGAGACATTGGATTTACTTGTTGAGCAACTTATTGTGCACGCCCTTGGTTTTCAAACAGGTGGTTTTGATGAGCTTTTAAATTTGATCATTAAAAGCACTTACTTGCAACAATAAGCTAAGACAAGAGCTTCAACTATCTAAAAGTAAACTGTTATTGAAATTATTAAAACATTCAGTCATTTAAGAGGTAAAGTCAATATGGTAATACATAATAAAGTAGAGTCAACATGACCATACATGAGGGGGGATTTATTTAGTATCATATGTTCTGTTCACATTCACAGCATATTATATGCAAGAATAACTTTTATCGCCGTGGCTGTTATCTTGCAGGTCCCAGCTAAAACATACCAAGATGACATAAGTAGTCAGACTCATCCTGCCCCCGAGGGACTATATACATCCCTTGATGTTGGAAGAGTGGGACTTAGTCAAGCAGTGTCTTTATTGTTTGGCTGCTATTGTCCTGGTCAACCCCCCCCCCCCACGCAGCACTGGCACATTATGTTGAACAGCAGCAGGGAGTGTAGTGTGATGATCATCGCCGTTGCATAAAGGCCGAAGCCAACCCCAACAACATGGCTGTACAGTGTCCTAAACCTCTAATCCCATCGCACAGCTAGAACAACACTTGCATATCAGTATAACCCAGGTCAACAAAACAAACTGCGATTACAAACCCTAAGCCAAAACAGACACAAAGGCAAATACAATGGTGAGAAAGTACCTCCACTACAACAGGCCTATGAGGATATTTGGTGGCGTTGGCGGTTGTTTTGGGGTGGAGGGAGAACAGAACGATCCAGACAAGAGAAGATGGTCCGAGGCTGTGTAAATGAGAAGGGGTGGGAATTAGTCGTGGGAGAGTGCAGCGGGGGAATGAGCGGGAAGGCTGGAATTCCTCAGGGCTCATTCAGAGGGCTTTGTGTCAGTGAGGAGAACCTCACACAATGCATGGCTGTGCCATCGTCATGGAGATGCCTCCCTCAATGACAGCAATGGAGACCGGGGAAAGCGTAGAGTACGATCCATCGTCAGGACCCAAAGTTCGGTGAGGCAAAGAGACTTACGTAACACCGAGCAGACCCGGACTCCAGTTTAGCCGCCATGAAAGTTGTTTTGGAAGGGGCGTGTTGCCCGCAGGTGGTCGGAGTCAGGTGATGAAGGAGGGATTACAGACAGAAATTTAACTCGGGGGAAGTAAAAAGACATGACAGATATCACTGGAAATATGAGACGAGCCACATTTTTGTGCTTTCAAACGGATCATTTTGAGTTTCAATTATCTTTCAGACAAGAATGAGTGCACCTCCCACAGACGCTCTTACCAAACAGGTCTTCATTCAGAGCCTGCAGCTCGCACGTGAGGCCTTAAAATACAGAAACGCGAGATAAAATAAAGTTAGCTGCTTTTCTGAGAACAACTTGATAATCGGATTTTCTTCAGAGGCAACAAATGAACTTAACGGTCAGCAATATTTAATTAGCCGCAGCAACCTACACAGTTTTCTGGATCATCCTGTGTCAGGTTCTCCTCAGTAATCCACTAAATACAACTATGGGGAGGACTGCTGTAAGCACATGTTCTGTCTGCTTTCTTTCCTGCCAGGAATCACGGCTGTTGGAAAAGCCATCAGCTGAGTCACTTTAGCGGATGGAGATATGGATTTGGAAGTTCTTAAATATACCTCCTGGGAATAGCCCGCTCTAAAAAACAGTAGTTATTATTAACATAGGCTGGACAGGAAGAGGATATGAGGTCTCCTCCTCGGCCAAGCTTCTGCTACACAAACACCTCGAAGCGCCGACCAATGGGATCACTACGATACGCGTGGAGGAAGGAAGCTGAACGGACAAAGAAGATTCATAATGACAAGGCTGCATCCAATTCTGCCAGCGTTCAAAGCCGACGTGCCCTTGCGCTTTTGTCTGCCGTAAAAAAAAAAAACGCCAAGTCCAGGCTTGAAGCAAAGCTGGTGGCATCCCAGTTCCTGCAGGACACCTCCAGAGAGACAGCTGTCCCGCAACAGCTGAACTGACGCACCTCCCCTCCTCTGAGCCGAGATGTCTACCAGCTGCGTCTGCGGCTCCCGCCGCTCCGACTCAAGAGGAGTGGCGGGCCGGGTCAGAGGACAGCCGCTGGGATTGTTCTGAAGAGAGACGGGATGAGGGCCGAACCCAAAGAGTGGATACCAGAGAGACCCGCCTCTGGAATCTGAAAGTGTATCTGCAGCGCTGTTCGCTAGGACACGTCTAATTCTGGACACCGATAGTATGACATTATTAAAACCAGTAAACAGATACACAAAACGTCCACGCACGTGTGCGCGCACACACACTGTGACACAAGTGTCACTTATACAGTACATTAAGGATCACAAAAGAACAATTAAAGAGATTAGAATCAAAATGATCACCATTATTATAATTATGGCTTTGATAAAACGTCATAATTATGATCACAGTTCTTGCACTGCTAAAATGTTCGACTGCAAAAACAAAAATAAAGTAAAATTAGCCATACTTCTTGTACTTTATTGTCAACATTTGTTATTTAATTAGTATTTAGTTTAAATATAGATGGACTTCATTTTACTGTTTTGAGTAAAGCTGAATCACTGATCATTTTTAATTCACTGCTTGGTGCATGCATATTCTAACTTTATAAAAATAAGTAAAATATGTAGGTATAAAAGCTACACACACAGTATGAGCAGAAATGTAAAAGTTAAATAACTGGACAGTATATTATTAATGTAGAAAGCTTCTGATTTAAAACGAAGACCTACATATATTTTTTTTTTTGTCTGATTCTTAGTAACGGGAAAAAAGTAAAAGCAAACATATGACACCAATGTAATCCTCAGAGAGGAAGTCAAAACCTCTGAAGCGCTGTCTTCCGCCATCTTTACACTGACCCAGAACAAATCCCCAATGAATACGAGGCTGCCGTTTCGGGGCCACTGCTGCTAACTTTGGTTGATGTTGCTGACTATTTACTGAAGAGGTTTTTTTTTTGTTTTTTTTGTCCCCCCAAAGCACTGAAACACAGTTGTCGTCAATGAAATGCTGAAATTGTAATGCTAATCACAGGAAACTTGATAACACTACAGGTCCCTTTCAAAATGTGAAAACTGTGAATGCACTGAGATCAGCATCTCTGAATGCTGAGCACATGAGCTGAGGTCGGTCTGAGCTGGATGCCGGCGGCCTGTTCACATGTGGCGGCATCGCTTCTTCATGAAAACAAAGAAACGGCTTCTTCACACCACAAAGAGAGTGGGATAGTGCACAGACGATATCCAATATAAAACAAAAGAGGTTTAGGATACACCGTTTCAGTGAGACACAAATCCATGTCATCAAGTTCCTGAGATAACCATGAATTAAAAAACAAAATACAGAGTTCAACTGCAGAGCAGCAGCACAAAAAAGGCCCAGTGTCAGACCGAAGCCAGAATCACAAGTTCAATATGCTTGAGTTTTTTGGGTTTTTTTTGTAGAGGAAAAAGAAAGGCAACCTTTATTATTACGAGCAAACTTGAAATACAGTGTGAGAAATGAGCTTACCACACCAGGATTGTCGAGATAAAACGCGGCCTTCAAGAGTGCGTAAAAATGTTGTGGCTAAGTCCTCGTAGTAGCAGGGGATGAAAAGCATGGGGAGGCTTTGGTCTCACAGTAAACATCCACACAATGTGTGACTCGTTAAAATCTTCAAACTTTATCTACCCCATAAGACGCCCCCTCGTTTCCTAAATAAACCCACTGGTGAGTTCTCCCACATGACTCACAGCCAGTTAGTCACAGGCACAAAGCGGGTCTTTTTTTTTTATACTTCTACTTTTATTTTTAAGAAAGTCTCTTATAAAGTTCCCCAAAACAAAAACCGAAACAAGATATTTCTGTTTCCTCAGACTCGTCCCGTTTGGGAAAGTGTCGACATTCTTTTAGTTAGTGTAAAACACACTAGCTACACGCAGAAGACAACATCTTTTCAAACCGCCATTTTCGCACACGCTACACGCAACTAAAAAGAATGCAAAAAACAATCCTAGTTCACTGAAGCACTGCCACAATCAAATGTAAGCTTTCTGGAACACCTCGGAGGAATCCAAAGCCAGGCAACGATCAGGAAAGACGGGTCTAAAGTGTCTAATGTCAGCGTGACCGCCTACAACCGAGCGCTCGCGCAGTGCTGTATCATTACAGCGCTAAATGAGAGGGCACCTCCAAGTCAATTGGTCTTCCCTATTCAGCATACCTAAACCTCCTAAGAGAAAGGCTTCAGTTGACCCTGGGGGGGGGGGGGGGGGGTGCCTTTGTTCCCTTTTAGTGGTCCATTACACACCCCGGGAGAACCCCACAAGACAAAAGAGGAGCAGTGACCCTGATGTGCAACACCTCAGCTCACCTTTGGGTTGGAGTGCAACGTGCTGTCAACTGGCCTCAACAGAATGCCGACATCTTCTCACTCGGCCCCAGTGAGCCGGGGGCCCACACACACACACACAGAGAGACAACAGGTTCACACTTCAAACGTCCCACAGATGTTACCTGGCCGATATCAAACCCACGTGAATTCGGAGGCAGGCGGAATTCAAGGCAGATGTTATAGGCTGGTTGATCTGCAAGCGCCTTTCAGCCCAACATCCTGGAAAGAGATCAGCGGAGCACGTTTCCAGACGATAACCCCATGTGACTGACATGTTTACAACCCCCCCCCTCGAGGTTCACGGTACTTCCCTGATGAGCTATACAGGCTTCGATCACCTCGAAATTCCCAGGACGTCTGATAATACCGAGCCAATGAGTAACAGATTTTGGCACTCAGGTAGAAGCAGTCACATGTCTGTACTTCCCATGATCACAGGCCAGGACAAATACAGATATGAGCTCAACACTGAGACAAAGGAAGCAGCAACAACCCAGCAAAGTTTGGCATGGCAGCTCATTGTGTGGAAACTCCGT
This sequence comes from Blennius ocellaris, assembly GCF_963422515.1. Classification (NCBI taxonomy): domain Eukaryota; kingdom Metazoa; phylum Chordata; class Actinopteri; order Blenniiformes; family Blenniidae; genus Blennius; species Blennius ocellaris. The sequence goes on from NC_137653.1 coordinate 19,695,322, forward strand.
GATGCACAGATTTATTAATATCCGAAAACAAAAGGAAACCAGTGTTGGAAGAACTGGGATCTCCACAGAGAAACGCATTGTTTTTCAAAGGTCAGATGTCAATAATATTTTATCTCCGCTGAAATGTCACATCGGAAAAAATAAGGAAGGAGGAGCAAATATGTCGAGGCGAGTCGAAAACAGCTCAAAATGTTGGAACCAAACTTTAAGGAAGTTTAAAAGAAGAAAATGCCCCAATGAGGGAACCGAAAAAACCCCAACCTATGACTGAATATAAAACGAGCTAAAACGAGAAGGAAGATCCCTCCTCCATATATTTAGAACAAAAAAGAATGAAGTGAAATTCATGACAATTAAGTGAAAATGCTTAAATCATATTACCTTAATTTTGAATGATTGAAATATACTCTCTACTGAGAAATGAAAAAAAACGAACAAAAAAACCCCATTGACTTCTTTTCATATTTTTCTTAACGTAACTATAATAGCTGTGAACTCTTGGGTGGGACGGAACAATTATCCAAGCCAAAACCAGCGCTAACCGTCCAGCTCTCTGTTGAAACGCTCTTCCTCCTGCCCACCCTTTTGCTCCTCGTCTTTATCAATTAGGTGGTCCACAAACTGAAGACAAGCATGTCTCCGAGTTTGTTTTCATCCATTTCGAGCTGTCACATTCCACCCCGCGAGCGTTTTATGGCGGTTTCCAATTACCTGCTAAGAGACAGTGGCTGGCGAGCATGTGAGAGGCCATATGGCGAGGCAGGGTATCGGGATCCAGTGAGCTACAGACCCCTCACAGCCCTCCTCGGTGGAATACAGCTGGCCATTGTTTTAAAAGGGGACACAGAAAATGTTCTGGGAAAGGTTGAGTCACTGGGGAGGAGTGGGACCCTGTGGGGAGCTTTTAACACTCACCACACTCAGCAGACGCGACGCAGTAAGGCCTCCTGGAGTGTCACTGAAAAGCCGTGGCTGACCAATTAGTTCCCCCCCCCCTCTACTTTTACGTAATGCCAGTGGGTGAGAGGGTCAGGGGCCGAGGGCCTCCTGACGGCCCAACAAGACGAGCCAGGTGAAACCGGAGAGCCGCCGTCACGACGGAGAGGTCTCGGCAGAACCAGCAGGGTTCACGTTGTTTATGGGCAACAAGAATGCAGTGGTTCTGCTTGTTATTAACCACAGACAACACTCACATGGCTCTCATGCGTGCACACGAGAGGCGTTACAGCCCCTTTGATGGCCTGGGGTCTCGATTTGTTTTAGGAAAATGGAGCGAGCGCTGGAGCGGAGTGAAGCGGGGTGGCGGAGAGCACACAGAGGGACACTAAGACGGCCCTTGGTGGGCCGTGTGCCAGGGGAAACAGCAGTGGCATGTGTGGAATCTGGCTCGGAGGGAAGGGACGGTGGTTTGGAAGAGGCCACAAAAGCCGAGCACATGACGGGGGTCTCTGAATGACTTACTGTTTGGGCTGGTTCTGCACCAGCAAACCTAGCGTGAGGGAGAGATGTCGTGCTCTGTAATAGAACTGACCGTTTCCCCCCCATTTGGTAGCGATTTGCTGAAATGACTGTGCACGGTTCACGGGCAGCCGTATGGAAACACGGGACATATGGAATGTTCAGATAAGTGAGAATGAAAACAAAAAGGCTGTTTGGGTCCCATCCAAGTGTTCAAAAGTCAAAACAATCCTTCGAGTTCTCATAGCAGAAGCATTTGAAGGTCTTTACTACTCACTGTGCCACATGTTGTGATGACTATCACATCCCCCCACTTTTTCTCCTCGTAATGTGATTCACTAATGATTAAGCGCAATTCTCTTTCCAGACCTACTGTTTAAAGCTACTTAAAGTCTGGCCGGGCTTACCTCTGCGGATCTCTGCTGCCATCGGAGCTGTGTTCGGTGCTGCTTCCATCCCCCTGCGATCTGCTGTCCACGGCGGGGTCCAGCTCAGGGGTCTGATCGTGGGGCTCCAGGGGTCTGGGGACTGGGCCGTCGTCGTCCTGCTCCGACAGAGGGGTGCAGCTCCCTTGGCTCCCCACGCTGCTGAGGGTCCCCGTGGTCCCATGGTGGTGTTGCCGCTCCACGCCGTCTCCACCCTGCTTGGCCTCGCGGCACCTCTTCATGGCTTGGAGCTGGGACAGCGGCACTATATCGGCTCCCTGGGGTCGGTGCCAGACTGTGCGGCGCCCGGAAGAGTTGTAGTAGTAGAAACGGCCGCTCTGGGGGTCAAATAGCTCCCACCACTGGTTGCCGTCGGCCTGGCGGACGGGGGCGCCTGGAGGAGGTTCCCAGCCGCATTCGCCGCTGGTCAAATTGACGTACATACGCTCGCGGGAGCGTGGCTCCAGGATCTCCACCCAATCAGCGCTGAAGAAGAAGAAACAAAAGCAGGGAGTGGAAGGGTTATTCATTGCTAAAAGATGGAAACAGACCGAACGCGGACATGACGTGACGAGGCATTTCGGTGTCCCAGGCACGCCTGAATACTAATCAACCCGACATAGCAGTCAACAACTCGCACTGTTTGGCAGACTGAGCAGTTAAAAAAAAAAAAAAAAAGCCCACTCGTCCATATGGAGACAGTGTTAATGTTTGTGTTCCCCATTGATGTATCCATCTGTAAGTTAGCAGTGATCTCATATTCAGGCAGTGGAGCGGCAGAAGAGATGGGGCGTGAGTGTGTGTTCTGTATAAACAGACAGGTGCACACACACAGTGAGACGCCAGGCATGGAGTCAGCAGGGCCCAAACAGAAGCATACGCTCAGAGCGCCACTACGGGGAAAAAAAACAAAAAAAACCAACCCATAGCGCTCAGCTACAATTACAGGGTGAGAGCAGCTAAGCACAACACATTAAAAAAACAAAACAAATAAGAGACAATGGGCCTGGTGATTTCAGCAAAATGGAATCACGCAAACAAAGCATCAAGATGGTATTGACTTATAAATGCAGAATTTCAGGCAAATTAATAGTTTCACACTTTGTCGCTGTCTCGATAAGTGTGTAATACCCTCGCAGAAAGCACACCATCACCCAAATCTGGCCAAATGAGTGCAAGCACGTTGCCTAGTAACCACGTCTCGACTCTTCACATGAAGCACGCGGGTTTTTTCCTACGAGACACATCAGAGGGGGTAAAAAAAATTGTCTCTGGTGACTCGGCCTTGCAAAAAAAGTTAAGAAATGCCAAGTTATCCGCAAAATATTGAGCTGAACAATATCCCAAGGCATGCTCAAATTTGTGTTAAACTTTTTAATAGTACAAACTGTTCTACAAAGATTTAATAAATAAAAATAAAGATCCAAAATAAAAGGAATGGGTAAAATACAACGGATTAGATCATACAAAGAGGAAGTGCATAATAAATGTCACAAGCAGACAAAGACAACCTAATTTGCAGACAAGTACAAACTCAAAAGACGACACAGATAAGAGGGACACAATTACACACAGCTAGAATATGAACACAATTTGTGTTGATGCGCGTGTGGACACAGAAATGCTTCTGATGTCACATTAGGAGTACAGTTTAAGCAAACTGTGATATCTTAATAACATTTATGCCATTATACATTTTACACCACTACATTATTTGCAATCAAACCACAAACAAGCACACATGCAGGATCCAGACAATTCCTTATGGACTATGCAGATAACAGAAAGAACAACAACCAGGACAAATTACAACATTGTATTTGTACATATTTAACAAATGCAATACATGTTACTGAACAGACACACATTTAAAAAAATACAAGCAAAAGAGACTTGCTCAATATAATATGAACATGTCTATTTACGGACCTCATGTGTTCTTTGATATCGTTCCCTAAAGGAGGCCTTAACTGTGCCAGTGAGCCCGGCACTCCTGACAGCCTGGAAGAGTTTTCACCTTTTCCAAGTATCACAGTACTTATCTCGATCACAGCCAGAGGACAGTCTCAAAATGTCCAATAAATCACAAGGCCCCCATTCTCTTCTGACCATTCAAGGGTCCTGGCAAGGGCATGTCCTTTCCATTCTTTAGTATCCAACCCAACTCCAGCCTAGTGTCTGTGGCAGTAAAGTGCTCAAGGTTTGGAGGGTTTCCCGGCGTTCTCAACACAGAAAGACGTTTCTTCTCTCGTCGTCACACTTGTTTGTAGTACGTGCCTGCTGCCCGCGCTACCTGGGAAGTTCAAGGGGGGGCAAGGAGCTGAGCGATGCATAAGAGCGCCCACAATGTCCACAATGAAATAGCCACATTCGTTCCTTGAGCACCTGCCAAAATCAACCCCATGTGCACCGCGGCCTCAGAAATAGACACAGAGGAGGTTGGAGCCAGCCAGATCTGCCAGATTTACAATGTCACCCGTCAGCTCCGGCACACGGGGAACAGCAGCTGCTCTCCCCTTTGCACCGACATACCCTTGAGTGACACTGATGTACCTGTTCCATCAAGTGCAACCTACTAAACTTCAGCACTTTATTGCATTGCCAGCGGCAGCCCGGAGTCTCCATACCGCTCTTTAACAGCCGGTAAACATAGAAAGCACATGGAGAGAATAGACGGAGCTTTCCACATGCTCCATGTGTCCTGGTGCTCTATGCCGAGTGGCCATCTGCTCCAATCCTTCACACCAGGCAAGCATGCTCTGACCTCAGTGGACTCTCCATGCAAGTGTGTGTCGTCACTATAAAATGTTTTTTTTTTTCCGATAAATTATTCTCACGAACTAATATGCTTGCTTGTATTACACGGCTAAGGACTCAATGCAGGAGGCCAGTCTTGACCGCTCACAAAGAAAGAAGGCCCACAATGAGGCCTGACCATTAAAAGATGGCTTTCAGACTGATTAGATTTGCAACACTTGCTGGGTGGGAGGATGAGCAAATAATAGGGCTTTCAAAAGAAGAGGCCAAACAGTCAATTTCACCCCACACATACCAGAGACTTCATCCTTTCATAGCTCCCGGCCTTCAGAGGACGTATTCCCACAGTGGAAAACACATCTCTCCATGCTGCATTCCTTCTCATTCAGCGCAGCATCCACCATCACGCTGTAAACACTGGTTGTATCTAAATCTAATTAAACCAATTCCCCATGGACTACGATCATCAAATAAAAGAAGCTGAGGCTTGTGTGTCACCTCTTTGAGCCCTTCTTTTTGTGCATTGGAAAAATTCCACAACAGTGACGAAATATAGGGGGGGGGGACCCACACAGAATTTAAACAAGGACAGAGTCCCAAACACCCCAAACAGGAAGCTAAGGTTTGCGGGTCAGCTGCCGGGGCCGTGGCTGACGAGTTTAGCAGCATGAGGTGCAGCGGTTGCGCAAGGACAGTGATCGCTGAGTAAATAAACAGCGTTTAGAGCCGAGGGTGAGCCTGCCGAGGCCCTGCTGCACCACCTGATAAGCAGGACGACCGGCTGCCGTTAACATTTGAAACGACTCAAAAAGCACCGTTGTGTGATTAATACAATAGGCGGCGTTGTCTTCTGCAAGATAAAGCAATAGTCAGATTTAACCTGTTTTATCTCACAGAAGTAAAAATCAAAACACGTTTATCTGTGTCCAGGATATTCGTATGGCCTCCGATGTCGTAGAGAATTGATTAAATGAAGAGGATCCCCATTTTGCTTCACATGACTGATGAAAAGTGGCTCTGTACGAGACCGTGTCGACGGACCTGAGTCCACGCCGCTTTAAGCCGCTCTCTGACTGGAGGAGCAAGACATAAAAGTATAGTGTGGAACACCAGACAAGCGAGGCAATCCGGCTCACGCTGCAAATGTTCATAAATGGCTTGGAATGCGGACGGCACCAGCTCAGCAAAGTCAAACTCCGGCAGAAATGTTTTATATTAATCTAAAATTAACTCGTTACACATATGGTCCGATGCCTGCAGCACACTGCACCTGATTCGATCTGGGGGGGGGGGGGGGGGAGAATTCGGATAAACTGAAGTGGACCCGCAGAGCAGAGTCAGAGTGTTGTGTGGTCAAGAGTCACCATCAGCAAACACAGTGTGAAACAGGTATACAGTGCAATTTACAAAACACTATTCTTTTAATTGACACAATCTTTTTTGGGGGTTTAAATTGGTGATTTGAATCTGTCCTGCATCCCCACTCGAGAATTCCTTCCCTACATTTTCACCCTTATTTTAACCAACATTTCTTTCTTAGCCAGAGTTCACAAAGGCAGAGGTTGATCAGCGTGCTGAGAGACAGTTCTGTGTCAGAAAAAACTGCCCACAGGTTTGAAAGACGTGGAAACTCAAGTAAGAAATGGCGTGTCCTGTTCACTCTTGTGTGTAATAACGCCCTCCCTGTTCTCCCGCAGCACACAGGGTCTCTTTCACCCATTTGGGTCAAGGAGACACTTCTCAAGCCTATGGTTGCTTTGCAGCGACTAAATATAAAGCTTGTCAAATTCTGGAAGAAAAAAAAAAAAAGAAGTGTGCAAACAGATCCCACCGCCAAGGCCAGGAGGCCAACGTGGACGCAAACAAAAGCTGGCAGATAAACACACCTTCCTTCTCAACCATCACCCCCCCCCCTCCCCCCCTCCCCCCAGTCACAACGTGTCAAAGGTTTTCTTAAAGACAAATGCTGCATCGCTCATCCACAATTTACAGACGGCTCCCAAAATAACTTGCCCTCAGAGTGGTTTCCCGGAGTGAGAGAAACAACAAAATCCAGCTCATGGAATCTGCCCCATTGTTCAGAGCCGACGACAAAGTGTAAATGGCACTTTTCCCAGCAGCGGTAAACACAAGAGAAGTGGACAATGCGATCACTGGAAAATAGGGCATCAAGCGGCCTCGTGTCATTGTCCGGCTTTGGATTTCAAACAAAAAAAAAAACTGAAATACCACTGTGATTGTTTGATTTCATCCATAAGATAAACCACACTTAGAAGGAAAAAAAAAAAATTTACTGTTTGCTCTGGGTCAAAGAAGTTTTGTCGAAACGCTAGCAGCATTTCATCAGATAACGTTGTAGCTGCTGAAATGCAGCTTCAAGCCTCACCGCCATCGTGGCATTGCTGATGGGACAGATAGGACACCTTCAGAAATTGATCCAAATGTGAGTATCGCTGAACTCATTCATTCGTGAAGGTGAGATCAAATACAGAACCAGCGAACTCGTTAAGCTCCACATCGACACGTTCTCCCCCCTCTTGTAAAGTAACCCACCAACCTCTCCAACAACAGACTATTCTGAGCTGTTGCCCTGTGACCGTCCCTTGAGGACGAAGGCGGGCGGAGTTCTCGCACAGGGCCTGCCATTCAGTTCAGAAACCTTAGCGCTCCGACCACCAGGCGCAGCGGCAAGTGCCAAGGTTCAACATTGCTGGTATATTTACAGGAGCTCCGACTTCCTATTTACAGACATAAAACATCCCTTCTCCTCAGATACTGGCGCGAAAAATAAGCCATCAGCCTGAGGAAAGGAGGGATTCCAGAAAAATTAGAAAAATGACCTGCACGCTGCACAGATTCAAACCATTAACTATGAAGCAACAAGTGGGAAACCGCCAGTAATTTGCTTTGCGAAGACATGCAGGGACCTGTACCCGAGTCTATAATACAGGGAGTGATCCACCAAAAGCAGACTACTGTTTGGTAATGCATAAACCATGTACAAAGTCTATTCAGCGCTGCTGCTAGGCAACCCGCTTATCTAAATATTGTAAAACAAGAGCAGGGACACGGACTGACTACAGAGTGCTTGGCAGCAGTTCCAGTAGCAGTAACTAACGAACAGAGTAACTGTAAACCTGGCACGCCGAGTGCCGCGGCCACAACCCTGTTCAGTGGAGTGAGGCGCTCTCACCCCGTCAAAGTAAACTTCCAAACATCACAATAATAGTAGTGGCATCCCTGTAACTTTCTCCCTACATTCAAGGCTTTTTTTTTTCTTTTTGCTTATTGCTTTAGTTCCTGTTGTAAAGGCTTTTATTAAAACGTTGAGCTGAGGGGAGGTGCTTTGTGGCTGTGCTCCTACGCTCTCGCCCAGGCATCTAGAACAATCAGTGGGAGAGGGGAAGGGTGAACATGTTTCAGATGACAGCAAAAAAAAAAAAAAAAAAAAGCAGTCCTGCACCTGTCGTTCTCACATTCTTTGGCCTTTGTGTTTAACACCTCTCGTTCCTGCAGTGTCACCAGAGTTGGGGGGTCAGTGAAACTCACGGCACAATTGTGTGCATGTGTGTGTGTGTGTGCAGCATATAATTCAACAACAAACAAGCTGGCAGAGGCCCACTGACTCCATTGCAGAGTAATGGACTTGGTGGAGGCATTCATCCCTTCAGCAGCCCTCATAAAAGTTAATGCTCGGGGGTTAGGATGCCGTTTACTTATCTTGTTCTCCGACTTTCATAGTGATGTGTTTTGCAAAGCACGGCCCACAGGGATGCATACCGACCGTCTCATTTGAACCTCCACCGATTTATTTGCATACTTGCTCTGTAGGTTACACGACTGAAATGATCAAAAAGGTGCGGAAACACCAACAAGGCCAGACACTTTGGCTGACTGATGAAACACTGAATGAATGCCAATAAAAAAGACTTTCAAAAAGCATGCCGATTTGTCAGAATGTGTTGACAAGAATACAAGATAAATAAGAAAACACATGTCATGTTCTGTTTAGTTTTGGCCTTTTTGACAACACTGAGCCTCTTTCTTGAAAAAAATAAAAAAATAAAACAGCTTTCGGACAGCTGGTGCTCATCAATCCCCAAAGTAAAGTTTCTTTAAACAAAGCAGATGCCTGTGGCATGGGCAGGTAACGCGGAGCCTCTTAGAAACCCTCGCCTACGACCGCAAACAGTTTACATACGCCAAAGAAATCCTCCACCCAGCATTGTCAAAATGAACCACATTAATGGCGGAAGGGCCTCATGGAGGTCGACTCCTCTCCAGCCTACTTCGAACCTCCTTACTCTAAACTTCAGCTGCAGTTGTCAGTGTCAGTCCCCACTCTTCGTGTGCTGACACTGGCAAACCAGAATGGAGGGGGGGGGGGGGGTGTGTGGAGGGGTCGTCTTTCACGGCAGGGACATGTGAGGCATAGCAGAGCCGGGCTCTTGAGCCAAGGAGCGGGTCCGGGTAGCCGAGGTGGCAGCTTGCCATGCAAGTGGAAGAGAGGTAAAGCATGCTAAGACCAAACAGTGAGCAGACCTAGTATGGGAGGATCAGGGCAAACACAGGGGGGGTGGGGGTTAGCACACAACCTGTTACCTGCTTCACTTCCAAGAGGCACCGTGCAATGCCCTCATGTGCACTCGGGGAAAAAAAGACATTGCTCCAATTCCGAAGTAATGAAACCTGCGGCCTGATACGGGAATAAAAAAGTAAATACGTTCAACCCATTAAATCCACAGAGCTTTCAAGACTAGATGATCACTCACATACTGCAGGTGAGTTAATGTGTGGACTCGTTCATTTTGCCCTTGCAACCTCTGACAAAAGCATGACTGACAATTCTGACTCACTGCAATGACGCACCGAAAACCTCAGAAACCAGATGGTCTGGTTTGGCCTGTGTCGTATAGACCCAGTCTATACAAAATACAATGAACAGGGGTTCTGTTTTAAACCGTTTTGTAGTGACAACATCTCTTTTCTAAGCTTTTCTTTTAGCACCACTAGAAACAAATCTGACTGCTGGCGAAATACACGGAGCATGAATGTTATTTAATTCTATTTCTGCAAGACGCCATTGTTCTTCTTATCTATAACTTTTGCATTCTGTATACAAAGAATTAAAGGGTACCTAGTTGACAAGAATGGCCTGTGGTGGCTCACAGTCATGTGCATCACAAAGCTTTTTGAAGCACTCCATTCTGAAGCAGCCTGTGATAGGAAGGAACAATGTGGACTATTGTCTGATCAACAGGCAAACTTCATTCAACGAGAACTCTCTGTGTTGCCTCCACACAGGGGGTGGATGGTGGTGGTGGTGGGGGGGGGGGGGGGGGGGGGGGGGGCAGCCAATTGGAGCCATATTGGGGAGGGGCTTGGGACATGCAGAGGAGGTCTCGGGGTGACCTCCTTCAACAGCTGCCCTAATCCAGAACTAGACACAGTTTCCCCTTCCCTTTGGCTCTGGATTAGACCGGATCTCACGAGGTCGCCCAGCCACCTTCAGCAACGCCAGTCTTTCCCATGCCGCCATCCAAACAGCAATTTCACACGGCACGGGTGAATTTGCTCCTCGTGGCGGCCAAACGTTTCACCCCCACTGCAACCAACCGATTTTTCATGAGATTGCGAGATAAAAGTGGCTACCCTCAGCGCCGCTTCCAGGAAAACATTTCTGTGTTGGCAGTTGAGCGTTACTTCAGATACCCTTCTCTGCAATCCCCCCTACACACTAAATGCAAAGAAGCCATGCTCTGTAATTTCTCTATGGAGAGTATTGTCTCGTTCCGCCATCTTGCTGCCTTTTCCCACGAATGCTGCAGCTTTCAGAACAAACTCTGGGAAACTACAGTCTCGCCCGGAAACTCCACCGAATAGTTAGTGTCAGTCTTCGAGTCCTCTCAGCTCCACTGTCATAAAGGATCCTACTGCAGGAGTCTTCATCCTTCCTAATACAAAATCCACCCCTTTAATGAACTGAGGAATATGGGGGGGGGGGGGGGTATTCAGGCCAAATAGGACTCTCGACGTGGGTGAACATGTGCAGCAGAGGCCGAGGATGGGATCGGAGTGTTTACCACACACTGGCTGGCCTGTCTGTGCAGGACACCAGCTGTCAGATCAGAAACAATGGATCACTTTGTTAAAACAAGTCAAATGTAGGACGCGATTGCATTTAATAGTGTAAAATATTAAGACCGCATCAAGAAAACACAATTCTATACAAGGCCATTTCTGTACGCTCCTAAAGAGTGACTTTTAAACGGTGCCCAAAGGCGCCCAACTCCCATCAAAACAACACTTTCCATTAAGACGTGACCTGCTGGCACCAACACCAGTAACAGTTTGCGACTTCATTTTAAACACGAGCCCCTCCCCCGAATCGTCCCCCTGCTGACATGACAAACGAGGCCAGAATCTAATCCGGGAGCAGAGTTACAGTTTGACTGAGGGAGGGGGGGAGGAGGGAGGGGTGGTTGGTTCAGCAGCCGGCCGAGGAGCCGCACAGGAAAGCAACGTCCAGATTGTCCTCAGGAGGAAGTGAAGGCGCAGGCGGGAGCCTCTCTAGGATTAGATTTGCAGAGTGGCCTGGTGAAGATGTTAACGGCGGGCCCGCGTGGGCCTGGAGGAAGGACTGGATTATTATTTAGGAGGCCGTCGCCGGGGAGCAACGTGTAGGAACAGATTGACACTTTCCTAATACCACGACACCTTCGTTTGAGGTGGCACGAGGCTGCTCTCCACATATTTACAGACACAACACTGTCACAGTCTGCATGTTTTGATGTTACATTCCTCCTTTGACAGCATCATTTTGTGGTTTCACTTGTTTTTCTCAGCAACATATAAACGCAGAAGTTTCATTCATCATAGCAATCTATCTGACAGATAAGAGCTATTATCCCCTGTAATGCTACCGAGCGACGATCAGCACTCTGGGGATAAAGGTCCGGCACATCGTGGGCAGTGAAGTTAAAGCATTGCTTAATCCGCACAGTGAGCAGGTTCACGCTGTCAGCAGGTGGAGCAGCACAGATACGTAAATACATTTGTGCAAATCACCTTAACCTTATTACTGAGTCACCGTGGAAGAAAAAAAAAAAGTGAAGAGAAAAGTGTTGCTCTCCAGGGGTGTGACCGGGATTACAGTAGAGGCAAGAAGTAGTTTGAAACCATCTAAAAACAAAACAAAACATAATAACACGTCACAACTTGTAACAAGGCTCAAGATCCCTTCCTCTCTACACACAAACAAACTTGTCCATTGTCATATCCCGTAGGACGGACATCCTGGCCCGTCTTTGTCAAAAGTCCCTATTTTGATTCATCTGGTCAGAAGGTGGTTATGCGTGGTTTTTTTGCTTGTACCCCTTTGGTCATTCGTCGTCTGCTCAACGTGTAAACAGGAAGACAACATCCCATTGTAATCGCCGCTCCTCAAACTGACAAGTTCGCAAACGGAAGTCTCTCCCAGTGGATCATTGTCCTCCACCGTCCCGGACCCCCCTTTGTCCGGTCAGATAATGGCGCTGTGATAAAGTGGTGGATTTACAGTGTGGGGCAGCAGATAGACAGTGGAAAACACAGTGTCTCCTGGGCTGGGACCTGCTGAAAAGTGCTGCGCCCAAAAACACGGGCGAGCATGCCATGGCAAACTTAACAGCTCCAGGCTATAGAAAAAAAAAGACATCTGCCAGAGGAGACAATGAGAGTTCAACCAGGAGTTGGATTTTTCCCCACATCAAACCAATCGAGTTTGAAACACGTACTTCAAATTCAGACCATTCAAATTGCATCTCAGTACCTTTAAATAGACAAATGGGTAAATTAAAAAAAAAAGCAAAGCAAACTGCATGAAGTTTCCTCCTCCACATCACAGCAGATGGTAGAGAAATCCAGCATGTGGAGATCTAAAAGCAAAAAGAGTCACTAGTAAAAAAAAAAAAAGTGGGCTCAACAAATGGACTGTGGAACATTTGCCTTCAGTTGAAGTTCGTGGTCTCCAAACCACAGCAAAAGGTCCACTTAGTTCACACAATTTGTGGACGGCTTAAAAGAAAACAAGGAGGAAAAGGGCTGCCGGTGAAAGATTTAAAAAAAAAAAAAAAAGAAGAAGAAAGAAAATACTTTCATTTCCAACTGCCAAATTGTAGCCGCTTCAGGACACCACACATGGTAAACTGCCAAACGTTTATCAAAACCACTGCGCAAACAGCGCAAACAAGCAAAACATATGAGTAAAAACACGAACTTAAGTTTATAAACATTTCATGTATGTATATAAATATAAAAATAAATATTTATCAAAAATCTCTTCAGCAGTCACACACTTGTTTTTACACACTTTCCCTATTTAAGAGCAGCTCCTGAGGAGAGCAGGAGCGGTGCGCGAGCAGCGTGCTGCCTCCATACAAAGCAGGCGGGATGAGCGCGAGCGCCGCTTCAACTTTAACCGCTTTAAACTTGGTCACGAGAGGCAAGAGGGAACTCACCTTGTCCCGGACATTCTTCTTCACATTGTAATCGGAGCGTAAACAGACGAGGAAAGTATCTCAAGTTTGTTGTGACTGAAGGTTTTTGGTTTCCGCGGAGCCGTCCCGAGTAGTGAGTGTGAGGACGGGACGGTCCTCCGGGGGTGAATCCGAGACGGAGGCTCCGCCCCCTGCACGTGAGTCATAGGTCGGGGTGGGGGGGTCAACACACAAACACACACGCACGCACACACATACACACACACACAATAGTGAACATATATGTTGCATCGTTTTGATAAAAATTTAATATTTTCGGTTTCAATTCATTTGTTGGTGGATTTTTATCTTTATAAAAATGTACATAGTGTGATATTTTTGTACTTTTTCAGGGGTGTCAAACATAAGCCCCTCTCTCAGCCACTCTACCTACTTTCACACAGTACGTGAAGTGCCGCACAAGAGACAATAGGACTTTGGACTTAATGTATGCGAATGTGAAGGACGCCTACACGTCTGCTCCCCTCCCCCCGCTCGGGCGCTCAGACCACAACCTGGTTCACCTGAGACCGGTGTACACACCCAAGGTGAGGAGACAGCCAGCGCAGAAGAGGACTGTGACAGTGTGGAGTGAAGAGGCCAGTGAGAGGCTTAAAGACTGTTTTCAGACCACAGACTGGGACATGATTTGTGACTCTCACGGGGACGACATCGATGTCCTAACCCACTGTGTCACGGACTACATTAACTTCTGTGTGGAGAACACCGTGCCGACCCGGAAGGTCCGGAATTTCTCCAACAACCACTCCTGGGTGACCCCTGAGCTTAAAGCCCTCCTGAACCAGAAGAAAAGGGCTTTCAACTCAGGGGACAGAGAGGAGCAGAGGAGAGTCCAACACGAGCTCCAGTGGAGGATCAGGAAGGCCAAGAAGGACTATGGGCATAAGCTGGAGCAGAAACTGGCACAGGGCAACGCGCGTGACGTGTGGAGGGGTCTAGAGAACATCTCCGGATTTGGACGGAGTGCCAGAGGGACAGCTGATGGAGACCAGCGCCGGGCGGACGAATTCAACCAATATTTCAACCGTTTTGATTCTCCCCCCGCTCCTTCTGCCCCCCGTCCTGCTCCCATCTCTTCACACGTCTCCAGCTCAGTGGACACTGGCCCCCTCCCCCGACCACCTTCACCTGCCTCCTGCCCCCCCGCACCCACGTCTCCAGCCCCCACCATACGGACTTCCTCAATCACCTGCCCTACCCCCAGCAGTCTACCCCCGTCCCCCCCTGACTCCCCCCTCTCCATCACACCGGACCAGGTGAGGAGAGAGCTGAGGCGACTGAAGTAGAGGAAAGCTGCAGGACCAGATGGCATCAGTCCCAGGCTGCTGAGGACCTGTGCAGACCAGCTCTTCGAGGTCCTCAGCCGCATCTACAACCTGAGCCTCAGCCTGGAGAAGGTCCCAGTCCTGTGGAAGACCTCCTGTGTGATCCCGGTTCCTAAAACAGCCCACGCCAGGGAACCGGCCCACTACAGACCAGTCGCCCTGACCTCCCACCTGATGAAGAACATGGAGCGGCTCGTCCTCACCCACCTCCGCACTGTGGTGAGCTCCACCCTGGACCCGCTGCAGTTTGCCTACAGGCCTAACATCGGAGTAGAGGACGCCGTCATCTACCTGCAGCAGCGGGCGCTCACCCACCTGGAGCCCGGCGGGAGCCCGAGCGCTGTGAGGGTCATGTTCTTTGATTTCTCCAGCGCTTTCAACACCATCAGGCCGGCGCTGCTGCGAGGGAAGCTGGAGGACGTGGGAGTGGATGAACATCTCACTGCATGGACCATCGACTACCTCACAGACCGACCACAGTATGTACGGCTGCGCAGCTGTGAGTCTGAGGTGGTAGTCTGCAGCACAGGGGCCCCTCAGGGCACCGTCCTCTCACCGTTCCTCTTCACTATCTACACGTCGGACTTCACCCACAACACGGACAGCTGTCATCTGCAGAAGTTCTCCGATGACTCCGCCATCGTGGGCCGGGTGTCTGAGGGGAACGAACTGGAGTACCGGTCAGTCATCATGGACTTTGTGGACTGGTGTGAGCACAACCACTTGTGCTTGAACACCAGTAAGACGAAGGAGATGGTGATCGACTTCAGGAGGAAGAGACTTCCACACACACCGGTGAACATCCAGGGGGAGGACATTGAGGAGGTGGACAGTTTCAAGTACCTGGGTGTTCACCTCAACAATAAACTGGACTGGTCACACAACACCGACGCCCTGTACAAGAAGGGCCAAAGTCGCCTCCACCTTCTGAGGAGACTGAGGTCCTTCGGAGTGAGCAGGCCTCTGCTCAGGACTTTTTATGACTCTGTGGTAGCCTCTGCTCTCCACTACGCTGCCGTGTGCTGGGCCCCGGGCAGCACAGAGCGGGACAAGAACCGACTGGACAAGCTGGTCAGGAGGGCCAGCTCCGTCCTGGGCTGCCCCCTGGACTCTGTGAAGGAGGTAAGCGACAGGAGGGTGGTCGCTAAGGCCACCTCCATCATGGACAACACCACCCACCCACTGCACGGGACTGTAGAGGAGCTGAGGAGCTCTCTCAGTGGCAGACTGAGACACCCTCAGTGCAGGACGGAGCGCTACCGCAAGTCCTTCATCCCCACTGCTGTCAGACTGTACAACAGGACTGTGTAGTAACAGTGACAGTATGTGCAACAACCCTGCACCTAGGACACTTTATCTAAGTCACTTTAATTTGTAAAAATTGTATATAAGATACCTCTATTCCACTAATTGTGTGCACTTTCCTTGCCCTTTCTACTAACAGTTTGCATTCCTCTCCTTTCCTCATGTGTCCTCAAGAGCTGTATGGAACAAGTACATTTCTCCACTGTGAGATTAATAAAGGCGATCTTATCTTATCTTATCTTATCTTAAGGCCCATGTGTTGTATGCCATAGTACTGAAAGGTGAAATATATTTATTAAATGAGTATATAAAAAGAAAAAATACAAAAGAAAAAAAAAGTACCTATCTTGTACACAAATATTTGAACTTGCCATAACAATAGAAAGCAATCTTAATAATTATAAGTGAATGCATAATAAAAATAAAGACAAACAATAATGATTATAACAACAGGTTGGTCCAACATTATATACACGTCTCCCGAAAAAAGGGTTAGGGTTAAAATCCGCCTCTCTAATCTGACTGCCTAATTATTATTTTACAAATTTAATGCTGGCTTCCTTGTTGCAAGGAAAGTCGCCAGCAAGTCAAGCTGTCAGGGTGAGTTTTTAAAAACATGCATAATGCAAAAGCTTTAGGAGAAGTTAGTTAATATAATATAATATAATAAGAGAAGAGAAGTGATAAGATATACTTTTATTTCACACAATTCTTTTTCAGGACTCTGTCCAGTTGCAGTTCACTTAAAGAGCTGCAGGGATCCACGGAGCCTGGGTCACAAACCTATTGCACCACTGGGAGGATTTTGTACTCTGGCCTCTGTTGAGACTGTCCCCAATTTGAGTTTGCATGTTCTTCCACCAGATGCATGTTTTTCCAATGTCCTCCCACAGTCCAAAAACATGCATTTGAGTTTGATCGGTGAATGTTAATGTGTGTGATGGTCTATACCCCCTGTGTTTGCCCTGTCCTCAGTTATGCTGCCTTCACCTCGTAAGCTGTGACCTTAAGTTGGATAAAGTGGTACGGAAGATGGACGGAGGATATGTCCAATCATGTCTTGACATGAACGGGTGGCACATTAAATTAAAACATTGTTTGCATACTGTCTACTTTCTTAATTCCCTATGTCTCATTTATTCTTCATCACACTGGCTGCCTGTGTTTCAAGGATTTACTTTGAAATATGACTCATCTATAACACATTTGTCAAACGTATTTGTACAATGTAGAACATGCAAACAAGGTGAAACAGCTTCTTTTTTTAAATTCCTGCAGAACAAACTTCCTGAACGTCTGGGAGCCGCTGACACACACTTCTTTTAAATCAGTTCTTAAAGTCTTATTTGCTCAGGCTTTCTAATATATTATTGATTTTTTTTAATTCCCTGTATTTTATTAAAGCATTTACCTTATCTTGTCTGCTTTTCATACATTTCTTCCTCACTATCATATTTGCTTTGTTTGAATGTATTTGTGTTTTTTGTTTTGTACATTATAAAACACAGTGCATTTCCTGGTGTCTGAATGGTACTATTTTAACAAACTTCCTTTGCCTTATGCATTGTCAGTACTGTATTTTCCACAGCAGTTACTAAGAGCTATTTGTAATTTAAATGAACTTCTCAGGCCATTTGGCTAAATTTACATCATCATAGAACTGGTGATTGTCAATGAAATGTAAAAAGAAAGTCTCAATTCAGCGGCCTAAAATATTTTTGAATAATTAAAATTTTATTGTCAACATTCTAAAAATTCAGTTTTTCAGCAATTAAGGTGTGATTTCCTTATTTGTGGATGTTGTATTGTGTTAGTTTGGTCCCAGAGAGCTGAGTACCTCAAGGACCAGACTGAAGTTTTTAAGCATTGCCATTGTTTCGGCTAAACTGGCTTTAACGGTGGAGAGACGCAGTTCTGACATGTCTCTACATGTATGAGAGGGACATTTCAACTTGTTGACTTCCTGTGTCTTTTCAATTCATCTTTTCATTTAGTTTCCAGATTTCCAGTGACAGCTATTTATATCTCAAATTACATTTGTTGGGCATTTACAACATTTCTATTTTCAAAGACGTTTTTAGTTTTTCAAAATGTATTATTTTTATATATATATAATTGTATGATAGCGCAGTAGACAGTATTTACCTGCAGACTGTTGGAATAATACAAGGTGAGATGGCTATAGCTGAATAGTCATCCCGAGTGTTTGGGACATCTACACTTAAACTGAGGCAATTAAACAAGTTTTAAAGTGTATAATTTTTCAGGCTGAGTTGGATAAAGTGGTATTAAACGTGGACGCATAGGTCTGCAGAGTCACATTGGGAGACAGAGACACCTGCTGGACAAGGAACCAACACCACCACGCGAGTTCAGTGCAGGACTCAGGGCACGTTTATGGTCAAACAACACTTTATTCACAGTTACTATGAGCACTCAGGTCTATGGAAACATTGGCTAAAAAAAAAAAAAAAACCAACAAAAAAAAAGCTAACAAATTCAGATAGCTAAACTTCACACCGATAAGTATTACACTATTGTGTTTTTCCTCTGGCACAGAGTAAGCTAAATTCATTAATGTACATGGCGCATCTCTTCACAGTGAACCCTTCATTAAGTGCTTTTCCCATGTAAATCAGGAAAGGACAAACAATACAAATAGCGAGCAATGAAACGTCTCAAGCTAATTCTCTTCCTATAAGTTCATTGACGTCAACTCATATCATACAATGAGGTCTGCCTCTTCAGTATTATAAAAAATATTGTAAACATTTATATTAATTGCACAACATACATTCAAATACATACTGTACTGTACAGCAAGATCTTACTTCTGTATTGTTATCCTGTAGCACCATGTATAGCAAGCTGAACGAACAACTGGGATACCTCTACAGCGTGGTGATGACAATACAAAGGAGTAAAATGGCATTCGGAGGAGACGGACTTCTCTCGGATGAGATGTCGGGGAGGATTGCTTCGCGGTGAGACAGTGGCCGGCGCGGGGCTGCTCGAGGTCAAAAAACACACCAAGGTCTGTGTGTGGCTTTCGGATGGTTGCAGGCAAACTCTGGCCAGCTCACGTGTCACGGCTGTGTGAGGAAGACGACGCTTCATGAAGGACATTCATCAGTGTTTAAGATCAACTATAATACAAAAAAGATCGTGGCGAAAAGTCTCATACGGTTGGTCGTTGTAAAGTCCACGTTACTTACATGTGCGGAGACAGAGCGTCTTGTTGTTTCTCCCTGTGCTAATTGTTACGTTAACCAGCGGGTGCCACAGAGACGTCATGGGGGGGGGGGGGGGGGGGGGGGGGGGGGGGGCATGACGTCCCGGTGTAGCACCGGAGTTGGCATGTGAGCCGTCACGGTTCCACTCAGTTCCACGGGACATGAAAGAAAAGCTGATTAAAGCTGATATACTGTATATTATCTACAAGCAATTGCTGCTACACTGAAAGGCTTGTGCACAACAAACGAGCCCGCCGGCAGGACCAATCCCGACAGCTGTGGATAACAGAAGATGTATAAAGAAATGAAACTTTATTTTTTTTCCGAAGCAGATGATCTTTAAGCTTCTTCCCAGATTCAAGATCTCATTCACTTGGGTGAGCGTTAAGAGGAGCACCTCTCTCAAAATATAAAACCCAGATGAGAGAAAGAGTTGTGTCTCAGATTGCAGTCCATCGAAGCATTCGTCAAGGTCCTGGGGTTTTTGCCAGCGTGTCCCACTCTTCCTGTGCTGGAGGAGGCTGAAGTGGTCGGTTGTGGAATCCGGGTGGTTAACCTACCCACCCTTCCCAAATCTGCCCTCTGCAGGGGGGAGGAAAAAGGTAACGTCAATTAAGTGTGCGGCGCGAGGCATTTCACTGGCAACCGCGGCTCCAGTTGTGGCCTGTTCCTAGCAACACTGCGAGGGAAAGTAAGCAATGACAAGAAACGGGACTGAGACCACGACGTAATGGGACGTCACATCTGCATTGCTTCACTGAATTTGACTCGAGAGGGTGTGAATGATGGAGAACATGGCTGAGCTTCGCAATGCAGGTAAGTTGAGAGTAACTGTAAGTAGAGCGCTGAGCTAAAGTAAATAGGAAAGCATGCTGCTGGGTCATCTGACCGAGCTCAAGAAAAAAAAGAAAGAAAAAAAAGGATGTGGTTGGAGACAGGAGAAGAGCTTGGCTGACTACAGAGGAGCAGATGGGTTATGATAAACTCACAGCGATTTGGAGGAGGGCTTCTTCACTTTTGGCCTCTTTCGACGATGAACTGGCCTGAAGCATGCACAGCACGTAAACACGTGCAGGGCGAATGCACGTGCATGAAGACGAACAAACAGGTATATACACACACAGAACACACACACACACGGGACACATACACACACACAAGGAGCACATACGTGCATGTGTGCACACACACACACACACACACACACACACACACACACACACACACACACACACACACACACACACACACACACACACACACACACACACACACACACACACACACAGCAGAGACAAGCAATTAGGCTTCAGTACAAAAGGGAACAGCAGAAGCTGAAAAGCAGGCTTGCAGTTTAGCCCGTCTCTGGCTTTGGCTTCTGCATGCTAAAAAGGCTTTGGTTACAACGCTAAGGAACCGTGACAGCTTTCAAAGGGTTCAATTTCAGAACAGCATTACTGTACTTTATTTCCTCAACTCCCCGGATGCCTCACAATGAGCAGAAACATAACCAAGGACTCACCAGGGAGGCAGAAACCTCCCCGAGCTCGTCGTGTAACTACAATTCCATCTGCAGTGTTTGTAAAAGTAATCAGCTGAGAGCTGGTAAGAGGAAGAAATACCTGTATTCACTGAAGTAGTTTCGCTCTTTGCCTCCTGAAAGGAAGTGGAGGGAACATTAATCTCAGTTAGAAATGAGTGCGGACACTGTAATCAATCATTTTTTGCCTTGCAGACTTTCTACTCACCCTTCTCTGGGTTGCACTGCTTGTGTCCCTTGCAGCCTCTTAAATCCATGAGCTGTTGATGCAACGAGTTCAGAGTGTTGCGGTCAAGAGTGCTGACACCGTTTATCAGCTGTAGGAACAATGAGGGCAACAAGTCAGTGAGGGCTTTGTCAACTTTGGAAAATATCTGGAAAGCTTCACCCTCCGCGCTCAGGAATGAACCACGAATCATGTCGTGGGATCATTCGATAGTTATTGTCTGCAATAATCGGTCCGAACCCTATAAACGCAGTACCTGGTACGGGTCAGTGTTGATGTCAAAATACTCCAGGAAGCCGGTTGCAAATTCACAGAACAGGAAGTTGTGTGTGTCATTGATGGTTCGGAGGCACCAGTACGTGTTGTTGTTGGCACTGGTGCAGGCGCAGAATGGCCCCACTGAGGCAGAGGGATGGAAGAGGGGAGTGGGTGAGGAAGGGAGGGGGGGGGGGGTGAGTGTTGGAAAACAAGTGATTTTAATGAGACAGTTTCAAAATATTGTTTTCACCATATCGAGTCTGGAAAATGGAGCTGGACATAAAAAGAAATGTTCCAAAGCGATATCTAACTCCCGTCAGAAATACGGCGCCGCACACAGCAGGGGTGCCTCTGCCTGTTTCAGATTCAGTTATTTATATGGTGCCTGTATTCAGTGACAATGTTGGGTGCAATGTGCAAACTGACCAACAAACCAAGATTCTTTTGTCAATTACGCAACATTTTACACTTTTTAATTGCACATCAGGATTGCAAGTTACGGCGACATTACAGAAATTAGGGGAGGTGCAATACCATACAAATGATATTGGCATTAAATCGAACTGGTTAAAAGCAGATTAGGTGCACGTGAGTGTCTCAAATGATTAAAATCTCATTCTATGGGAGGTTTTTACATTGACAGTGACACAAAATGTTTTGTCATTGCTCGTTTCAAACACACCGTTGTCACTTTCCCCATCCTGCAGTCCAGCTGTTTCGATAACGAACGTGTTACTATTTACTGCTGGCAGCAGTTTGCTGGAATAGTGGCGCATTAAATCTCTGTGGCGGGACCTCTATATGCTGCTTCTATGTAGGGCAGTGCACATCTACGCACATTTCAGCAGTAAATTAAGAATGTACTTATTTATTAGCACTGGCTGGAGCATAGATTATTCAGATGTGGTCGCACTGAGAGTTTATTAGTCACACAGTAGCTGCCATCTGTCCTGACACTATTCCAGAGAAGGAGGAAAAATATTTCTGCTGCTTGAAAACTCCTCTTCTCTTGAACCTGTGCCAAAGTGTGACCATACAATCCTCTGGAATTGCATACTGACTGTTGTTTGAGCTCCAGACCGGACACTTCAGATCATTATTAAAGTAGGTCCCACTGTTTTTTTTCAATTGTTCTACAGCCAAACGTAATTCCTCACTTGTCCAGAAGGGGGCAGTCTGCCAGTGATGGTTGTCATGGGTGAAGCAGGTGAGGCCAGGCATGCTGCAAGTGTCGTTGTTCTGGAGCCTCTTGAGAAATTTCCGAAGTTTCTTTCTGCGTTTCTGCTCCTTCTGCAGCCACTGTGCCTTCTGCTTGGATGGCATTCTGATATAGAAAAAAGAAAACGTATCACAGAGAGAGTGAGACCCTCCGAGGTAATGATAATCATGAATTCAGAGGAAATAAATGAGGCGTCTCACTTGATTGAGGGCATTCGTCCAACACTGAGCTGGAAACTGTCTTTAAAAGAGTCTTTATTCTTGAGAAGATAACTGAAAACAGAGACAAAATGTGTTATATTTGACGAAAATGCGAGTTGGCAACGACCTTCCATGAAATAATTCTCACCTGGGAGTGTTACACTGACATTCCTCTGGTCGCACTTTTTTCAGATGACCCTTAACCTCTCGTAGGTTCTTGATTTTGGTCTGCAAGGTTTCAATCTGAATACAGAGCCACACGGTCAATACTCAAACCCCCATGCGATGCCGAGTAATTGGAAAATTTGATCTCCAAGGATTAAAGATTAAAGCTGTACCTCGTGTTCAATGTGCATCTTGTGGTCCTTCCACGCCTGGAGGGACTTGTAGAGGCCTCCGTCACATTTCACTGTGTCATTCATAAGGATGGAACACCTGATGGAAGCAGGAAACGATGAGGCAGGAGTGCAAAACATTCACACACAAGCAGACCCACACACACACACACACACACACACACACACACACACACACACACACACACACACACACACACACACACACACACACACACACACACACACACCTGTATGTGACTTTCAGAGCAGCGGATGGCGTCAACCTGTTGCTGATGGTGGGTTTGACCGTGACGCCCATGCCACTGAACTCCTCAGAGTCTTCCTCAGCACCTCTTCCTCTCTTCTGGTTGTGGCTCCAGCTGCTGTTCCTGTACCCCAGTGGCCGGTAGCCATCTTCCAGGTCTACGGCGTACAGGTCTCCATCCAGCTCGAACGATACAGAGCGTGCCCATCGCTTCCTCGACACCGCCTTGCTGGATTTCATCTCTGTGTGAGACGAGACAGAGGAGTCTGAACAGGATGAAAAAGAAGGACTTGCTTTTGTAGCTGTCGATCAGAATATATGATGAGGTAGAAGTAAATCAAAGTATGATTATCAATCAATCGCAGTTTGGTCAAATTCGCATTTTGAAGTGTGTACGGCGCTTTTGTGTTTGTGACTTCAGGCCCTAATGAAGACAGACTCACTCGGTTCTTTTAGTCCGCCACTTGATGGCAGCACTGATACATCCCTCTTATCTCATGAATAGTTTAAAAGCTGGTTATTTTAGATTGAGATGAATGGCCCTGTTTGGCGAGACTTTGTAGGCTACCACAAGGACGTTTCAAAGTAAAGCACAAGTGTCTCTCTGAGCAGAAATCGACTCTATTAATAACCACCGGAACCATAGCTCGTGTGAGTGACAAGAGGAACTCACTCTTCTTGGAGAGCAGCCTCTTCCTCTTGAGGAGGGATGTTTTCAGTCCCGCATCCCCGCAGTTACAGCTGTCGAAGTTGGACGCGAGCGCCGGCTGGGAGGCACTGCTGGCCATCAGAGCCTGCATACGTGGGGCAAAGAGGCTCGCCATGCCCTTGCACTTGTACAGCCTCAGCTTGCCAGTGGGGTCCTCCACACACTGCCACTTCTGAAACAAACCGCAGGGAAATAATTCGTACGAGAGCAAAGCATAATCCTGACCCACACTTAATGAGGTTATGCTAAAATTACAGTACACAGATCTCTAATGATGCTCTGCAGAGCCCTTAAAAAGCAAGACGTATTACAGATCAACAGTAATAGTTCTTCCAGTGAGAGTCTTTTCTGACTTTATTTAATGAGCAAAAGGGTTTATTTTTTATTCACACGCACACACACACACTTTATAGAGCTTTTCTTTTTAAAAGGGATAAAAAAAAAAGAACTCTGATGTCAAGTGGATCCCTGAGAGTACAATGACTGCAAATTATACTCAGTCAGTTGCAAACCACACTGCAAATTATCACCATGCACGAGTGCCACTTCATTTTGTTCTCCTGAAATTTTAATAACCTCTCTTTCTTAGCTCCTGCAGGTCAGGTACCTGTCCTGGCTGCTGGCAGGAGGTCTGATATTCTGCTTTCTGGCACAAGTCCTTCACCCTCTGGTACTTTGGCAGGAAGTTCTCCTCCTGAGCCATTTCCTTCCCATCAGCTCTCTTGTGTGGAGGCTTCCTGAAAGCACAGAGAAATACATGTTTTTTTCCCACTGCAACCAGCTGGAAGACAAGGAGTCCGAGGATGCCAGAAGACAATGACTGGAGCAAGAACAACTCCTGCAAAAGGTCAGTCGATAGAACATACCCTCTCTCCACCAGGAAGGAATCTCTCCACGTTTTACCCTTTTTGCTCGGTTGAAACCTGGAAAACGAGCACAAAGAAATCAAAAGTCCTGTCAAAGCACTCTGTGATATTTGCAGAGAACAAACATGCTTTCCATTTTCAAATGCCATGATTCTATGCCACTGCAAAGAAAGTGGTGCTATACGTTTATATCCGGCCTGAAGATTTCATTATATCCAGAAGGCACAAAGAGGAAACTTCAGCAGACAATCCAGGCAGAATATTATTGACACGTTGCTGCCTAATGTTGGCATTTCAAATGTCAATCTTGCATACTGAATGCAGAGTGTGTTCACCTATTGACGGGCCGGTCTGTGTCTAGCAGCTTGAGGATAGACTTCCCATCCATTTCAGCAGGAATATCAACACCGGCCATGTCCAGTAAAGTCGGAGCCAAGTCAATGTTCAGCACTATGTGAGTGTTACTGCAGAGAAACAAGGAAACACAGTTCTGTAAACCTTTCAACGCACGCAACATGTCATTTCTCCTTTATAATATGACAGTGGTTTTCAAAGAGCAGGGCTGGCCTCCCCTGTGGGGTGCCAAAGGGGCGATGAGGATCAAGATTAGATGAGGGGGGAGTCACTCATCCTCCCACACTTTAAAAACCCCTGTTATATAATATCAAAAATCCACCTACTCTTATGAAAAATATGTGGATCTTTGCAGTGCCTGACAGATTGTTGAATATGTAACTGATAAAATATCCGTCTGAGTCACTCACATGGCTCCTTGCTCCACATTCGGTCCTCGTACAAAGAAGGGAACGCGGATATCAAACTCATAAGGCATTGATTTGCCTTTGACCAGACCAAACTGGCCAATATGGTAGCCGTGGTCTGAAGTGTAAATGACGTAGGTGTTGTCCACTTCACCTGTCTCCACCAGCATGTTGTAGACCTACACAGGATACGCCACATTAAACACCCACACAGTGGCAAAAAGTTATACTTCATGCTCGATAGCGCAAGTCTCTTGTGCCAGTTTCAAGGAAAAATGGATTGAACAATTTACCAAGTGTGTCAGTGAATACATTACACAATCCCAGCCAGAACAAGCACAGATCTCTCAGGACCTGGAGGCTGTCAGATGAAATGTGGGTATATCTGTGTTTAAAAGCGTATGTGTGTTTCCTTGGTTAAGCATATGTTTGCCTGTCCACTTGTCTGCCTACCTTCTCCACACTGTCATCCACAGACAGCAGAGTTTGCATCCTCCGACGCTGAAGCATGTTGGTGAATTGCATATGAACAGGCTTCATGGGTCCAGTGTAGCGTAGGATCCAGTGCTTGTCTGGGTTTGGGGCATAATTGTAGCTGGGCGTTCTGAAAAAGGAGAAAGATAGAAATAACTATCTTATCGTCGACATATCCGATGTGATAAAGATGTCATTTCCTCACTTTTCTATGACAACTTGAAGAAGATGGATACATTTGGTATAAATCAGAGAAGACAAGTATATATTTCTACTGCAATGTTTCCATATTCCACACTTATAAACTAGATTATGAAGATGTGCCAAACATGTGAATATTCACATTGTGCATTCACAGCAGCATTCAGTGCCGGAGCAGGCTAATGTCCCCAGTGCATTTAATTCCAAAGTAGCCAAAAAAGTGTTTATGCAATGCTAAACTGGAGGTTGCATAAACCATGTATAATGCAAAGTGTTGCAATCAATAGGCCAGCACACAGTGAGCACAGTTTGATCAATATTTAACTCCAGGCCATATGGAACTTTAATTATTTGAGAATAAAACCTGCTAAATAGCTAATGAGTTCCAAGAAGAAAGTATCTTTAGTGTTTAAAGTGCATCGATTTGACTTTTAAGAACTCCTAATGTCTCACAGCTTAGTCCGCACTGCAATGGCAAGTCTAATGTAGTGTGAAGATAGGTCCGTGAGGTACCAAGGTGAGAAGAAGGTTTATCACCAGAGGAGTGCTGGACTTTTACTGCCTAGGTCTCTCTGGGTGCTTGATAAGGACAGAAGGAGATGGAGTGAGAAAAATAGCCAGAGAAGGTACTCTCGGAAACATCACCCCAGGGAGAGCAAATTTATGGAGGAAGAGCAATTAAAAGTTTGCACAAAGACACTGGGGCTGGATTTCCAGAATATTCTGTGTATAAAGCCTGTGTGGCACAGGTTAATGATGCTGGAGGGATTACATGAAGCAAGTAGAGGGTAGGAGAGGGTAGAAACTGCAGTCTCATTACTGGCCTCGGATGCATCTCCAGAGGCCAATAGCTGGTCTACTATTAGCTGGCAGCACCAGACATCCAGCCAGGAGAAGGGAGGGTCAATAAGACTAAGGCTGAAGTGTCAAACGCATGTGTGTGTGTGTGTGTGTGTGTGTGTGTGTGTGTGTGTGTGTGTGTGTGTGTGTGTGTGTGTGTGTGTGTGTGTGTGTGTGTGTGTGTGTGTGTGTGTGTGTGTGTGTCTGTGGTACATTTGTGAGAGAAATTCATATCCAGTGTATTAAATACCCATCCCTCATGTCTCACCTTGATTATGTCTGGCAAAATGCTACAAATCAGCTGGGCTCATTACAGTGATAACGCTAATGTGAACACATGAGCCAAATAAACTGGGGCAAAATATTGGCTGTGCAAGGAGAGGCCTCAGTTGCCAGCAGCATACTGCAGGCGGAGGAAGATGAGATCGAGCTGAGATTATGGAATTTGTGTCATTCTGGGTCAAATGAAAGGAAGCGTGAATGTGTGGATGACTCATATAGCTGTGCAAATAGCTGTGAATGTGAAAATGTAAAAGTGTACCCTTGTGCTTCTCAGCTATGTCCCTGGGAACACCACTGAGTTTACAACATATCGGCAAAAGCGGTCTATTTTTATCAGTTTGAAATGACTTGCCTGTTCTCTTGCATAACATCCTGAAACTTTCAGCTCTGAAAGGGCATTTTCGAGGGTTAAGGTTATTGATTTCCTTACATGTGCTGCGACGCATTGGGGAAGGTCGCACTATATTGAGGGGCGGAGTCCTCTGGTCCATGAGGAGCGACGTGGCTCAGGACCATCATGACAGGACGGTGAGGGTACATCCTCTTAGACATACGGAAGTAGTTGACGCTGTCATTGGTAATGATGTCTGTCAGGTAGTCCTGTGGAGCAAGTAAAGATTTTCCATCAGGCAGTCAGAGGAGTGAAAGAGCAGCGGCGTGCTGGGTCAGCGCTCAATACTGTGTCGGGTAAATATGCGGCTAACTTAATGTCAAACGCTCAAAATGCACAGACGTCCACACGTCTCCAAGCAAACTGACAATATGTTTCTTAACTTTTACTTGCATCGTGGAGGAAAATGTGCTGCAGAGGTAAGCGTCATAGATCTTGGAGACAGCAGAGGGCATTAATACCTTTGAGTAGACGCCGCTGTGTTTCTCCCGTACTCCATTTCTGCAGAGCGTGTAGTTGTAGAAGCGCGAGTTCTTAACCAAAGCAACCCATTCTTTCCAGCCAGGAGGCACATAGGAGCCGTTGTACTCATTCAGATATTTCCCGAAAAAGGCTGCGGAGCGAACAGGTGAGCAATAAGTTAATGTATTCAAGCACTCAGTGGATCTGTGAAGCCCTCATCTTGAAAGTGCTCGATCAGTGCTCACCTGTTCTGTAGCCGGAGTTGTTGAGGTGCACAGCGAAGGTGTGTGGTTCATGGTGGGCCTGCCACGAGGGTGACGAGCAGTTCTCGTTGTTGGTGTACGTGTGGTGGTTGTGCACGTACTTCCCCGTCAGGATGGAGGAGCGAGACGGGCAGCACATGGGTGTGGTGGAGAAGGCGTTTGAGAAGTGCGTGCCGCCCTTCTCCATGATGTGCCGAGTTTTGTTCATGGCCAACATTGAGCCTGGGAGAGAAAGAAGGGAGGTCATGTGAGGGAAAAGGAGGGTGAGAGGAGCCTCAAAGGCCAGTGATGGAAATCCCCCGGGGGCATATAAAGTAGTTGGAGAAGAATACGAGTCGGGGATTGAGGGAAACAGGGTAAAACGTGAAAGGTATAAACACAGAGCTTGAGTCGTCTAACAAAATATTAAGAGAAAAATGAACTGTTGGAAATTAAATGAGGAAATAAGTCTTTTTGGTCAAGTGTAGCCCATTCCTATATAGAAAAAAGCTTTTCAGGCTGATGGTGATTGTTTGGGGAAACAGATGCTTGACCATAAATTCCCGCTTTTCAATGGGAGTCTTCTCACTAGCGATCACAGGAGGACAAAGGATGTCACAGGGGCCATTATACAGCCACTCCAGCCCAATACGCCACTGAAGGACTTAAGCGGGTAGGGAGATGGCCAAGGTTTGGCAACCAGACAATAGAAGCCATGGGCCGCCCTCATTTCATGCCAGCGACAGAAGAGTTGGCAACGGGAGCACATGACTTTGAGTGGGCCAGTTGTTATGGTGCCAGGAGGCAGCATTAGGTTGACTTTCCCCTGTTGATGCTGTTGGATAGACATGGACGGTATATGCATACCCATGGGACACGGAGACAAAGCGAACAGAGAGGCAGATGCAGAGTCACACAGCAAACAGATAAAAGAAAGCAAGGGATTATTGGGGTGGTGGTGATGATGGTGTTGGTGGTGGTGAAGGTCTTACCCAATTCTATGTCCTGGTCATCGGTGAGAATGAGGATGATGTTGGGCCGGATGTTGCGGACATGCCGGTCCCTCTGCAAGCGCGACCTCAGACGATATCCGGACAGGTAGCCAGATCCCTGCGCCTCAGGAAGGACTCCCACCAGGGCAAGAGAGAGAATAAGAAGAGGGAGAGGGGCGGCGAGCCCCCGCCCCGCCATCACGCTACCCTGCAGTCACCTCCTCAGCCCTTCCTTGAACACGGAGAGGAATCTGCACTCCCCTCAGTTAACCTGGGGAACAACACAGACACAGAGCAACCAAGAGAAATGAAATGCATGCAAATAGAAACACACACACACACACACACACACACACACACACACACACACACACACACACACACACACACACACACACACACACACACACACACACACACACACACACACACACACACACACACACACACACACACACACACAGATTCAAGCCTTGAACAACCATTACGGGGTGCTCTTCCATACAAATGCACCCGTTTGGGCTGAGCTCAGCTCGTTAATCAATCATTAATGATGCATTAGAGTGGTGTCATTGGCTGGTTGTAATGATCTCTGGTGATGAGCACATGGCTGCCAAGCTGGGGCTAATGGGCCTGGGCCGTGGGCCAGCTCAGGACTCACCTCCCCCAGAGAGGGTGAGCGTTGATATGAGGGATGTGGGGAGGTGGGTTGTGGGCCAGAGGTGAAGGAGAGATGGGATGAGAGGAGGAAAATGAAGATAGGGGTCAATGAGCAGGGTGACACGGTGAAGAGGGAGGCAGACTCCAAAGAAAACACCGATGCAAAATTACCGCAAGTAAATGCATTACGTATGCCAGAAAAATATAGTAATCGCATTTAACAAGCAGGAAAAATAAATGTTTCAGCATCAGCAAGGCTAATAAACACGAGCAGCTGCTACAGCGACAGAAAACGAGAACTTCTCCCCCTTTGCGTAACTTTAACACAAGAATTAGAGTCAAATATGAGGTAAATTGAGCTTTTGTTCAAATTTAAAATTTGCTAAAATTACACTTCATTCCTATTAGCGATCTAATAACTCTCTCTCATAAACACTATATCCCTTCTGAGTTTACCATGGCAACTGTTGCCATATACTTGCCTGCAAACGCACGGCAGTAGCGACCTGACTTTGTGCTGTGAAAATGAAATGAAACTACCGAAACAATGGGTGTTGGAACTGCAAAAAAAAAAACCAAACCCTCAACACAACAGTATGAATCAAATACATGGCTTGCAGAGCACTCATGTTCCCATGTTACCAGTCAAGCTGGTGAAATGAAGCAAGGACCCATCTGGAATCAAAGTGAATGAAAGATGTATAATGTATATTTTGTTTAAAAGAATCACTTCCATTCAATGAGCCGTTCATGTCCTATATTTAGTGTTCAATTGATACTTGCGGGCAAAAGCAAAACACTGAAATGTTGTGGCTAATTTATGATGACACACAATCAGAGCAGCTCCACACTCCAGCGACTGTAATCATAAACACAATTTACAAGCAGCGCCGAGATGCTGCGCTGTCAGGGAAAGGTAGGGGTTTGGGGAAAAGTGTGTCTGTGTCTCTGCAAATCCACCAGGAGCATGTGGCCAGAGCGAATCTCGTTTGAAGATGAAGACAATAATAACAACAACAACAACAGCAGCAGCACAATGACAAGCTCCGTCTTTTGGGACCACAACTCGTCCTTAACAACAGCCTGACTGGAACACGGGCTGACAACGGAGATAAGCAGGAACAAATGAACAGACGCACACATGCAGTGTGTCTGGGTGAGCACGTGTGGCTCAGGCGCTCATCAAAGGCCCTTATAAAAAGCATAAATCACAAATACATAAAATCATTTAAAGTAGAGGAAGAACGCTGCAAACGAACTTTTACTCCTGGTTGTTTACCCTCATGCAGAGTCACATCACACGAAGCGAGCTCTCAAGGAGCTCTAATACAAAGTCCCCCCCGCTCCTCTCCGGTGTGTGCCGTTGTCCACATTGTGCTCATTAAGGTCTTCCCATCACACACACACACACACACACACACACACACACACACACACACACACACACACACACACACACACACACACACACACACACACACACACACACACACACACACACACACACACACACACACACACACACACACACACGGCGAGAAAGCGGCTACGTGCAGATGAAACGTGAGGCGGCAGCTGTGTTTGCCGTGGTTTCCTCCTCCCAGGACATGTGGCTCTTCCTTGGAGGACCGTGTATGAGCTCTGACCTGAAGCACATGTGCCGTTTGAAATTGTCCCTGCTTCTTTCTCATGTTCTTTACTGGCTTGCATCCCTCTTTCATTTCTGGCATGGGATGAAAACAAGGCACAAGGAACAAGGAAATCCACAAAAAAAAAAAAAAAAAAAAAAGGACCGTAGTGAAAGAACACCTTTACACATTTAACCAGCTCCGTCTGCATTCAGCGGCGTATACCTTATCACAGAAATGAAATCCAGGACATCTTCAGTAAATAAAGAATAGATTCATTGTGCAGAAATTTAGATCACCCTCCGCCACTGGCTCTTCTTTTAGTGATTTGTGGCATTATAAGGTTCGGTACTCTCCTTTGATAGTTGTTTTCCTGCTCAGAAAAGCTGATGCAGACAAAATCCATCAGGGAAGACGACCAGATATAGCCCTGACTTACAAGAAAAACCTCCACGTCCATTTACCACGCAAATCCATCAATAGCCAAGTATGTAAATGCTGTGTTATTGTCATGCTATGGTGCTGGATATTTCCTGACATTGCTCCCATGGGGCCTCCTCCTTCCCCGATACTGAGGACTAATTGGATTTTCAGGCTTTTATCAGCTCCAACTGACACATACAGTTCTTTCTCTCCGGTTTGTTCTCCCTCCCTCGCTCTTTTATCTCCACGTATTGTTTCTCTCTCTGGGTGGCAGATGCTACATAAAACCACTAAGAAAAGAGCAGACGAAACCCGGATGCCTCAACAGACAGAAGCCGTTCCACCTTGAACACGATTGGAAATGAGAGAGATGGACAAAGAGCGAGGCTGATCTCAGGCTGTGATGGCGGTGAGGGCTGGCGTGTGCTCATAAAGCAGGAAAATCCATGTTGTTTCTGTAAACACAGATGATTTTAGAGCTGGTTTTCCTGACAGAGCTCTTGCCCACATCAGCTTTTTTTTTTTTTTTTGTTGCACTAAGTGCACTATGAGAAGACAGTGCTGATTCAGCCTGATACAACGGAATTTTTTTTTTTTGCAATTTAGACGAGACACGAGACACGAGACAACATGAGTAAATATGACTCTCAGCAAAACTCATTAAAGGCTGGAGGCTGGGAGAGGAAGGCAGTGGGAGTAAGCTCGCGGAATAAGATCATAGAGAGTAAGCTTCTAAAAGCATGTATACAGAACAAGGATCATCTGAGGTTATACTAATGCCGAGCGATGCCTGGAAGTCAGAATGGAGAGGGAAAAGTTTTGCTCTTCAGTCAGTCGCTTGTAAAGAGGCTCTCGGAGACAGCAGCACTGCATCACCGGATAAAAACTTAATGCTCCCCATCTCTTATTGATAAGGCTGAATTATAAATGGAGTGACAACATAGCCGGCCATGTCACAGCATGGGCGTGATGATAAGACAGTGGCAAGAGCGGAGGGATGAAAACACAGAGCAAATCGACAGATAGATACATTATTGCTGCCCAGCAACACCCATCTGTACTTTAAGTACCACACTGCGGGGTGGAAGCAGGGAAGAGAGGGTACTTGATAAATCTTCCAAAGACTTTGCAGAGGCGTTAATGTACTCTTCCCCCTATAAATAAAACACCTTGGGCTTTGAAACAGGCATAAAGTCTGATTCTTCCAATCTGCGGCCCCCACGAGAAATCACAAAACACAGACAGAATATGAGAAAATTGAGGGGGGGAAAAAACCCCCCCCCAAAAACCCACAGACATTTATTACATATCGAAGGAGGACGAGTCATGGGCGTACACTTGCAATTTAATCAGCTGTGTCTCGTAATGCATATAAAATATGGAGGCAGAAGCCCACAAGCCTAAAGCCCGACACTGGATTCTCTATCGTGAATATTCTGAGACAGAAAAAG
This sequence comes from Blennius ocellaris, assembly GCF_963422515.1. NCBI lineage: Eukaryota > Metazoa > Chordata > Actinopteri > Blenniiformes > Blenniidae > Blennius > Blennius ocellaris. Next base: position 19,728,790 of record NC_137653.1, read on the forward strand.
ATTGAGAGAAAAAGGCAGCAAGTGTGAGAAAGGGAGAAAAACAAAACAAAACAAAAAAACCTCTAGGCATGCAGTGTGGAGAGAACAAAGACCAGGCACTTCCATTGCAGATGGATTTTTCCAAAACATAAAAACTAGACTCACAGACCAAGGCTTCCATATAAAATAGAAGCGAATGAAACAGAATGCAGCAGCAGCAGCAGCAGCAGCAGCAGCTAACCTCCGTATCTCCTCTGCGTTGCTCTTGACACAGGAATTTTCCAACCAGTATTTTCTTGCGCTGAACAACATAAAGGAAGTGGCTGGGAGAGCTTAAATAGACACATCCAGAGCTGAATGTGGCCTGCTGCAACACTATCAAGCCAATCCCTTTGGTCATAATTGAGGCTGGCAGGGCTTTGCTAATGTGTGACTTTGTTCCCACTGGCCGGCCCGGCTCTGAACAGAATGTGCAAAATCTCCAAGGACCCTTGAATTTAGCAACAAAAGTTGGTATTCAGATGCAAATAGTGCCACGGCATGCATCTATGTGAGAGTAACTTTCTCTCAGAGAAAAGTCTGTGTGTGTGTGTGTATGTGGGAGTTTTCATATGTGTGTATGTGCCGGTGGAAGAAGAGGTTTGCAATTGGCAATACAGTATGGAACGCCTTTTTTTCCACGATAATAAGAAGCTGTTCGTTATCTCCGGTTCACTTGTTTTCTAATCTTTGCTTCACAATCACACTGAAGGAAGCCAGAACGAGCGGTATTATCGCGACTCTCAATCAGGCTCATTGATCCCACTGATTAACGGCAGACAACATCCTCAGATAGTAGATTGAAAGACAACACTAAGCATATTGTCCCCGTTGCAGCCCCAATAACAGCCCGTCGGACACAACGAGGGCATCAGAAACAACCGTGAACACATCAGTGAGAAATCTTTGAACCACACAGACACACATCATTTATTTGGATTTATTGCTCAGCCCACCTGATGAAGTCCAATATTCAGTCTCCCTTTTTCTCTCTCTCTTTGGCTTCTACTCAGCTGGAAACTTCTAATAAAAATCTATGAAGCTGAAGGTAGCTGTGGACTCTGGGGGGGGGGGATAGCAACACAATAATTCAACACGAGCAGCCACTTTCACCTCGTCACATTGTTTTCTCATCGTCCTTTGATGCATTGTTATTATGAAAGGAGTCGAGGCTGCCAAAATTGCACAAGGCCAAGATAGGACTTCAGTCGTGACAAATAATCCTCTCCAGTGTTGTTGGTAAGCAGAGACAGTTAGTCAAGCTCAGGGAATGACTCACACCCTGGCGACAGGACAGTGGCCCGCGAGCAAGGGGTCTCGTGATACATCGTATGAGAAGACGAACGCCGCTTCCTGGTGTCAAAAGATTTGTGTACCGATCACCTATCTCGAAGCTCCCCTCCGACCGCTCCCTGTGCTGCACGATAACGTCTCAGTTTTTGATCTGTTCTTGTGTAATTGCTCCGGTTTTTCTCTTCCAGAGCGGACTGTTGTGCAGCTGGTTGCTATAGTGATGTTGTGAACGTCAACACAACTCACAGCCACCCAAAAAAAACCCAGAGATATTACACACTCTCCAATGTCCAGGGAATGTTTTGTTGGTTGCTTTATAATTAAGTTTTCCAGTCAAGAGAAATAAAATTGAAATGCAAGCCACACTGATCGCATGGCTCTTTAATAATGCTACGGTTGTTGTGTTTTAGCTGAGCGACAGGACAGTAATACCAGATCCCTGATATCATCCTTGTATCTTGGCAAAAGGCTAAATAGAGGTATAATGTGGGAAATGCTTTAAGCCTGTTTAGTGCTTCACAGGTAAAAACTGTTTGGCCGAGAATAGTAATTAGGTTGTTTTTTTTAAATACTTCAAAATTAAGAAGCAGAAAGCCAGAAATGTAGATACAGCAATTAATTAAACATGCAACTGGCATTTGATTTCAATGATTTCCATCTTGTCAGAATTAAATTCAACAAAAAAATATCCAAGTGCAGAAGATTTTTTTTTAATGTATGAAAATTGTATGTTTCAAAAAATAAATAAATCATAAGCTCATTCTGAAACAGTGCATATATGACATTGCATTTTGATTATATACAAATATTTATAGATATTTTAGTATTGCAATTACAAGCAGGACATGCTGTAAATATTCTCATTTTATAAATTAGGCAAAACAAATTAGACATTAAACTACTGCAATAGAGCAAAATAATCCACACTAATTCCCTTCCTTTTTAAATCAGTGTTATCGAAAAGAAAATTGTTATTTTATTTGAAACAAGAAGTTATAGTTTCATTAATAATTGATGAAATTAGACCATTGAACACAAGTCAAAACAACTTTCCATGAGGGAACTTGAAACGGTTAAAAGGCCAACAAAATTATTAGAAAAGCCAAAATGTTCATCACCTTTATAAGTTAACAAAAGAATAAACTTCTGGTTGTCAAATCAATATTGCAATTATTGCATGACATTTTTAGGAATGATTTGTTTTCATCTGGGGATAGTTCCAATCAATTTTAACAGCGGTTGGGTCAAAGGTCAAGGTCGAGGTCAGGAAAAGGTCAACAACCTATTTTCTAGTTTTATTCGATTGACGTCAACCCAAACGTCAAAATATTCTATTTTCAACTGAAGTGTCCTCTGATATGCCACATGATGCAGTGACGTCATCGCTCCGGTCAGTGGTTGGAAACTGGGAAACATTTCAGGTGCGTTTACTTCCTGGGTCGTCAGAACAGTCACACCTCATAGATACTCCTGGAAATATCATCAGTCCTTGAAACGGATCGACACAATCTGTGTGTTTTGTTAGATTTCAACCTTTGAACTCCACCACACAAATAGAAACATACAGCCGCGTCTCTGACCGACTTCTCAACTAATGTTGCAGGATGACTCCTGAAAACAACGACTCTATAATAGGTCAGCATGTTACATCCAAACACTGTGCGTCTCGCAGATAACCCTGAAATCATATTCAATAACTCTCCCGCTGCTCTTTGGTTTAAAACCGCGTCTGCATATTCTTTTGATAGATGTGCCTTTACTTCCTAATAACTAACTTTAATAGTTGAGAATGACAAGAGATAATGTGGAGGCTGATCCCATTCAGCGGGAAGATTTAATTTAGATTTCCCTCAGGTTCTGATAAGCTCCGCACTCAGCAGACATTTGAAGATGACAGTCGGAACCTGCACAGCAATTTTCTGTTTGAATACGCAGGCACAAAAGAGCAGTAGTTAGACTTTAAAAATAAGAAAATGAGATTTCTGCTGCGATGAAGGGACTCAAGTGTGAAGGATTTCTCTCTGCACTGGTTGCATTGAAATATGCGATTCTTTGCTTGTTTATACGCAATATTCTTTCTTAACCTTTTATACTATGTGGAATGTGCTGGCCAGATGGTGAAATATGAATGTGTGTAATTTTAGCGCTTAACACCTCATTAATCCTGCAGTGAGGCTGTTGCTCTGAGGGAAAAGGGCGTAGCTGCGACATGTTCTGGTCGGATCTCTCTCCGTCTCTCCGAGCTCATACAAGCACAAATTCTCACATCAAATGTTCATACATTCTTCCCTCCCATCAAATGGCGCTGTGCTGTAGCCACTGAATACAGAAATCACATTTCAGGCCTTTAGATGAACAGTATTTTCTTGAACCTGACCCGGCCTGCAGGGAGCTCAGACTCCAACATGAACCTTCATGAGGACTTGGTATGCGGTACTGCACGCTAGGTAAATTTAATTAACTAGGGTGATGAACAAACAAAGCAGTAAATTATGAATGCGAAGACACCACCTGAGAGGCCGTCCTCCTCAGTCGTCATCCTGTGACAGTCAAGATATTCTCTGGAAGACTTTGTCACAGAACTTGGTCCAACACCCAGATGAAATCAGCTGCACCTCTGCAACTCCATAATGCACAGTGCCCATTATCTTTTAAATACTTTCAGCGCGCAAGGGAGAGGGGTGATGGGATGCTGCCTGAATAGTTTGGTGGATAAACTAAGAGAGAGGGGAAGGAAAGGAGACTGTATGATGGTGTCACCTCAGACAAAAGGCCCAGTCATGATGTGTTCTTGCTGGAGAACAAAGAGCCCTGACAGGCTCCCTGGGTCTTCTCTGTTGACGACAAATGTAGATGCACACATATACACACACACACGCATACACGTAGGCAGAACGGCAGACAGACTCACAAACACTCTGTGTATTAGACTTCAAACTTCTCTTTTCAGCACGGGGGACATGAAAGGGAAAAAAACCCCCAAAAACAACAAGTTAGGCTAATTATCTCTGGATCTGCCTGAAATGAACAGCCTCATATATATTGTTCTCAAACTGTTTGGCCCAGGCAGCATGAGCGGGATGTCATACCGTCTTTACCCCCCCCCCCCCCCCTCTCAATTTATCTCCTCAAGGTGTAACAAACTGACTGAGTAAACTCACTCTAATGAGCCCGGACTGCCGTCACATCACAGATAACAATGTCAGAACCTGCAGCAGAGACGACGTTTTGATGACTGAAATAAGTCTTCATCATCGCCGACGCGCGTTTTCGCACTCGTCCACTCTGCGCTTGTTCCGTTTCCAGTAGCAACCGGGCGGCATGCGGGACTAGCGCGGTGGTCTGTGGATTTTGTTTTAGGGGGCTTCAGTCCGGGTCCATGGTGGGGTCACGGCATTTACCCCTCCCTCCCCGCACCCCAGCGGTACGCTCCATGAGAGCCTAAAGAGAACACAGAGGTGTTAGAGAAAACACAAACAGAGCCCCGATTGTCCCCCGACTTGGGTTCAACACCCCCCCCCCACCACGGCCCCACCTCCAGGGGTTTAGGATTGAGTGAATGAGCAACTGTCAATGGTGTTTTGCAAATACGTGGCTGTTTTCACCTCAGATGGGTTTATTCAGACGTCGGAGGGAAATGTGCCTACTTTGCAGTCCGCGTGTGTCCTCGCCTTTCCTGTCCTATTCACGTTTGTATGGGAAAGCCATTTGCGACGCGTCCGAAAGAGCGGCACAATCGCCAGCTCCTTTGACATCGGGGGTTGACAGCTGAAACAAGCGAGCAAGCTGGTGGACAGGGCAGCCCGCTGAGTGATGACTGTTTCGTATTGGCACTTATTGACCAGAGGCAAAGCCCCCCTACAGTGTGTCACGTCGCAACTAAATGGATTACAGAAGAAATCAGCCGGGGCCTATTGTTCCACAAAACCTAACTACCTCGCTGAGACCTCGCAGCAGCCGGTTGACTTCTGGATGACTTTGTGTGACTGCTGCACCGCCGACAAAATCAAACATCACTCAAAAGCCAAGCTGCTCAGAGCTGCGCAATGAACTCAGTGAGGGGATACACATGGCGATGTTTAGGCGCAAGCGATATTGCAGTGATTTCTCTTAATAATGGTGAGTGTCTATAAGCTGTTGGCAAGCCGCACACGTGCTGGTAAAATTAGATCTGGTTCCAGAGGACCCATAGGTTTTTAGCTGTCATCTGTTGTGTTTTAATTACATGCCATTTCTCTCCCATCATCAAATTAGCACCTGCAGTGGGAACTGCTCCTAATGGCCCTGACTTAATGATGATTACAGACAATATCGGTTTCAACTTTCAGTAAACAACTGCTGCTGAATAAATTACTGACATGCCCAGATAAATCAATACACTGGCTGGAAGTTACAGCTGAGCTGCTGCAGAAGTAATCACTTGTGTAGATTGGAGATTCTTGCACTCTGCTGGTAAACAATGGCTCTTGACAACTGAAAGAAGCCTTACACAGCATGGGGATGTTGGGGTGCCAGCAGCCCATGGGTGCACTGAGCGCCATCTTATCTGATGTTAGTACACCCTCGGGGATTGGAGAGGCAACAACCGCTTCTTTACTTCTTCACTCCTCCCATTCTCTGTCCTCGCCCCCCCCCCCCCCCCCCCCCCCCACCTCCACTGGCTGCCTTTCTCTCTGCCCTTTTGTCAGCGGATTACTGGGGGTTTAGAGACGCACACACGGACCTTTCCCTCCCCTATCGAAACCACACAGGGGGTTATGGCCGGAGCGCAGAGGGGAGACCTTTGCACAATGATCTGAATTACGGAGTCTTTCCGTGTAAGGCCACTTATATTTCCCCCCCATTTGCTCAACTCAGAAATCACCAGAGTGCTATTCAGCGCTTGTGGGTTTTCCCAGCAGGAATCGCGGGCCATGCCAAAACTCCGATTTTTGAAAAGTCTCTAACCCCTAACACTCTTCACCGAGTGTGCTTCTTAACCAAAGTCTTAAGTCTTTTTGTTCAGTTGGAACACAAACATGAGCGACTCTCCTCGCAGTCATCCACAGAACAACCCGCGCACAAAATGCAAATTGCAAACAAACGAGCCTCGGGTGAGACCGCAGCTCCGTGTAACTGCGCGCACGCAATACACAGCCCATATCAACCCCACACACACACACGTGCATACACACACACACACTGTGCGAGAGGCCCGGCTGTCTCCTCCTCTACAGGTCGGTATCTATCTCTCTCGGCCTCGTCCCTGGGACAGCTGCCCAGACAGCCCATCTGTCTGTCCTGACCTGTGTTTGGGACCATGGGGGGAACCTAAGTGGCCCATGAAGAGGGTCTCTGGCATGTTGCCCAACCCTGTAATGACAGTTAAGCTGCCAGTGGCTTGCCTCACAGCTCTGGAGGTCTCTCTGTGGTGCTACAGTATTGATATTGTATCGGGTTGCAAAGGGTTTGGCAGCCTTTTAATGAGAGCTCAGATTGATCAGACAGTAGTGCCTCTCTCTTTACTGCGGAGAACGCTTATTGGCTGTCCCTGCAGGCCTGAGTTCCCTCTGAATTCTGACTAACACAGATTAATAGGAAAGGTCTTCATGCGCACGTGTATAGGATTTAACAGCGGTACAATTAAATATTTTTCCACTGAACACAAACGATAAACATTTTGTTTGAGGGAATTTTCAACAATCAGCGCAGTAAAACCATTGCTGACTCCTTGTGCTCGGGATCCATATATCTACTTTTATGTCTACCCAATAGAGAAGAAGCATGAGAATCAATTGTTTGCTTTATAATAATCAAACCTGTTGCTTTATTAACCACATTTAGTTGTAATTAAATGATTCCCCCGGCAAAAGTATTTTCTTTAACTACAAACATACGCTGTCAGAGCGCCATAAAAGGTCAGGTGACTCCGGTGATGGATTCTGTTGTTCTGCAACAGCTGAACACAATAAAATGCTAAATGGGCTCAATCTGTCATCAAAGTCGTCAAGCATTAAAACAAACTACCAGCTACAAGCTTTATAGGAACTTGAATTTTGCTTCTTTAAAAAGTCCAATTGTTGCAGTAAAAAAAAGATCAAACTGCTGTAATCTCAATGATTGTTCCCCCAAGCTGAGCGCACCCATACAAAACACACTTGAACACCCCTTCTGCGCTAAAGAAATACAAAATAGCGATAATATAAAAGAAAGATGGGAAAAAATAAATCTTGAAAATATCCCAAAAATATTTACGCATTCATTGTTACACGCCAGCATGTGTACACGCTCGGTTAACTGTGAACCTCGTGCTGCCTGGGGTGGGCGGGTAATGTCTTCACTGCGGAGTCACTAACTAGATAAAGGTAAGCAAAGGTCAAGGGAGGGAAAGACGGCAGAGAGAGAAGAAAAAAAAAATGTAAACTACCTGCCTGTCAGTCTCTCTTCACCTTTCCATCCCTCCTCCTCTTTACCTCCCTCAACGGGCTCATGTCAAGGTCGCAGCAGTGGTCTCTGGGACTTGACTCTCTCCTATTAGCCCTCCATTAGGCTTCTGTCAGAAAGGCAGCCAGCTGTCGGACCCCCTGTGGGTGTGATCATGACCCCCACATGGTCTCTTCGCCCCCTCCTACGATCTGCAGCCGGAACGTAACAGGATGGAGGCAGAAATGAAATCCTCCTCTGTGCTCCGAGGGAGAGGACATTGTGATTACTTTTCAGTGGCCTTTACCGCTGAAGCAGCCAGGAGACCGTTCAGCGGACTGTGCTGGTGATTGGTCACACTGAGACGCAATGTGGGGGAAAAAAAAAACAAAAAATCCAAATACTGACTGCTAGATTTTCCACGGGTGAAAAAACCTTCACATTTTGATTATGCCCCCTTCAATATGCTCTCCACATGCTGCAAACCGTCACCCGCCGTCCCCCTCTCTCGCCCGATTCCTCCTTCTCTCTTCAATTAAACATGAATTAGCAGGGCCTTGATCGGGTACATCATCCTTGTGTTGTAATTAGCGCCGTGTCATAGCGCACAGAGCCGCTCCGTCTCACTAATGGAGTAATTACCGCACCGTCAGCTTGCTTTTTGACCTCCAACCCACACACCTTCAAACCTTCCAATTGCACCTTCCTCATGAGCTCAGGTGGATCATAAAGCACCTGACCAGACAGGAGACAAACCCAGCTTTTCAACCATGAAACGATTAATAGGCGCCCATACCCTTTTACGGTGGATCACACTGAGCAAAAAGGTCAATCAGATTCATGAGAAAAGTGCCCGGGGTGAATGTCTGCATTTAATGAACATTGTATAGCTGCAAGATCTCTGTTACGCCGCCCGACATGTGGACTGCGAACAGAATTAAACAATAAACGAGCGGCAAAAAACGAATTTGTGAGGCACATAAAATGGCCAGTAAATTCAAAGGGTAAGCAGACAAAAGAGGAATAGGGACACTAAACTGCCTCCATCAGAGGAGGAGAGAGGGACGCTGTTTTACTGCTGTAGTGATTCAATTAATTACCCTTAAATCGCAGTTAAAGGAGTGTAAAACACTGTAAGCGAAAGACGCAAGGCTTCAGCGAGAAACTCCACCTGGTGTCCCTCGCCTCTCACGGAGCAGCCGAGGATGAGAGACCTGGTGTCGTCGTGGGTTTGGTAAGCTCCTAATGCAGTCACAGCTGTGATTAAAAACTATTAAAGCAATTATCTTAACGGCAGAAAAGCTGAGGATCGGAAGAGAACAAGAGGGGTTTTTTGTAGAGCTCAGATGAATGCTCCTTTCAGCACCATCGCCCCAGATTGCTTAAGTTAGATGAGTGGCTATACAAGCAGAAAGTGGAGATTTTCTTTTCCATACAGACACAAAAAACACATACACACACACTTTCGACACAGCTCGCCACTTCCTCACAAACAGAACGCCGACTTCCCAGCGAGCCGATGCAAGCTGACACATAGCAAAAGAATGAGCCGCCTCTGTGTTGTTACTATAAAGCTCGGCCAGAGTGCCGAGTGGCCTCACTGTGTGTGGTGTCGCAGGTTGGCACGCTCACAGGAGGGCTTTATTGGGGTGCCGTCCTGAGCGTCAGGCAGCGTGCCCGATGTTGACAAAGCCTGGTATCGCCTGCTGTCAGCCCATTCTGTGTGCACCCGGCGGAAAGAATCAATTAGGCCGAGCTCACAACAGAGCACTTTAATATTTGACTTTTAATCAGTGGGAAGAAGGCAGGATGGAACATGGAAGCAAGCTTGGCAGTTTCTGTCTTGCTGATGTGGAAAATGAGGGTCAGGAAAATGCGAAAAGAGCCCAACTGTGTGCATTACATACCCCAGGGAGGATGCGAGCAACTCGCCTGAAGAGAAATTACCACTAACAAGAGAGTAATCCCCCAAAGTGTTACAGTATCCCTTTGTCACAAACGGCATATCAAAAGCACCTTATGCAACTCGCTGCAAGGAAAATGGGGGAGAAGCCCCACAAAGCCCTGTTCGGAAACAACAAGCACTGTGTGAAAGGATGGTGGTTTAACAGAAGAAAACTGAGCTGATGAGGTCTTCACTCAGTGGATGATCGCTGCCTTTGAAGACTTTGGGTTTTTATCCCACACTGCCGAAGGCCCCCTCTGCCAGCGAGCAGAGGAGGAAGAAAGAAAGAGGTGAACGTTGTCCTCACACCGGGGTTTTTGAAGTGGAGATCAGTCCTCAAACAGAATATCTTACCAAAGGCACATCATTCACCTGTCTGCTCTTGCTAGTGTCAAGAAGACAAGAAGGGAAAAAAAAAAATCAAAGTTCAGCTTTCCCAAATGTCGCGTCAATAAAAGTTTCGCAGTTATGGCAAATTTTCGTCACCGGCTAAACACCGAACCATGTTATGAGCCTTTTGCGGTGAGCTGCTAATCAAAAGGGAAGCTGATTACAGTCGCATATACGGCTGCATTCGCAAGCGGTAATGAGTCAGCTGTGCACAGCTGTGCACATAATATGCCCACATGTGCGGCGAGCTGCTTCTTCTGCTGCGATCCAACTGTTCAAACAGGATGGTTCTCATCACCGCAGTGGTACAAGCACGGTACTGGTGAAGAGCCAACAGGACGGCCGTAACACTGCGGTGCCCCCAACTCAACTCAATCAAAGCCTGAAACCTCGCCAGTGTTGTCGGCGCATGCTTAGTAGAGACACAAAGCTGAATCCACATGGGGGTGTGAAGGTAAAAAAAAAAAAAAAATGTTTTTCCATCTATTGATTTAATAACCTCAAGCTTTGAGACTGGCTCATTAATTCTTCTAAATATTTCCCACAGCCTCACCTCACCTCCCGTCTCTGCGTCTTTCATTTCTCTTTCATTTCCTCTCTCTTCGCGAATGCCACTCGGACTGATGACCACAGAGGGGACATCCGCTGTGGCCAACAACACACCCACAGGTCTCTTTGAACATCAATACCAGCTTCGCCGGGGCCAACGATAACCATTCTCCCTTATGTGATGAAGAAAGTGCTAATCACCGCTATGCAAATCAAATCAAGTGGTGTGATTTTGATACTGAGACAGCGTGATGGAGGTGAGGAATTTATCCCCTGCAGTAAATAAAGTGTTGACACTAACCGAAGCCTGCTGTGTTGTTTGTTTCCTCGGGGATCTGTGGAATCCATGGCAACGGGGATAATAATCACAACTTGACTTATTTTTGGGAAAACATGGCGGAGAGATACCCAGAGGTAGACTGAAAAAGATGAGGCTGTTCAGGAGGGAGCAAAGCTTGCGCAGTTCGGTACTGTGATTACATGATCTGGTTTATCAATGATGAAACATGAAAACGCGGCCTTGCATACCCACATCTGTAAAGACGGGCAAGAAAAAACAAAACAAAAAAAAAAACATAGAAAAACGTAAATCTAAAGAAGTAATAGCAACAAACATGAGGCCTGAGTTTTACAGTGAGTAAGCGGTAAGCAGGCTTACCTTCCTCTCTAAACAAGCTGCCTGGGATGATCTCCTCTCCCTCAACAATGAGCCTCAGACGTCCAAGTTCTGCGAGCAATCACAAAGTCCAGAGCGAATGAAGACTTGGAACGTGTGCGACTCCGACTCTTAAGCTCCAAACAGAGCCGTATCTCTGCCACCCCAGCTTGCTTTTAGAATCTTTTTTAAATAAGGAATAATGAACACATTTCCTTTCAGCCGTGCTCGAATCAAGCCTGTTCGGTATCCGTTCTCCCTCGCGGATGTCGGAAAGTATTTGGAGTGCCACTGTCAACCTACAACATGGCGGTACCCAGCCACACACACACGCACACACCTCACATCGGTCCATGTTGAGACAAGATAAAAATCCTTGTTTGAGTGATGCTGAGACGCCTGGAGAAGCCCACAGCGGTTCAGGGTGTGCTCTAATTAGACCTGTGCCAGAGAGTAAAAATGGGCTCATTTTTAACATAATTACTTTGAACCCTCCAGGACATTTTTAGCTATGGTGATAATAATCATTTTGTGTTGGTAACACTGTGAGCGCATTCAGCCTGGCAAACAAGTCAATTTTTATCCTGCTTGCAAACTCGCTCTTAAAAAGCAGCCGAGGCTCAGGAAAAAAGGTTTTATTTTTCTCCCCACTTGGCTCTTTCCATTGAGCAGCAATCAAACCCCATCTCCGTGTCACCTCGTGCTAAAACCAGACCCTAATATCTCTTATATGGAGTAATGGTGAGACGTTTTGCATACACTAATGTGGGTGAAGCTCACAGACACACAATCACTGGTTTGGTACGAGTTGTGTGGCTAAGGAGACCCCGGAGAGCCTTGTTACCACTGTGGTCTCACAGCCGAGGCTCTCCTCTGACCCCGGCTGCTCTCGGCCCTGCCAGGCCACTCATGGGTATCAAAGACAGGCGGGTGCAGACACCTGTGCCTCCCCCGCTCTGCCTATCTGGATGAATGGAGAAACAAAATGCACAAGCCCCGCGTCGAAGGCGTTCTCGGCACCCCGCCGCGTATTCCTTGATAGCTTAACGCACAAGTGACAAAAGCATTCAAGTCTGAGGCCGCAACGAGGAGCACGAACCTCTGTGGTGTGACAACGACGCAAAACAGCGGCGACATCATTTATTCTGACAGGATTTTATCAACTTGCAGCATTCAACAGACACAGCAGGCAGCAAATGGCAAAAGTGATTCATTTTCTTTTTCTCTCGCTAAAATAAAGGAGTGACAGGTTTAATATAAATAAGCAGGGAGGGGGAGGAAGAAGGGAGGCAGGGATTGAAACAGTCGGTGGGTGACAAGGCAGTGTGACAAGCGTGGCAAACGGAGAGAAAATGCGACACCTGGCCTTGTCCTTGATGTGAGTAAGAGGATGATACATCAAAAAGTGACAGGGCCGAAAGATGGCTATTACCCAGGCAAAGAGCAAGATGAAGAGGGAAAAGATTAGAAAGTGACTATTTTTAGCGCGGGGAGTAAAAAATACACCAGGAGTTCGCTTCATATTGCTTTCAATAATCTTCTGTTCTGGCCGGTATTTAAACCGAACCTGTGAAGACATTTCTGAGCACTGTGATCAAACGCCAGCGCGAACAAATAAAAGCAGCCGGTCGACTCCATCCTCCTTTGACGGCGATAAGTCGGAATGAGCCGTCTGTTCAGGCTGATCCTGATGAAGTTTGACCGGGAGGGTAAACGTGCGGCAGCCCGAGGCCGTGTTGTCTTTGATTGGCTGCTTTCTCCCCGGCAGGAGCGAGGGTGGGAGCTGATTGATTTCAGTGGGCTGGAACCCCGACTCTCACTCTATTGATCCCCCCCCCCCCATCCCTGGCCCTGTCTCTCTCCCAATTAAGAGTTCACTAAGCCAAAGCTCCTAATGAATACCACCTTCCTGCCAACATATCAGTGCCGCGCTCACTCCACTGTCTCCGCCGCTTTCTCACTTCATTTCTCAGTCGTGTCCGCTACTCCTCCACTCCAGCTGTAGTTAAAGCTCAGTTGCGTCTGAACAATAACAATTTCACTGATGTGGATTTCTGATGAGGTAGCTTTTAAGGAGGTGTGGGATGCGAGCGTGTGCGTGTGTGTGTATCAAGGTTAGTGAGAGAAAAAACCAAAAAAAAATCCCACACTTCTTTAAACAATAAACCTGTGGTAGACAGTGCAAATCTTTCTACATCACTGGGAATCAATTGCTGCACCAGCAGCCAGATTTTGAGGATTAGAACGAAATGAGCTACTTTGGATGTAGAAATCTGGGATATGTCTGGGTGTCAGGCGGGGAGGATCAAAAGACTCATCAGATGAGAATTAGATCAAACACAGTCAAAGTTGTGAGGACAGACAGAGCAGGAGTGTAAGAGTGAGAACGGTCGACAGGGGAGAAACAGCAATCCTCACGTAGGAGGCACAAAATCTGCCTGAGTCAGAATCGATTTAATTGCCAGGCACATACAGAACCAGGGGATCTGTCTCACTGAAGGGCTGTCGACGCGTCGATCTCCTGATCTGCCCACCTTGAGGGCGCCGTCACAAACAGTTCAGTCACAGGTCAGTCGTGCCCTGATGCACCACGCCTTAAATCCCAAATCCCACTGCTTTGGTGGAGTGAGAAAATCCAATTTCAGAGATCTGTAATTCCATAAACCTTATTAGGCACAACAATGGATTCTACACCCCCGGGGGGAGGCGTGTGGGGAGGGGGGGGGTTGTTGCAGAACGAGGTGGGTAGCTGCAGTTGTGACCAGGCGAAATGCACAGGATGGAGAGAGGGCAACGAACACAGAAATGCAGATTAAGGTTGAGTTGGAGTGTAGCAAATTAGGGAAATGAAGAAGACAGAAGTGTTGTGGCTCAGCTGCTCCTCCAGTAAGTTTCCATGACTCGGTACAAGATGATGAAATGGGCGACACGCTAATAATAGCAGGGTGAAAATTTCCAAGTTGACAGTCAGTATATAAAGCCAGCATCCTAAAACCCACTGTCTCATCAATACCCAACACTCCCAAAATGTTCTGATGTCTTAAGTTTTGCCAAAGCTTGTCTTGTTTTTATCCTCTTTCTTTTTAATCTCTTCTTTGGTTCAGAAAGGGAAAAAAAACAAAAAACTCTCAACACAAAGGGAGAAGTTGTGAGTATGTTTATTCCACACTGGAAAACTATATATTTAAATTGGCTTTAGGGTTGTGTGTTGTAGTATCACCACAGCATCCTGTATTCATTTAATAGTAACATCGATGGGCCACTTAGCGTGCCGTTATCTGAGTGCTCTCATTGATTGTTTGCCTAAATTCAGGAGTGTGGGGTGTGTCTGTATGCTTGGTCTCACTAATGGACACCATCTCAGCTCTCAAACACCTCCGTCACAGCAAAGGCAGGAGTGGAAACCCCCCATAAAAGACGAGAGATGGGAAGATGAGAGGAAAGGCCAGTGCACTGACCAATAACCACCACCCCCATTCAGATCCACATGTGAAGAACTCAGGTGGGGAAAATCCACATGAAAGTAATTATGGCCATAATTACATCTGCGCTGATATAGGTTTTTGCTTATCAGACAGAAAGAAAAGGCTGGGGAAAAAAAATGCCTTTGAACTGGAATCACATTTTGGCCGTCTTCCAAAATTTCCCGATCGCTGCTCTTAGCAACCACAGTTAATTCCGTCATAAATTATTCACAAGTGTAACAAAACTGTAGCGAAAGGCCACAGATAACCCCGGGATCTAAGAGCTGATTAGGGAGGAGATTGGAGCAGGGATTTCATACAAAATTGTGAGCTATAGCCGGGCTTTAGTGACATCTCTGCTGTTTGATATTGCAAGTGAGAAGAGGCCTCCAGCCGCTGTCTCTCCTGAGACTGATAGGGCAGTGAAGCCCGTACTCTATGGCCAGCAGGGTATAATTACATTTCCCCGTGGGGCACCTCCGCTGCAGCAGCTCAGCCATACAGAGGGAAGAGATTGAAATCTGATTGCACTGGCACACAGCAGTTGAGCGGCTGTTCGCACATGAACATTGGAAATCACACGCGCGCACGCTGTGCACGCCGGTCGGATGTGACTCGGGCACAAACACAGCGAGGAAATGCGCGCAGACGCACGCCAGCATGCCTCTCCTCATTTGCTCCTATCAGGCGTAGACCACGCGTCGCACACTCCGCGTGCTGTTCAGAGAGTATTTGAGAGGTGTTGTCAAAGAGCCCCTCTGCCTCTCTATCATTAGAGCTGAGAGGAGCTGAAGCACAGAGATTTACACACTGATCTCCTGAAGCCGCCTCATCGCAGGACCTGTTAACAGCAGCTCATACATACAGATGAACAAGCGATTCACATGAGTGCCACTTACTGTCGGGCTCCGTCCAGTCATCCCTAAATAAGCTCCATGTGGTCGAGAATGATCAATGACACTGTGCTTACCTTTCCATCAAATCGCAGCCACACGAAATGCTCTTTTGTGCTCGGCCTGAAATGTGGACGAACACATTCTGTCACGTGACAGCAAGATTCGTGGCCACCATGACATTTCTGAGCGGAGTATGCATGTTCTTTCTGTCCTTTGCCTTCCTTTGTCTGCTCCTGGGATTTCGTCTGTGTTGGTTGAGATAGACTGCAGCAGGCCTGGACCACAGTCTGATAGCTACCGGAGACGGGTAGATGCATATATTTCACTTACATGTGTTGTTACTTTAAAAACTCGCTCATCTGTTCAGTTCCTCCTGGTGGTGTGAAGGAATGCCTCAGTCAATTGACAACGGAAAATGTCAATTAGCGGATTTTAAACGTGCTCAAGAACACATATTATTAGTGTAAACGACATAGATCAGGGAAGTGGAGCGTTTTCGCAAGACGCTATAGCGCTTCAAGAGGGTTGAATGACACTAATGGGTGGCATTAACTTCAGGACCTTCCAATACAAGCTCGCTGTGTCGGACCACAAAAGGTCAAGGCGGTGGTGGAGCGAGCAGACACAGGCGCTGCCCCAGCCGCCTTGGGGCCCGCAGAGACCATCCAGCAGTGTCACCTTGGCTGCTGTCACTGATATCTGCCACCTGTCACCAGGCCGCGCCTGTTGCCAGAGGATGGGGCTGTGCTGACAATAGGTTTGTCGATAGCACTTCCTCCCAAGTGTGGAGACGGGTGGGAGGGGGGGGACGTGTCCTCTGCTTTCATCAACAGCTTGAATCAAAGGCCATGGCGTGCGGCATTAGCATACAATACATATTCATGCTGGCATCTCCGCTCGCCCGCATCGCCAGCCCTCTTGCACATTTTCGAGCCATTTTTTCTTTAACAAACTGCATGTCAAGCGCCCCATTTTTCACCGGCAGTCCCACATGGCCTCTTATGTATTCGCAACACGACTGTCGCAAACATCAACAGGTCTCAAGGTCGTCGCTCCCACTGATGGTGTGTGTCTGCGGGTTTGTGTGTGCGAGCTACTAAAGTATGGCGAAGAAAAAAAAAAAAAAAAAAGAGGGGAAATGAGAAATATGGCTGATGGCTAACAGGGCGCCGTGTCTGTGTTGCTTCTGCACGAGCATAAATGTAATGCGCTTGGAGTGCATCCAGAACACGTCTGCAATTAAGTCAAATGCAAATAAGTGGGCATGATTTTTAGCAACGCTTCCCACTGCGTCAGCAAATTTAACTGTGCAATTAGTGTGTTGTCTGCGTACCCACAAGTGTGAACAAAACAGCGATGCGGAGCGTGTCGGCCGTAGCTTTAGTCGGAGAAGACAGGTAGACTAAGCCGAAGCGTCCTCCCTTCAGTCCACTGGCATCTCGGTGAGAAAAGAGGCCAGTTGATGTGGGGGTTAGAGCTTCAATGGCAAGAGTGCGTGGCGATAAATAATGGATGCTCAAAGAACAGATCTCTGAAGCTTCTTTACTTTCCAACCACTCCTTCATCTGAGCATTCGTTCATCCACCCACCCATATCGCTACAAACAGCGAGGGACGTTCAGCTGTCTCGGTCATAAATATTGCAGCCCCCAGGTCAGTGTTCTCAAAACCCCCCCACCCACCCACCCAACCCAACCCCCACCCACTTTGCTGCTCTTAACCACCACCGCTTGGTGATGACACTTCCTTTTGACCCATAAACATATTGACAAAACACTGATAGTGAGTACATTTGCTGAGACCAGCGTCGTAGAGTATAGCCGGGGAGGCTTCCTTAGCAGTGGCAGCGCCTGCAACTGTTGAAATGGCGACTCTCGAATTAATGTCAGATTTGGAGTCCGGAAAAAATGGTTTACAATCCATACATGGTTCGGTCAGTTGTGTCGTTGGCCAAAAAAAAAAAAAAAAAAAAATACACCATCTTTACTGTTTGCATTTATTTCTGTCCCTTATTTTGGATCTAAATTTAAATCCCCTGCATACCATTCAGCCACCATCGGGATTGTTTTTGGCCGAGTGGATACAAAACAATGCGAGAACAATGCACGTTGCAGACTGTGGAACAGGAGGACACAAAGAACTGATGGCACATTGGAATCAGCCACAGGACAAACCACAGAGCTTGTGAAAGATGTGCTGACTTGTGTGTTACCGATTCTTCCAGATTCTTTAGTGCTGCTTGCGTGTATTGATTACCTTTAGAAGGGAAACTGTGAGCTACGTGGAAACATGAACATCACTTAGACGAGAAAACACTTCCAAAACTTCAGTGGAGACGCGGCGCATTGTACGGGGAGGAAAAAACGACAAACTTGCTCCGGCCAAATAAACAGCGGCTCATCTCCACGGTGCTCTGATTCAAAGCCAGATACTCCAGCGGATCCCATGAAGAAGTCTCGTCTCTCTCTTACCCCGATGAGCAGTGCCGTGAGCGACTCCATGCATAAATCTCAGAGGCGAACAGAACGGATCAGAGCATTCAACTGTAAACTAGGGCAAAGCTCCAGCACTGTACCTTGTAGATACGCTACTCTGGAAGCAAGTCATGTGGGGGGGGGGGTTGACAAGCGGTCGCACGCTGAGGGAGACGCACGCTGCCCTCCGTCATCCATCACACAACAAACACACACAAAACAAGCAAGGCGTTCACGCACCTGTTTGGCCAGTCCAGTAGCATCCAGTCCCGTCTGGTCTGCTCAGATCCGGTCCGCTGTACTGGCAGAGTGAGGTGCTCGTCTCACTCCCCCTCACAGCCCGGTGCAGACAGCTCACTGTTATAGATGCACTGACAAGTGAAAGGAGGGAGGCGTGGTTTCACATGAGATAAATAAGAGAGGGAGGGAAAGAGGGAGGAGAGAGAGGCTCCCTCAATCTACAATTCAATTTTGCCCCTCACTTCCCTTTTTTCAGCGGCGTTTTATTTTTTTGGTCCTTTACTTCTTTCAACACGTCGTCGTCGTTATTCAAACACTCCTTTTCCATCTTCCTTCCCGCATGTTATTCGCCCCCGATTCTCTCTGTTTCCATTAGTTGTAGCCTTTCTTCTCTTCTGTTGCTTCCTGTCTCCCCTCTGTCACATTTTCCTCTGCCTCTTCCTCTCTCTCTCTTTCTGGGCTCTCATTCATTGGGCAGTGTGTGCGTGGGTGCGTGTGTGTGTGTGTGTGTGTGCGTGCTAGACAGTGAACAAGGGCAGCTCCGGCCATCTGTTGGAGCCTGTGAGCTTCACCTATTCACAGTCTCATAAAGGCAGAGGCACACAGAGGAATAAGAGAGAAAAGAATGGGAGGGAACTGAGGATCAATCTTAATGCTGCAGGGTTGGGGAGGGAAGCTACAGCCTGGCACACACACATATACACACACACACACACACACACACACACACACACACACACACACACACACACACACACACACACACACACACACACACACACACACACACACACACACACACACACACACCATATCTATCAGGCTGGCACCTTGGTGGAGAGCTGGCATTGGCTGGGCTCCGTGCTGGGTCCATGCAGCTCGGGGGCATTCGGCGCCAAAGTGCACCGGCATGCAGGAAGAGAAGTATCACACACCAAAATGATTATATATTTTTTTTACACAAGTGCACAAAAGGCGTATATATGGGTGAGTTCAAACATATATATGCAGGTAAAGTCTCTCTCTCACTCTCTCTCTCTCTCTCTCTCAAAAAACCAATTTCCTTTTAGACAAAACAAACCAGATCTTATCAAGATGGATGACGCTACAAACTCAAAGAGACAAGGGGATGGAGGACAGGGGACAATTCGAGAGGCTCCCACATGCAAAGCCTTCCCAGAGTCCTTCCGTCACCACGGGGCCAAAGTGAGCATTTTCCAGCTCAGTTTAAGCCGGGTATTTCTCCTGAGTGCCCGTGTCACTTCCCATCCCTGACCAGGAGGGGAGAGGTGCGGCGGAGGGCGGAGGCATCCATCACTGTCCGCACCAGCCGTCCCATGATGGATGAACCTGTTTATCCCCCTCTGCAGGTTATTTAGATGCAGTCGCAGCCAGAAAGATTAGTGATGGAGAACCTCTGCACCTCTTTGCCTCTCCTCCCACCCCATCGAATCAATAACGCTCTTATCTATTATCTGCATTTTGAGGCATTTCTCCATGGAATTTTGAAGCGGTGAGAGAAGAGAGATTAATTGTCCACCCCCTCTCAGTGTTTTCAATTACAACGTCTGCAATGGATCATCTATCTGTCAGCTTGGCACACTATGCTATTTGTGTCACTGTAAAGAGATGAAACTGTGCCGTTTGGAGAAAATCAAACACTGTTTTCCTGGCCACGACTGTCCCTTGCAGATGAAAACAAGCCATTCAGAGCAGGGGATTTGCATGGCATTTGAGGATAAAGAAAATTTTATTTTCTGCTTGAACATCAGGTGCATTCAACATTAATCCAGATTTCTTTTTAATTTTGAAAAAGAATTGTCATTCAATGTCAGCCAATTGGTCCAATGAGCCCTTTGTTAAAAAGAAATAAGCTGTCATAATCACCCTATAACAAAATATATATGACTGGACATTTATTCCCCCAATATATGCATATAAGATGATGTCTGAGACTCAGGGACTGCTTACATAAAGGACACATCTCGCTGCTTTTACATGCCGGATTACAGACAATGCCCAAGAGATCGCCATGTTTTTCCTGAGCGATGCCGACATGCCAACACAGCAGCCCAGTGACACCACTTTAACACATGGTTTATTCATGCTCGCACCCTCTCTCTTTCACTCGCTCTCACGCACACTAAAGCTGTGTCATCCTGCCGGCTTCTAATTGGGTTCAACGCATATCAACTGATGCATCCGCTACAAAAAAAATCAGCGTCTGCTAACAGGGTAACTCTCCTGATGAAAACCGCAAGGTGAGACTTTACGACGCCATAATATTCTGGGGAAAAAAGAAACTCGAAAAACAGAAGAGGCGAGAAAAAAAAACAAAAAAAACGAGACACAGGACTACAAATGTCTGCATGTTGGAGGAGAGAAACATCTCTGTAATGCCACACAGCGGGCCAGACCTTGGGGAAAGCATTTTGCTTTCCTTTTTTTCTGCTTCATTGGACAAAAAGTGAGGGGAGGCCCTGTGTGCAACCTTTGCCTGACAATGCAGAGGCAGGTGCATAAATGAAACTGAATTATTTCTCTTCTGATAGCACAGAAAGATAGCTGTGTTCTATCACGCTGAGCTCTTGTCCTTGGCTTTGAGTGTGTGCTGATACAAATTAATTTGTTCCTTTTCTTCACACACACACACTGATAAAAAATATCCCCTGTCAGCTGGCTGCATGAAGAGGGGAGGTCTGAGCTCTCTCTCTCTCTCTCTCTCTCTCTCTCTCTCTCTCTCTCTCTCTCTCTCTCTCTCTCTCTCTCTATCTATATATCTATATATATATATATATATATATATATATATATATATATATATATATATATATATATATATATATATATATGTTCCACTTAGTGGCTGACTTCTCTTCAACAGCACACGTGCTTTATATACAAATTAATTTTTCCAGCAGTGTGTGTGTGTATATTTCAGGTAGTATTATTGTTGTCGGGAAACAAATGCACAGTCATATTGTGTGGATGTTTTGCTCCTGGGGAAAAAATATAAATGTCCAAAAAACATAAATAATTCAAATTCAGTTGTACAAGTTGTGGTTTTAGTTAAGGTGACAGTAAGTCTCCAGTAGACGATCAATTCAGCATCTGCTGAACTAATGAAATCTTGACTCTGTGTGTGTATGTGTGTGTGTGTGTGTGTGCGCGCGCGCACTGAGACAGCTCCACATCACCATGGCTACATTATGATGAGAAACAGAGATAGAAGAAAAGAGAGGGGGGAAACAAAGGAGAAGAAGCCGGGAAATAACAGTCTGGAGACTCAAGGACATGAGTCTGGCAGAAGTGAGGACTGGTGAAGTCGCGTCACTATGAAACGGTTCTCCTGAAAGCAGCACGGCGGCGAGTGCAGGTGGAATAGTTAAAAGGGCAATCTAACGACCGAGCACAAAACTTCAGAGGCAGGGAGTCAAAATGTCTCCTGCAAACCCCTGCACAGCTTGCACAGGCTCAAATATACCATAAAAACACTCTGGTGAGGAATAAAATATAGTGCCAAGGAGAGTTTCCTTTGCTAATTACGAGTAGTGGATAATAGTGGAATCATTTGCATTCTGCACCTGAGCTCGTTCTCCACTCTTCTTCTTATAAGGTGGCCGGTATGTCAGCCAGGATTAGCTGTATATCCCCCCCCGACGTGAAATCCCAGCACCAATACACATCACACACTGTCCTGTCATGTCTAATATATTCTCCGCTTATTTACTTCATCCCTGCTGTCACCGTCCCGTCACATGCACCCACTGAAAATATAAATAGTTCAGAAGGCTGGTACGAGCGGCCATCATTTTCTCACAGTTGGGTTTCATATCCTGAGGTGGTGTTATAATTCTTTCATGCGTGGCCCACAATTCTGAACGATACAATTAAAAAGAAGCGAGGCGTCGTCAAACTTTCCCCAATGCTGATTTCAAATGCAATTTACTGTCTGAAGAAAGCTCCGGATGAGTCACGGAGCGAAAGCGCTGCAATAAAATATGAAAGCTACAACAAGAATAACAGTGAGAAAGATTTTTTGTCCTGCTTAATTGTCCGGCTGTCAAAATATTCAACCACAGTTTGAAGTGTTAATCACCGTGAAAATGAGGAGGACAATAAACACAGACAATTACGTCGTACGGATCAACAGAACTATGAAAACAGGATGCAGCAGCATCCTATTCATGTCCAACATTAGTAATGGCTCAATTCCACCGACACATCCTGGACTCACAGTACTGAGCTCACTCGATAGCAATTAGCAGCTTTATTTCTCTCCTGCCATTGACAATTGGAAACATTTCTTTTGGAGCTGAACTTGAGGATACTTTTCTATTTCGACACCTAATTCCCAATCTCGAGCTTGACTGACATCCCCATACTGCCGCTATCATTTTTTTTGTTTGCGAGTAGAAAACAGTACACATCATGGATTTCTAGTGTAATCTATCTGCCAAAACAGTGCGCTGTAAACATTAGTACACGGTGTACTAGCACATTGTAATTAGAAATGGGACGCCCTGCCAGGCTCACCAACAGAGCCCATGTTGTGTGATCAACAGCCAGCAGGGGGGGGCGTACTCAGGTCTGTATGGAATAAATCACCCTCTGATAATCAGAAGAATTAGAAAGACTTTGCGTTGAGGAATACCACTGTGCTGGTGTGAAAAGTTGATTCATTCCTGACTGTCTTCATTCAACTGCAATGCTGAAGTCTCTGCCTTTATTAAAAAAAATTTTTTTTAATTGCTGTGTTCCTTATTCTGTTTCTTCATGCTCTCACAAGCTGATTTCTGTTGATGTCGGACTATGAAACGCTGCTCCGCGTCACAACTTTAAGGGTTTTTACGACACAAGTCGATCAATCAGTTAAATTGAAAATCCGAAAAAGATCAAACACTGAATCCGAGTCCAGAGCAAGATATGTTACGATTAGTGGACTTTTAGAGGACTCCATCTTTTGCTCTTCCATAGAACCATGAAATTACCTTGGTTTTGCAGAACAGATGAGAATCTGAGCTTATCATCTGCAGAGAAGTAATATAAACTCTGAATTATTGACTTTGATTAATGCGGAGGTCCGTAAGCTGTAAATAAGTGTGAAGGAATTTAAAAACTAAACTAGATGCGCATAAACAAACGTGCACACACACACACACTTTGCTCCCGTCTGTCCATCTGCAGCAGCAGTGCAGAGGTTGAGAAGCTGGCAGACCGTGGGATCCACAGATCAAAGAGCGCACCCCCCCCCTCCGGTTGGGGTTTGTGGTCCCAAGGAACACAAGCCTCTACGGGCCAGAGTCAGCATCACATCTCCGGCTAATTAACTAAAACCGCTTTGACACTGTATTATTTGCATTCCTAATGTACAGCACTCAGACTAAGATCTGCTACACATATTAAATAAGAAGCGCTGGCGGGGTTGTCTAACAAGGCACCCCAGTGTTTTTAGCACAAATACATTTGTAATCGCTTCAAAACGACGTGAGGCTCGCTCGACAGAGGAGTCGAATTACACAGAAACGGGCGAATTTTCCATTGTAAATTAAACGAAGGTCCGTGCGGAACCTGCCGGGCGCACGGTGTCCAGCTCTTGAGTCGCAGAGCGGACACTCGTGGCACGGCGCGACTGCAGCCACACGGGACCGCCTCGCTGAGAAAAATAAAACCCCCAAAACAAAAAAAAAAACAAAAAACCCACCCCACCTTGGCCCCGCTGAAGTTTCAAGTGCTCTCAAGTGCAGCCCTGCAGTCTCAGAGCTCAGCGGAGTGAGAGAGCGACCTGAATTATAAATCAAGGGGCTTTAAACGGCGGTGTAGATTAGCAAGCAGTCGTGTTCGGTGTCCTCAATAATTAATTACTTGTTTGCACCGGGGTTGGACCTTGCATCTTTTCAGTATGGCTCTGGGTGTCTGCAAACAAACACACGCGGAGACTTGCATGCAATGAGGAGCTGTCGGAGTGTGAGCGGGGCTCCTGACGAGTCCGCTGTAAGGACCGACCTCACCGGGAAAGGTCAAAGCCGCAGGGACGCCGTCTCAAAAAAATGTGCGCCTGTGCATATTTTTTTGCTCCCGCGGAGGCGAAGTGAATCTGTAAAGTTAAAAACAACATTACGAGTGAACACGTTTTGCTCGGCTGCACATCTTTGAGAGACTGGTTCGGGGTTGTGATGTTCTGTTTGTGGTTTTCAGCAGTTATATAAAAAAGGGACGACATGAGGTAAAAGCAGTCCTGAAAAAAAGGCTTGCACGGGCGAGCAGGCGTCTACAAGCGGAGACAAATATTAATTGAGTCGCCATTGTCACCTCAGAAAACACAAGACGGACGTCCTTCCCTTATCGCGGCCCGCGGGCCACTTCTCTGCGGCTGCCCTGAAACTGCCCTGTAAGCAGACTAAAGACAAGTGGGAGGATGAAGTTGCACCTTCTGCTCCCGGGAGCAGCAAAATGATGAATTGTATAAAATCTTATTTGGCACCTCATATTAAAAAAAAAAAGAGAGAAAAAAAAAAAAAGTCAAGAGATTAAGCCAGCCACGCAAAAGACAGAAAAGAGCTGATGTCGACAGAGCAGAAGAGGGCCCATTAGAGAAATGCTCATGTCTGTCTCTCTGTCCAGTCGGGTGACACCTCGCCCCTTAATGAGCTGTCTGAAGTTAAACAGGAGAAATACCAACACAATAAATTACCGGGCTCATCGCTTCCTGTTTGCCTCCACTCAGATACGGCTGAGAGATCTTTCTATCTGGACTCCCATCATCCAGAATGAGATTCTGTCAAATCACATTTTACAATTCGAGGCTGCATTTGCATAACTACATTCGATGTTTCCAAGCCAAACTGGTGACATGTTTTTCTGCAGTTAATTAGATTTTGGAATTAGTTTTCCAAAAAGAAAAGGAAAGGAGGGGGAAAAAAACAGGATGATTTCTCGTTTGCTTGGTCTTCTATTCCCATTTGAAAGTGACAAGATAAAATGGTATATAAGGGTAATTGCATGGCCGTGCTGGAATTAGAGCTGGAGAGAAGGTAATTTTGCAGTTGGAAGCTAATTCTCTATTCCAATTTCCATCTGTTTAGCATGCACAGTCTCAACTGCTCCCTCTGACATGGCAAACCTCATTAAGATAGAGCAAACTAATTCACTTGAGGATGAGAGCTAATACTTCATATCTTTTTTTTTTTTCCCCCTCAAAAAGATATAGAGACAAACTTCAAAATTGTGTACTGTGGGTATACAAATACACCCACAGAGGTACAGCTATTTACTCAGCTCTTATCACAACCTATTTACTGTATATTAAAGGGGGGAAAAGGGAGAGGATGTAACCTTAAGTTGCCTTTGAACTGCTGCTGGCAGGCATGAAAAGCGGGCCGAGGCTTTGTATGGCGAGCTCCGTCTGGACAAGACTGTCAGGACCCCGGTCACCTGAGCTGCATGGGTCCAGTCCACTTGTGTGTCTATTCCTGCTGATAAAGCACAGTTAACCTTTTATGAGGCAGCGGCGGAGGAGGGGGCAAGGGGAGCAGAGGGAAGGGGAGAAAAATGGATTGGGGGGGAGGGAGGGAGGGAGGGGGCAATGCAGGGTCTGCAATGGGCATACACCCATTAACCAAGCGCCCAGCATGGGATATGGCATTTACCTCCAGCAGCCAAATGCCATGGCAATTAATCAGGGCCCAGAATGCCAGCTGTATCAATACCCCTTATATCACAGTTATGGGAGCCCTGCTCACACACACACACACACACACACACACACACACACACACACACACACACACACACACACACACACACACACACACACACACACACACACACACACACACACACACACACACACACACACACACACACACACACACACCTCAAAATAGACCTATGCTTGTGTCTGTTTTGATGGGAAGAGCTGGGTGTGGATAAAGTGCGGCGGCTTCTTTCTAACTCTAACCTTAATATTTTCCCTCTGCCTCAAACTGGGACGCACACACACACACACACACACACACACACACACACACACACACACACACACACACACACACACACACACACACACACACACACACACACACACACACACACACACACACACACAAGGAGAAATGGAATGAATACATCACTTACACAATCGCAGCGTAAGGCCGGGGAGATGGCACACATTTTACTCTGCAGGGAGTTGCAAATTGCTTTTGAATAACCGAGGTCTAATTGACAGGAAAAGAATGCGCTGTCACTTCGCTGGTGCGACTGTCATTAACACATTTTTCATTTTGTACACGCTCCAAGGCATTATTGTTTGCTTGGCCCCGATCCCTCCCCGGTGCAGTGAATATGTTTTAAAATGGTTGTGAGCAGAATGTTGTTAGCTACACAACGCTCCCCGAGGGGAACAAAACATAAGAACAATTGGCTCATTAGAAGCAGAAACATTTCAAACTACAATATGGCTGGAGCGCGCTCAGAGGAGAGACAAAGTCAGCGAGGGAAGAGCGCAGATGGATGGATAGGAGGGACAGGAAGAGACAGAGGCACAAACAAGACAAGGGACCGACCTTGTGTTGAATGCACGGTGAGCTCAGTGTGCACGAGAGAAATGTGCTGGCAAGCTGAGGCGAATCTATAAAACACCAGGAACCTGAGGAGGTGTTGCAAATAATTAGATTAGTGTAGTCTAATGGGAGTAAATAGTACCTGCTACACACAGTATTGTGTCTGCCTTCTACTGAGTTTCCTGTGAGGAAATAGATGCTATAAGTTCTCGAATTTCCACAGATACTATATTGAAAAGTGGAGTTGTGCATGATGTGTTTGGTAACTTTTGGAACGACTGATCTAAATCAGAGGTCACAGTCTGCCGCGACTCGTGAGAGTAGCTGCAGATCGTAACTAATACGATTAAATAGCATCATGTAAACACTCACAACTAATTAGATTGGCCTTTTTCAAGTGAAAATATGGTCGGTTGGAGGAGTAGCGCTGTTTGAGACCCGAGCTGATCTGAGTCCACGTAAAATAAATTGTTGGTGCATATGAACCTGTACATCACTTCATTCAGTGTCAACAAGACAATCTGATCTCTCAACCTTACCCCCCCCCCAAAAAATAATCATTGGATTCACAAAAAGACGACCACGTGAATGCAGTTAGTGATCCGGCATCCTCCAGGGGTCTCTCGGTAGAGTTTAAACTGTATTCAGACATCCTTGGAAAAATATATAGTTTCATAGCGCATCACAAAACAAACTACTGGATGAGGTCAGTCTGAATGTGTTGTTGATGGATCCCACTTTCCCCACAAAGCAATCTGCCCGACAAAACAAACTGTGGTGACAATGGCTTCATTGTTAAAAGAAAAACACACACACAAAAAAATGAGTTTTCTCTTTGTCGTGTCACAGTTTGGGTGTATTTCTCTTTAATAGCAGTATCGACTTTCTCGTGGAGGAATCGCTGAATCAGTCCGCCATGATTGTTAGTGCACAACACTCTATTGAAGAGCACAGGGGTGTGCCGAGATTGTATGAAATATGGATTTGTGTATTTATTCACAGGGAGAATGTTCAGGCTGAACTGGTTAACGCCGTTTTCTCACAGCAACGAGCTTCGTGATTCAGACCTGTTGGCAGACCGAAGCTCTCCGTTTGGAATATTGCATGTCTGCCCGTGTTTCCTCCGGGTACACACATGCCTGTCAGGTTAATGGGAAACTCTAAGCTGGACGCGGGTTGTGAACGTGTGTGTGGGTGAGGTTGTCTGTCTCACTGTGTTGGACGTTTGTCTCACGGGCCCTTTTGACCAGAGTTGGCTGCACTGAGCTCAAGCTTCCTGCAACCCTCACCTCGATAAAGCACAACATTGGTTGGACAAATATCATAATCTAATAGAAATAGACAGGCGGCAGTGTGTTTCTATTACTATTATTACTTTTAGTCATATATTGTGATAATAAACCGTTTCTTAAGGAGATACAGCTTGAGAAGGTCAAGATTTGACTCATTTGCAAAAAAAAGATGATTAAAATGATCCCACATTTGCTTCCAAACTCATTTTTTATATACATTTTTTTCTTTCAACAATCTAAAATGACAAGGCTTTTGGAGAAAATATTAAACCAACTTGACATAAAGAGTAAATTACATGTGTACTGGGGTGAAACTTGATGAGTGGAACTGTATGCTGGACTTTACCACTAGTTATTGTAACTGTGTGAGTGTTTTAAGCTTGTTTCATTATTCTTGCAAATTAATCCGGCAGCTGAGATTACAAGATATCGCAGATTAAATCTCTAGCAATCGTCCCAGATTTGATGAAACGCCTTGCGAAAACAATACAGTGTTTACACTGCAAAGAGCGATATTACGGAAGACAAATTGTGCCACGGCGTACGGCTGATACTCTTCAGCTTGACAAAAGTGATTTTCACATTAGTGTGTCGCTCCTGGTAAACAAATCACGCGAATGCCTCCTTCAGCGGCTGTAAATGACTGATGTTCCCTACCTTCATCTCAGTCGCTCAGCTTCGTTCGGGCCTCTGTCAGTCAGAGCTGCTTCCTGCTGCATGCAACACAGGATATCTATAAAAAGAATAACAGTAATTTGTTGTTGTTTTTTTAGCCAGTGAGTGACCTCGCTGCGGCAGCTGCAGTAAGACACACGTGTCCCTGAAACACCAAACAACCGGGCCGACCCTCGCCACTGACCTGTGTGCCTGAACATGTCAGGGGCAGACGGGCTGAGGACACATCAGACAAACAGTGGGAGTATTTTGTGACAGTCCCTCTGTCTCTCTCTGCCTCTTTGTCCCCGGCTGAATGTCTCCCAGAGAACTGGAAGACGGCCTGAAATGGCTCTTGAGGTCTCGAATGTTTTGCTCGGAGATTAGAGTTTTATTTTCCAGGACGTATCATCTATAATTCATTCACGTCTATTGAATCTCCAAACATCACTCACAGTCTATTAATATCAAATTCACAGAGTCTGATGAAAGTGTTCTCCGGCTTGACACAAACTGCGAACGCAAACACTTGAAGTCATTGTTTGTGAGGAGAATGAAAAAAAAAACCCAACTCATCGACGAGGTTGAAACTAGTGGCAGACAAACAGCAGCCCCTGGGGCCAATCTGGGCTCCAAACAGAAGCCGGCGTTTTCCCTCTTGCCGTTTTTTTTTTTTTTTCCTCGTGGGTTTTGCATAATTACCCCCCCCCCCCCCCCCCCCCCCCCCCGTTCTGTCGTTGGAAACAATGTGATTAACAAGCTCGCACAAATCCCCAATAAACACGGCCGTGTTGCATAATCAATACACCCCAGACAGAAACAGGTAGCAGTGCGGTGAGGGGGGATTGAAAGGAAAATCATCGCAGGCAGAAAAATATTAACAGCAGTGTTTTCACCCAACCGCAAATGACACAGCTCAACTGTTTACAGAGTGTGGGGAAGCAATCAGCCTCATAGTGCAACACAAAGCCTGGCTGTGAGTCATCTTTGGCCAAATGAGACTGACAGAAACATAAGCTGCTGAAGCTTCGTTCACAGCCCTAATGGGAAAAAATTGCAGCTGCCCTCAGACACAAGCTCAAGTTTTTTTTTGTTTTGTTTTAATCTGACAAACAAAACACTCATGACAAATAGAAAAAAAAACATTAAGAAGCCCTGAGCAATACACACAACAAAAAACTACCTGAATGAATCTGATTGTTGACCACTGGCTTGGATGAATCCATAGTTGAATCCCTGAAAATTAAATAAATAAAAAAAGCTTTAATAAATCACCATATTTATGCACCTGAAGGTGTTCACATCTTTCCTCACCACCAGGACTCATCACAGCAGCAGCTGTCTGGTTAGAAACAGGCTTAACGTTGAGCTCAGTGCATCAACATAATGCTTCATTTCTTTGGCCCTGTGGACATTATTTACCAAACCGTCAAAACACCTGGTGCACTGCACACACGCGCGCACGCACACACACACACACACACACACACACACACACACACACACACACACACACACACACACACACACACACACACACACACACACACACACACACACACACTTGTCTGAGTTCCGGGTTAGCGTTGCTCCACAGTGACCTCTACCGATAAAGAATATACAGCAATTGATATTAAATTCAACACGTGTAGAAAGAATGATGAGGAGCCTGTACTTTATTGAATTCTCACTTCATGTTTTCTCCACATGAAGTGCTCGTTGTCCTCAACGGTCCTTCTGGGTGATTCTCCACCGTTCATGTTGCAAAAACAACCGGTATTAATGAGCTGTTTCTCTTATATAGTTTTCAGAAGTTTCGATTCGTTTTCTTGTTGACATATTTTATTTATAGTGCACATGAATATCACATTGAACAATTGCTTTTTAGTGCACTGACGAGGACCACTTTTATCCGTGTTTTTAACATCTCTGGATGAAAGTAAAATGAATCTGAATCGTTAATGTTACAGTAAATTGAATTAATTGAGTTCGAGTCTGCGCGGAGGCACAATGTTAATCTTTATTTAATTTAAATTACGTCACGTCCTTCAATATAGTGGTTATTAATCTCCTGTATAACAAAAAAGGGTTCAGTTAGGAAAGCTTAAATAGATTTGAAAATAACATATTCAAACTGTTAGACATTTTCCCACTACTGTCAGTATTTATTGGATCAGAAGAGTTGTTAACGATATAACAGCTCGGCTTTACATATCTCATATCATATATTTTATTCCTAATTTGACAGCATGTAGCAGTTAAAGATAATTTAATTGAACTAATATTAAATCACGTCCTGCAATAAAAATAAAACACATTTGCACTATATCAAACTATTACATAGCTCACATATCCGTGGATGGGAATAAAATGTATTACAGTAATCACACCTCTTGCGTTTTATTTCCCACGTCTTTTCAAGTCTGCCAGTGCGCCCTGCTGTTCACTTAACGTTGGACGTGAAATGCCGACATGTTTATGCTTAACTACCTGTCACATTCTTTGTAAATACAGTGTGTATTTTAAATATTTTTTTTACCTGTGTTGACGCAGCAGATGGCGCCATCAGCTCGCTCCATGTGTGCGCTCTTCACGCGCCGTGAGCTCAGGCACGTCTGCCGGAAACACTGAGGTGGAAAAGCCTCCACTTTAAGTGTCTGTGGAAAACACGAAATGACCCTTTGTGACCGTGTGGCTGCTTTTCAGATTTAAGGTGAGTGGGATAATCCAGCAGCTTAATCCGTTCTCACCACCCTTCCTTCAGTGGCTTTTTCTCCCATTAACACCCACATTATTCAACGTTTTTCATCCAATACCATAAGGGAAAAAAGTATTTCTCGTCGATTTGTAGAACTACCAGTTCGTATATTTGTAGATATAAACCTGGTCGAGTCAAACACAAGGCCTATGTTCCAAAACAACAACACAACAAGGTCCAATTTGCAGGAGGAGCTGACAAAAAGTAAAAAAAAAAAAAAAGTTACAAAGAAAACATTGACTTTAATCTTTCTATTTGAGTATCTCGTAATGTATTCACTGGGGATTGCACCGTTTTAATAAGAGTAGAAATCCCCCCCCCCCCCCCCACCACCACACAGAAACCCAAGCTGAGTGATCAATGGTACCTTAAAGTGAGGAGCAATTGGCTTCAAAGCCAAGCGGGCCACGTTAGGCTCAAGACAAACACTGCAGCAGGATTTCAGATCTTTCATCAGATTTGCAGAATGAAGCAGTTGAAGATGAGTCATTTGTTTTATTTTTTGAATGCAACAAAATTCAAGAGGGTTTTTTTTTTGAGCCTCAAATGGGTGGACGTGCTTTTTCTTTGGAAATAAATTGTGAATAGTTGAATTAAATGTGAACATTCTCATAATGCCCTCTACTTTTGGCCTTTGTGCAATGAATATACATTAATTTGCCCTACCATCTCACTGGTCTGACTACTGCAGGTGAAAGTGTATGTGCCTCTGGTGAGTTTGTCAAAGGGAATAAAATTCCCCTGTCAAACTTTCCTCAAGCACGTGGTAAGTCTTGAAATCTTTTACACGCTTTAATTTCACTTTATTTGCATATAATTCACAAAATGCAACACTAGTTAAATCCCCAATGTCATAAAACCACATGTAAATCCAGATGCTCGCTTATAGTCCCCAAGAATCTGCTCTATGGTCACAATGGGTGGACATTATACTACGGGAACGTGCTCTCTAAGTGAATTGACCCCCGGGCCTTGGGTGAGAAACCTCTGCTGTCATAAATAGCTTTCTTTCATCCATTACAGCTGCAGAGCAATAGGTGTAAATGAGACATGACAGCAGCATCTGACATCCATTGGCTCGTGTGTGTGTGTATGTGTGTGTGTGTTTTGAGGGTCAGCGATCTGCTTCGATTATATAAACTCATCCAAGAGCCATGGGAGAAAGGAGAAAGAGGAGTGCAGCAATAACCTGAGGATCACTTCCCCCTGAGTCAACATCGAGGCTCGCTGTTTATTTTTCATTATTTCCCAGAGGCACCGAGCTCCTGGAAGAGCGGCTCCAGATACAAAACAGCGTCTCATCCAAACTATGCTCTCTGTCCTCGCGGTCCTATTTTTAGTCTCGAAAACTATTGTAATGATGACGGCCAAATGACAGTGTCACGCTTTGTCTTCGTTTTCTGGGAGAGACAGGGGAGTCTGAGCAGATATAACAACAGGCTGCACCCACCGAGTGATCTTTTTAAATATGTCTGTGAGAATCGCAGTTGTAATTACCCGTAGAGCTGTTATTACATGAATTGCAGTGAGTGTGAGGGAGGCTGTTGAGATTACAGATCGTACCATACAGCTGTATGGATAGACAGATGGGTCGTGTCACTTCAACTGCGGATCCGGGTCAGTAGGGAGCAAGACCAGGTCAGCCGTGGGTGAAGGGGGAAAAAAGAAAGATACAGTGTAGATTGAGGAAAGTTGAGTGAGAGGTTAAGTGCCACCTGCAGTCAGCGGACCATTCAGGACGCTGAAAAAAAAAAATCTCCAAACCTGTTAAGGTAGTTTGTTACAAACCAAGTTAATGCACTGGAGGTGTTAACAACTGGAGCTGCTGCGTTGTAAAAGCCTTTTACACAGTTGCTGTGACTGACCGGTTTGGCAGATCCCCTCCACACACGTGCTGGAAAAGACCCATTCAGCCACACTGACAGAGGACAATTATCTTTTTCTGACATGATCCAGCTCAGTGAGCGCTGTAACAACAAGTCACTTGTCAGTCAGGATGTTCTGGTCTGGTTCCAGCTGACAGGTCATGACTGCTGACACGAACTCCGTCGCTTCCATCTGACGGCCACGTTCGGTCCTACGACGACCTTTGATCGCGCGTATGAAATTCATACCATGCAGTGATCCACGCACACGGTTTAAATACAGCCCCGACATAGTGATAATCACAGTGTCTGCTGTCATATAGCTTACAACCTCACAGAATACGTGAAACCTCTGTAAAAATCCTCATTCTTGCATCCGTCCGCATAATTCTATTCAGTTCAAGTTACATCTTTAAGCAATTGCATCGCATTTTTAACTTCTATTTAAATAAGTGAATGTACTTTATTAAATGTGTGTCTATTTTCATTTTGCACCCCCCTCCATTGTGTTTGTATGCTAACATACCGCGACAAAGGGACCAAACAAGCAGATACTCTCCCCCTCCTTCCTGCGAATTCAGTCGTAAACAAACATGGCGGCCCCGTAGTGTTATGACTCGCCGGTCAGTATTCTAGTTCTATCGTCCATGTCAGTAGTTTTATAGTTGACCCTCACCCCTGATAGCCTCCGATGTGTCATAAGTCTATACTGATGTCAGGTGTTCTCCAATTTTCTTCACGTTTACAGCGTTTTTGTCCTCTGCGCCACTTCAGTGTGGTTTCATTACAAAATCAAGCAACAGCGCCCTCCTGTGACCCGGCATACTAACTACATCATTGTCTGTGTATCTGCTGCTGCAGTGTAAACACTACTTTTTTTTAACGGATTAGGTGTTGTCACAAACGTTGTCGTGTAAACAGGGCTTCCAAAGCACTTTACAATGTTAGTCACATTCACACACATGCACACGTAAGCATGAGCTACATACACTAATTTAAAAAAAAAAAGGTTCACAATAATATCACAGCAGTTGTATTGAATGTGTCCCGTACTCTTATTTTCATTTTCATCCTTGAGGCCATTCACAGACAGTTCGAGTTGCCTCAGTCCGGCCTAAATGTTTTGATGAAGGTTCTCACTATAGACACATATGCAGGGTTTAGATAATATTAAAATTATTTAACAGTCCAGTGCTCTTGAGTCACTTTCTTCACAGAAATCTCCATGAGAGCTGACTATTGGTGAGCAGAGCCTGAACAGACAGTAGCAGCCTTCCTTCAGATGCGTAGACAGAAACATATATCTCTGTTGTTGTTTCAGCCCTGCAAACATTCACCTTTGTCATGATGAAACAGAGTTTTTGGACACGAGGTAAATCCTACAGTGAAGGAGTTCATCATTCATCAACAATAAGATTAGTGAGAACATCCTTAACTAATCATAACTCAAGCTGCCGGAGAACTTTCTCTGGATTAAGTGGATATAGAAAGTGGATAGATTAATGTCTGTGACCAGAGAGCACATGGTAATAAAGAAATGTTATTTCTTC
This sequence comes from Blennius ocellaris, assembly GCF_963422515.1. Classification (NCBI taxonomy): domain Eukaryota; kingdom Metazoa; phylum Chordata; class Actinopteri; order Blenniiformes; family Blenniidae; genus Blennius; species Blennius ocellaris. The sequence continues at coordinate 19,763,795 of NC_137653.1, forward strand.
AGATGTTATTATTCCATCTATTAAAGGGCGACTTTGTTATTTATGACCACAGTCTTTGATAAAGATTGACGCATATTCAAAATGATTCAACATCATTCATTTGCCATTTTCATCAAACCCAGCAGATGAAACACGCCGTAGTTCTATTGATTTATAATTGCTTGTCTTTGCGATTCCCTTCGCAGAGTCATCACCACCTTATCAGCAGTCCGATCACACGTGCTGCCCTTCAACCGGCACTCTTCATACCTGACTTTATCGCTGGCAGATTTATTTTTCTCCTTCTTCTTCTTCTGAGCCACGAGATAACATGTCAAGCCAGTGTTTACTTAACTCTCCAAGCACAAACAGAGTTAATACCTGTCCGTGTGCTCGGGCATCAGCAGCACCGCGGCTCCGCAGCCTCTCCCAGCGGGGCGTTGGGCAGACTTGTGTTGACAGCGGCGTTGCCCTTGTAAGTCTGATGATTCACACACAATGCTGTGCCAATCTGCGGGTCTCAACACACCAGCGGCGCGCACGCCTAGACAGCCCAGCTGGTGGCCTATTGTGCAACCACGGGGCAAAACAAAACTTTCCTCACCTCTGCAGACTCCTGAGTAGAAAGCTAAATGTGATGCGCTCTCTATTGTGCAAGCCATGGAGTTTCAGTTTGCCTCCCATCGTCGTTTCCTGTAAATCACATTGACATTAAGGTCTATTTATTGCTTGCGATGGGTAAAAATAGGCCCGGCCAGTAGTGTTTGGCCACTGCAGTATTGTTTAGAAAGGTCAAAAAGGCTTCCGGGACTCCCTTTTCCACATCAGTCTGTGAGCCATAGCAGTTATCGCAGGACGTCAATGGAGAGCACAATTTGTGTCATCACATCCAGCAGGTCAGCGTGGCCCACCAGCAGGTGGCTCTCGGAGAAGCTGAAGTGTCCCCGTGACTCTTTGTCATGTGCGATATTGAAGCCCCGTGGCCCCCGACGCAGGTGAGAGCCACGCCGGCGGCTTGCACCTGTAATCTGAAGAGCTGAGGTCACCTCCAGCACTTGGGTACTACTTGTTCTCTTTGTCTTCCGCCAAAAAGTCCCTCCCTCCGTTGTATCTGGTGTCGGTCTCCCTCTTCTCACCCTCCGTATCTCTCCTGCGACAAAAAAACAAGGGTGGGAACCGGAGCTGATACAGGTGGTGAGAAGATGTGCAAAGTTCAACCAAAGTGAAACACGAGAGCGGGAGAAGACTGGTCAGATAGGGAAAGAAAACTATTTGTTCTAATGGCTTCCAGAGAAGGAAAACACGAGTGCTACCCAGATGCAATCTGTGGATGTTTCTTTCTTCGCCACTTTCTATCCGCAAAATTTTGTGTCGTATTAAAGTGGTATCATTTGTTCCATCAGTGGGAGTGCGGCGCAGGCAAGCAGTCAGTTTAGTCGTCACACAAGCTGGGCTTATAGGAGAGTTTCACGTAGCTGCCTTTTAATGATCTGTTTAACACCGGAGACTTGAGTGCAGCCAATTGCATGTGAGCAATAGGGCGAACGCAGAAATAATAAATGGAAAAAAAACAAAACCTGTGTTCATGTGCAATGAAGGAAATTCGGCTCCATGGAAAGAAAGCGAGCTCCATGTTTGTGTAAATCACAGTGACGCCTGGCTCCCTGGATCCACTGACACAGGCTTGTTTCTGCTACAACTTTCCACCGTTGAGGAGGGAGACACTATTGTGATTGTGCTCGTGCGCAGAGGGGAAACCCTGATGTGGGCTGTTTGCAGGCTTTCAGCTCTTCGGTTTTCAATGCAGCCAGTGTCAGGCGCACGAGACAATCTGCACATTTGAAGCGTTTCTCAAGTTCCTCTCATCCATTCAGACTACCACAACATGTTGTGAACGTGAGGGGATTCATCCACCATGTCAGTGCAGTGAGAGATAACACTCATCGCTGTTTACACGTTAGGTTTTCCCATGCAATGCTAATGACTGCTCCCCTATGGGATGCATAAGTGAGAAAGCTGGAAAAAAAAAAAAAAAAAGGATTCGCATGGGAAGCTTTATCTCTTGCTGTCTCTGTCTGTGAAACCAAGGAGCCATGGATGGTGTGTGGATGTATGTGTGTGTTATTGTGTTTATTACTGCTGTTTATTATGTGTGTCAGAGCCAATATGTTTATATGACCGCTCTTTGGCTCAGGAGCCCGACCCTCGATTCCTTGAAAGATCATTGGAGGGTCCCCTTGTGAACGCTTGGCTCCAGCCTTCAGAGGGAGAGGAATAACAATCCACTCTATGATCTCTTCCACATGCGCTCCGTGACGTGCGCTCGTTTCGTTTTTTCGGACTATTTTGTCCTTCGTCGGACTTGTTGGAGGTCGACTGCGCGGGGGAGAGGGGAGAAGGAGAGAGACAGGAGCGAAGGAAAGTGAGTGGGAGACAGGAAAAAGTGAGAGCTGATCTTAAATTTCAATGGAGCCCCGGCAGCTACATAAACAGTGGATGATCGCTGGGTTTTGGGGAAGGAGGAGGAGGGAAAGGGGGGCAAGCAGCTGAAGCAAAAGGATGGATGGATGGATGTGGAGAGGGAAGAAGGGAGGGAGTGAGGCGCTCGGCAGAGCCACTCAGTCTAGACTCCAGATGTGCAGGCAGCAGTAGTGTGGCTGTTTTGGCCCCCACCATGCTGCTCTGGGAGTATCCCCGGCACATGTCCCCACGCCGCCTGTAAATCAGCCCAGCCAGGCCTCAGGCAGCACCGCAGCCACAAAACCCCTCCGCCCGGACCCCCAGAAGCGGGCCGGCCAGCGACAGACGGACGCCGACGAGCCCACTGTGCCGTGTTAAGCCTGTAATAGTCTCCTTCAGTGCCTAGGAAAACCTCCAACTTCGAGGAGTTGCCACCCTTTTTTTTTTTTTTTTCCATCTTTCACCTTTCTGCTTCTTATTTTTGTGTTCATGTTTGCACGTGTGAGTAGGTGTGCTCTTCGTTACAGATTATGCCTACCAGCATGCAGCTGCCTATAGGCTGGCCAGGAATGTAGCTCAGTGTCATAAACGCTGCCGTCTCCCCTCATTTAGCTCCACCACAGCTCGTCTGCCGCTCTGCTCCCTAGTCTCACTGGCACCAGGGCATTCCTTCAATAGCACACTGCTTCCCATACTTCACATCCACTCCAACATCCACAGAGAGCATTCACACAATTACAGATTCCTTCTGTGTGTGAGTGTGTGTGTGTGTGTGTGTGTGTGTGTGTGTGTGTGTGTGTGTGTGTGTGTGTGTGTGTGTGTGTGTGTGTGTGTGTGTGTGTGTGTGTGTGTGTGTGTGTGTGTGTGTGTGTGTGTGTGTGTGTGTGTGTGTGTGTGTGTGTAATCCTTTCCCATCAGTGCTCAACACATAATTAAATGTTGGACTTGGAGGCCCAGCCCATATATAGTAAGCAATGCAGACCACAAACATGCACTTAAAACCAGATTTCTTATTGTGCTCCTTCAAACCAGAGTAAACTTTTTTTATAAAGGAGAAACAGTCCTTTGGCAAGTTCATGGAGCAGTGCTTAGCACATCCAGTGACCTTGTGAGCAGTGTAAGACGTGTGTGTGTGTGTGTGTGTGTGTGTTTTCTTGTACATGCTATAAAGTGAAGACCTTCACGCTGGTCCTCATGTTGTTTATATTAAAACCTAATGCATTCTTTTTTATTTTCCACAAGGGTTTGTTTAGCACCCCCCCCCCCCTTTATTTTTTCACCCCCTCAGCTGTCACATTTGATAACCTCACAATCGCCATGAAAGTGACACCAGTCAATCAAAGAGTCACTTGTGTTGAGCTGGAGTCTCATCTGAGCAGTCAGAATTTCCCAATATACAAGGGATCCATTCAATATCCTCATAGAAAGTGTGTTCTGCTCAAACAGCAAAAAGAGGGCAGAAGAATATATTGGGAAAATTCTGAGTGAAAAACTCAGGTAGTTGTGCCAAAGTTGTTAAATCCCCAAAAAGATTATGTTATTGTATATTTAGTTGATATCACGAGGTGGGACCTGGTCTCGTGTGAGTGTGTGTGTGATTTGTGTGTCTCCACACAAATCACAAGCTATTGTGCAGAGTGCTGAAGTCAAACGCTCAGCTGTTCAAACAGGTAGCGTGGAAACATTGGAGCTGTGTTTTAGTTGATCGGGCTGCAGACATCCTCTGAACAAACAGGTGAGCTGAGGGGGAAAAATGTGGAGGTCACTGTGTGTGTGTGTGTGTGTGTGTGTGTGTGTGTGTGTGTGTGTGTGTGTGTGTGTGTGTGTGTGTGTGTGTGTGTGTGTGTGTGTGTGTGTGTGTGTGTGTGTGTGTGTGTGTGTGTGTACTCAGCCATGACTGTGGCCCTGTGAATAGAAGCGGTTGCTCCGCCTGTCCACTGTTTGTGTGTGAACAGGTGAGCAAGCCACCATTTTTAGCCTGACCAATTGGACACAAACATAGTAACTGAAACACACAAACACACCTATTCACACACACACACACGCACGCACGCATGCACGCACGCACGCACACGCACACACAGATACACACTACTCATACACACAAATCCCAGCTGATCCTCTCAAAAATACCTGCGCTTTCTCATGGCGGGATTCCAGCAGCCTTTTGTGTGTGTGTGTGTGTGTGTGTGTGTGTGTGTGTGTGTGTGTGTGTGTGTGTGTGTGTGTGTGTGTGTGTGTGTGTGTGTGTGCTTTCACTTTATGGTTGTTCAAACAGCTCAGTGGCTCCTTGTCTCTGGGATACAGAGGGAGTGTTCCCAGCAGTGAGGCCCAGGCGCTGGATTGGACGCTGCAGGAAAAAGCAGCTGTCAGTCTCTGGAGTCCTCCTGGACAGATGAGGTTAACTGGAGCTTTGCCCTCTGCCCTGTGGGAGTGGACCACCGCTCAAACACAACGCGGGCCTCCAACTGGACTGTCGTCAGGAGCCCAGGTTAGATTGTGAAGTGAGCAGCGCTCAAGCACACAAGGCAAAACAAGACATATTGAAACAACGCTCGGTTTGAATCAACATTCGAGCGAGGAATCAAGAGAAAATGCATTTCTCCCTTCTTAAGTCAACACATCCCCATCTGAACTTAATAACTTTTGCTTTTTGTAAGTGATTATTTAAGATGGTTTGGTAATAAAAGTGGAAAAAATTAGCAATTGAAAGATGTTGTTTGAGGTTTAATGAGAAACCGAGTGACTCCACAGTTTGTTGTGACTAATATGATCCCAGCACCCTGAAGAGGGAAGAACTTCATCATATTAGGTTTAAAAATGGCAAACTGATGAAAAGATGAGTAATACTTTTCACTTTTCTCTCCGCTTTGTGCTGTTGTCAGCGCTGTGTATTTACAGAGACGGAAAGAAAGCTGAAACGACCTGAAATACAATTAATGAATGTTTTTCATTTATCCAGAACTTTAAGTAAAAGTTTACACACACTACTGTATTGGCTATGGTTCTATCATGAAAGTTGATGCATGAGCAGTGTAATGAGTTTGACAATGGTCACATCATGATGCTTAAAGGACTGGGTCAGAGAAACATCAGTGTTGTTGGTCTGTGTCCAGTCAAAGTGGCAAAAGAATAGAAAAGGAATGCACTGGCGACAGCATCATATAGACAAGGTCTATTGAAGTGACAGGACTTTCAGCTGCTAATATGTTGGTACCACAGCACATCTTTCTGTGGGGTCCAAGCTTTCATAGATCTGCTGGTCATGATGTTATAGCTCCTCTTATTTATAGCGTTTCACTGGTCATCTCGCATCATATCAGCAAGATTTCCCAAGGCCAGTGGCTCGAACATTAATAAGCCCGTTTGCTTGACTGTTGTTTGTACGGCACATGTGATAAAGGGAGATATGTGGAGATGATCGAGCATGGTATGACTATGTGAATATATTATACCTTTTGATCCAATTCAGAGGAATACCAACAAGTCTGTTGCTGAATAGGGATGTTTGGCATGGAAGCTTTGAATTTAATTGGTTTTCATTGTTTTATCATCCTCCTTTCAATGCCATCAAACTTCACTTTTTGGTATTGCATTATGTCATTGAGGGGTGGAGAACAGTGGAGAACTGCATCCTGTGTATTGAACCTGTCTGTAGTCTGTGGACATGATGAGATTTTTTTTTTTGTTTCTTTCAGTTGGTCCCATCTTATAATAAATTAATGTAACATCCAAACATTTCTTTGGCTATGTATTCCCTTCTCTATAACTTTGGCTCCTTTCACAAGTGTGCTACATCTGGCATATTTACAGCACTGGGTGTCTGTTCATCAATATGCACTGTCTCATTCAAGTAATTTAATAAATGAGAATAAAGGAAAATTTATTTTTCACACACTTTCAACACAAAAACTACTGACATGGTTGTTTTGTTTGTTTGAATTGAATAATTTTCTCTCTCTCATACCTTTGGTTGACATTTATTAGTTTAAATCAATAGATCCTTGAAAGTTGCAGAAGTCTCTAATTGCACAAAACTAAGTGTCAACTACCGACAACTCACCTTTAAGGTTTTAGTTAAGCTGTGAGCAGACAGACCTTATGAAAAACGTCTTCACATCCTCACGTTGTACCACAAGGGGGCCACATACACCACCCTCCAGGGGCATCAGCAGCAGATGGGAGACTGTGTGTCTGTGTGTATTTATGTGAGTGTCAGTTAGCATGCATGCATGAGCAATCCTGAGTGGGGATGAGGGGTTGCAGTGGGGGTCGGGGTTGTAGGAGACAAGGCAGTCAGTCAGAGGGCCCTGGGCTCTCCCAGTTAATTAGTAGCAGGGCCAGGCCACAAACAGGCCAGCAGCGGCGGCGACGGCGGCAGCGGCCCAGCTCACAGTCATCATGTGAAACGGCTGGAGGGCAGAGCGTCTCCCTGACGCTGCAGATAGAGCCGTTCAAAGGGCTTATCTGAGGCTGTCTGGCCTCGCCTTATCTGATCTGACCTCGGCTCATACGCCTCCTGTTACACTACGTTTCATCTGGTGCAGCACATGCAAGCAGTTCCTGTGTGTGTGTGTGTGTGTTTGTGTGTGTGTGTGGTTGTGTGTGTTAGAATCTGTTTATAAAGTCAAATGCCTGGGTTGGATGTCAAGCAGACCAATGTGAGGTCACCATCGGTTGTGCGACAGTGAATGGAAGGGGGGGGGGGGGGGGGGGGGGGGCTCCTATCAAATCAGCCACAGGTAAAGCTGCAGTTACGACACGATCTGAAATCGTTTAAGCATATATTTGTGCTGTGATTTATGAAGGGATTTATTGGAGGGTTGCTCAGGCGAGGTCTTGTGGCCTGAGTTGGATAGAGTTAGTAAAGTGTGTTTCTGCTTAAGCGTGTTGAGGCCACAGCTCAACACGCACAGCAGAAAACTTGGAGCGAGCAGAAGGTATCGAGATATGAGAGAAAAAAAAAAACTTATATGGAAAGGATCTAATGACGTTTTTCACCAGCAAAGAAACAGAATGTGAAAAAAACAACAAAAAACACATTTGGTGCTTAATTGAGCTTGATACTGAATTTTCTGTATGGGTAATGACGATAAATCGACATTATTATTTATTTATTATCGCTCAGCTGAGGTGTTTTTCCAACATGTGTAAAGTAATCAGTAATCGGAATTACATTCCTCAAACAGCCCTCTGAGCTCGGCACAAGTGTGTACTCATCCAGCAGGTGATCATTTATTTTCTATTATATGCTAATAAGCAGTGTTGCGTCTTTCAAATGAGCCACTGCACAGTAATTACGGAGCCACTCTAAGCTTTTCTCTCCTGGCACCGGCTCGCTGTGGGCAGGGAAGAACAATTCAGACACAATTTAGCTACAATGCCGCAGTAATTGTTGTGGCCCACTGTCTCCCCCAGGGGTGACCCCTCGCTTCCCGAAACGCAAACACATGCAGATACAGATGCACACAATCACACACATTAGCACACAATGTTGACACAGCTTCAACAGGGACAACCCCCCCCCAACCCACACCACCACCACCACCACCCCCGCTTTCCCCCTTTTGCCTTCTTGATCCCTCATCCCAACACTCCCCCCCCCCCACACACACACACACACACTGCTGTTTGGTGGAGATCAGAAGCCCAGCTCGGAGGCCCCACACCTGGGCATGTTTGCGGAGGAAGCGGGCCCTGGGCGGGCTGCACTCCATGCGCCTGTCGACTGGCTCCACCAAGTCTGGCCAGCTGTGCTCCTGGCCTGGCCTCGCGCTGTGGGGGCTGTGCAGCTGGGAAAGGCATGTTTCCCAAAAGAGGAGGAAAAAAAGGACAGGGAGGGGAGGAGGGATGGAGGACATCGAGAAGAGAAAAAGAGAGAGAGAAAAAAAGGGGGCTTTAGGTTATTTCGAGCTCATTACACATTCATCCCTGAGCTCTCCTAAAGCATCTCCTTTTATATGAAAAAAACATTCTGGGCTTAGCTGGCTAATACCTTGGAAGTGTTTGAATTATTTATTACTTTTTTTTTTTTTTTTTTAGGTTAAATCGAGAAAGTTTATATGATTTGAGGCCAAAAAAAATTAAAAGTTTAGCCTCCCAGAAAATTAAAGTGTAGCTCTTTTGTTGTAATAATTGCACAATTTCATGACAGATTACAGTTGCAAAAATGACTAATATGTCGAGTTGTTGCTGTTTCTCCTTTTCCGTAATCAGGCCAGATGGCAAAACTTTTCATCTTCTGTCAAACACGCCATATTTGTCATAGACACCAATCTATATTTCATGCAGTGATGAGCAAACTGAAAGTGTTGGGAGTGTTTTACTGCTGTTTCACCAAATAAAACATTTCACTTGTGTTGAATTTGGATGTTTGCTACTTGCCAGATGCTCGAGCGCGAGGAGATGGCCCGGGGATACGGAGCACACCCCTCAAAAGTTTCGCCGGTTTGAAGGGGGATGACAAACTGTTGTAGCAGTTGCTGTTTCAGATGTCACCTCTTCCTGTGTGTGTACTTAAGCCTGCTGCCATGCCGAGCTCCCGAGGGCTGCCGGGCCCAGCGGTAGCTCGGGAAGAGCGGGACGTGCAGAGAGCTTTTAGTGTTCGCCTGTCACTCAGCACTCAAGGGAACAGCCAGCTGGGCCGAGCCAGGCGGACCGGGGCCAGAGCTGGAAGGGGCTTCACATCACAACTTGCCCCGATCGCGGGTCTGTTTCTGAATGTATGTCTCGGAGGATGAGCCCCAAAAATGACAAAACCTTAATCATGACAGATTGAGATCATATCACAGCTCCGGCTATTATTTTGTTGTTGTTGTTTTTTGAGGAAAGTGACGCTGCCAGGACATAACTCCAGGACCCTCCCGTCCGTGCGAGGCACCTTCCCTGCTCACCATCACTCGTCCTGCTTTGGCTCTGTTTGCATAACTGGGATTCTAGACACCCTGATACTATCTGTGTCAGAGTTAAGCGAGGTAATATAAACCTTAACAGCCGCACACTTCAATGGGCCGTCCTTGGGCTTGTTTGACTACAGATTCAGTGCTCAGGTGAAACAACACTTGTTATCCAGTTCAACTATTTATTGCCTCTGCCAGGTCGTTCCCCTCAGAGAACCTCCGACATGTGAGGGCAGCCAGTGCAAACAGGACAACAACACACTCGACTGATTTGTTCTCCTTATAAAGCATAGACCCTTGCTGAAACACACCGGGGCCTCCGAGGAGCCACAGTTTCGCCCCCGATGCTGAAGAATATCATCAGAACCACATGATCCAGTTGAGTTAAAATACCCTCACTTTTTTTTTAAAATTGCTTTTAACCCTTTGCCCCTTTCATTTTGCCTACACATGTTCTCTTTTAGCTCCCTTTTACTTGCCATCCTGTCACTGGTGGTGGTCCCGGTCAACAGGTGGACGCACAATGACGTACAACAGAGCAGCGAGAATGAAGTGGGAGCTTCACCACTGAGCTCTTTTGTTCCTATTTTGGCAACAAATGGCCTTCAAAGACTAAAATGTTGCAGCCTGCGCAGTGATAAAAGTAACATTTACACATGATAGGTGATGTGTAACAGCACGCCAGGCCGGGATCTCAGACAGAAAGGCGTCTAAAATCAAACTGTACTCTCTCTCCTCTCCACCTCCTCCACTCTCACTCCTCCTGCTCACTTTATCGCTCGCCGCTCGTCTCTGTGCAGGCCTGTGTTTGCTCAGGCCTCCTCCTCGCAAGGCAGTCTGTGCTTTGTCCTGCCTGCCCCATCGCAGCAGCTCGCTCTCGGCCCTCGGCGTACCGACCAGAGCCAGTCTCTGCTCCCTGCCCGGGCCCACACACCCACCACATTCCTCCACTTCAGAGCCAGAGGGGAGGGCGAGGTGCTCCATGAGGTGCACATCAGTCCTAAAGGATGGGGCAGTCTGGTGCTACATTACAGAACATTTTCTCGACGCTCAGCAGGTATCTGGGAGGCAATTTATCCCCGGGCCTGATACCATTAGGCAGCATGACGTCTGTAAAACACATTTTCCAGCGACGGTGTCCTTCATACATGAGTTCTCTCAGAAGATGAGCTTTCTCTGGGGGATCTGATTCCCTTTGCATCGTATCAAAAATAAACCTGCAGCTGAGCAAAGTAAATGGAAAAACAGTACGGAGGGGGGGGGGGACCTCTAGAGACACGCAGAGAGAAAGATAAAGAAAAAAAAAAGTCCTGACAAAGGCAGAAAGAGAGAATTATCTCCCCAGCTGTCCATGCATCAGGAAGTCTCTCCCAGAGAGTCAGCTCTGACCGGCCTGATCACAGAGGCAGCACGGGAAGTCCCACAAAAAGAAGAGGAAGTGAGCACCAGCTACGGGAAGTGCATTTTTTTGCTGCTTCGGCTCCACGAAGTCTGGACCCTGAAGGGAGGGGAGGGAGGGCCGGGGGGGGGGGGGGGGGGGGGTGCAGAGCCCAGCTGAACACCAGAGTGTGAGAGAGAAGGAGGAAAAGAGAGGGAAAGACACATAAGAGGGAGGGAGAGAGACAGATTAGGGCGTAGTGACGGCAGTGACAGCTGTCTGTGTGCCGCCAGCTGTGTGCCATTTACTGAGCGCTTATAAAAAAAAAAAAAAAAAAAAACGAGCCTGGCACCAGGGAGTGATGTTCCTGATGCTGTGGCGCCAGGCGCTCCGCTTCAAATGACATTGGGTGCCACCACCGACTTCCTCTCAACCTACACACACACACACACACACACACACACACACACATGGAGAGAGAAATGAAAGAGCCCAACAAAAAGCTCAATTCAGCACATGTAAATGCAGGATGGGAAGAAACATGTCTTCAGCTGCTTCTCCTGCAAATCTCCTGCAGTAGAGATGTGTCTCCACAAAGCATCTAATTACACAATACTGTGATTCAAATGGTGTCGGCGCAAACACAGAGTACGTCAGGACAAACAGATTAGTGCCTCCAGGAACAACATCCCCGTCATGTCCCGCTCTCACACACACCTGTGTTCACACATTTTGTGACTGGGCCCAGTGTTTTGCATGTAAATAGAGTGCGTGGCTGTGCTGAGGAGGTGCTAACTTCCTCTCAGTGTTGCACCTGGACCGATTGCTCATATGCATAAAGACAGAGGGGGGAGTGAAAAAAAAAAAGGGGGGACATCAGAGGCGTTAATGGGTGAAAACCTAGTCATTTAGGGAGCCGTTGAAAACGCTCAGCTTTGCACACTATGAAAGGTCCTTAGAAGACGCTCACGTGGCCGAAATACAGAGAAACAGTTGCATTTAGTAGTTTAACAGTTCAAGCATTCAATTGTTGATTCTTTCTGTTTTTATTTCAGTGAGTGTTCTACTTGTGGGACTTTAACAAAAACGAAAATAGTACACTTTTCTGTTAAAAAAAAATGCTTTAAATGAGACTAATATAGTCTCTACAAAATCCATATTATATATATATCCATATAATATTGGCATGGTCCATGAATTTGTACAAGAATTTGAAAAGCTGGCGATGTCGTCCATGGGGCGACTGATTTAGCCATTGGATGTCTGTCCAGGTGACATGCCTGCAGACAACTAGTATTAAATGCATGAACAGTCTGTGCAGCCAAATCATGGATAATTGCACAACCACACTTGTTATGTCATGTTCGTAGGTAAAAAAAAAAAGAAAAACAACAAAAAAAACTTTCCACTTTATTTGCTCAAACAGAACTCAGAGTGAATAACCAGCGTGCACTGGTTAGGACGGTGCATAATGCGCCATGGAGAGGTAATCTGGCTACATGTCAACAGCCACTCCACAGCAGGCGGTGAAAGACTTTGCTGCTTATGCTGCTCACATCGATCAGCTCCCATACCGCAGATGGTGCGGGGACAGAGTTGCAGTAAACTGAAGCAGCGTGAGCCGATTTCAGACGCCAGGATTTCTTTATTCACAGGACCTGAATTGCAGCTAACTCGACTATAGCACACATCATGGAGAAGCTACCTGCAATATGCAAATAAATAATAAATCAAATGGAATGTGTCATTGGTTTTAGTTCAAGCTACTTGTTAGGTTCCTGGACTAGTTTGCTAAACTCACTAAAGAAGGAGAGTACAAACAAATCCGAAACAGTCTTTTCACAGACATTTCAATTAGCAGCATTTAATAAACGTTAGCTTTGCATTGCAAAAAGACCCAACAAACAAACATCATGCAGGTGGAGCAAACATGAATCAACATGTTGGCTGCAGCCTACATATTTACATCTGATGAGTTTTGTTGGCACTTTTCTATATTTAAGTAATTTCATCAGTCAGAAACTGCGGATATCCTCATTCTAGAGGTTTTAATAGAGTTCAATTTCATTTGGCTTTGAGTGAATTACTATGAGTTGCACATTTCCTCCAGTGAACTGAACAAGCTGTTTAAATTGGATTGGTCCTCGAACACCTCGTCCACAAAACTGCAAACCTGGACAACTCGTCCACGACAATTGTTTTCAGCATTATTGATTTGAAGGATTGGATTTCAAAGCAAATTTGACACATTTGGAAGGATTATTAAGTGTATTTGGCACAAAAACACAAGATATATCAGTATATTTGGCACAATAATAAGCTGTAGTGTTAAAACACCGCTTCATAGATGATGGCGGTGAGTGATGCGTTCAGGTGCTCGTTAACGTGTCGGCAGCCTGCTTTGTGACATGTTAATGAGCTGCGGGGCTCCTGCAGTAGCAACGTTATTGATATCAGGGCCATATAGCATATCTTTGATGGCTTATTAAAGGTTTTTTTCACGTTTTCCTCCTCTGAACTGTCGTAAGATATATCATGGTTGCCGCCATCTTGGATGTTTAGCGCTCTCCTATTGGACCAGCAGCTTCCATGTGACTCAGGTACTGCACGCCGGACAACAATATCGTTACGCTAGTAAAGATAGTACCGACTTTAAACACTGGTTTAAAAAAACCCCAAACAAAACTGCAGGATTAAAAATAGAGAACTTTTGATATCCAGCTCAGGACTAATATATCTTTGTAACGGTGTAAAGACGTTGTAGTGTCATCATTTCTTTTCTCCCAAAAATTCTGAAATCTCCTCCGTGGACGTGTCGTCCCAGAATCGTGGGATTGATGTTGAAAGCAGCGGCGGACAGAATTGGGGCTCATTGAACAGCTTGACCCCCAGTCTTGCCTCTATTTTTGTATCGTGTGACGTCTTTCCAACTTTATAGCCGCAGGTCTTAAGTCACAACTCCTCCAGTGTTTCATATACAATCCTTTAATATTGCATTTTTACCGTGTCGTTTCTCGTGTAATTTCCATCGCAGTGATAATTCCGTCATTCCAAACTCGGGATTCCCTCTTGAACGTAACATATGCTTCAGCACAGAGTGTATGTATTTTTTTATGTGCTCCTGTGTCGTAAACATTAAATCATAAAATGTCAACATCTTTTAAAGCCACATCTCAAAATGTGCCCCTTGAGACGTCCCTAAGCTTCGACAAACTGATTTATTTATTTATTTTCCATGTGTGCGTCGTGGGGTAGAGGATTGAGTGACGCGCATTAAGAACGAACAGTCTGACTTTCCGCAAAACACGGATAAGTTCGAGTCATCACGTCTCGGTGCAGCGGGTGCGACCCAGAGTATCTCGGTGTCCTCCCGCTTGTCCTTTACCGCCAATCACGTTCATCCCTGCCCCGATAAATGATAGCGGAAAAGAAACGCATGCTCTGCTTTTGTTATCAGAGGATATCAGAGGCCCTGTTTAGATACTCAACAGTATCCAACAGAGCCTCGTCAAGGTCAGGCTGCGGTTCATGCAAATAAAACCCTTTCGGGCCCGCGGCACCTTCTCCGACGGGACGGTGGCGGTGGAGTCGGCACGGGACACACAGTCATAACATTTGGATAGGAGTCCTCCGACAGACATAATTCCGTGCAGCTTTTAAAGCAAAAAAAGCTGATAATATTCCAAACGGCCCGCTGTCATCGAGCCCGACAGAGCGAGCCCTTGTGGCGCGGCGCCAGCCGGCGCTCTGCTCTATATTTGGTCATTTCTCCTGCCTTTCAGTGACTTCACCAGTGCAGTTTCAGTCCAGGCACATGTGTTGTTTCAGTCTCATTTTCAGTAAACTCTGTGATCACCTTGCCTTTGCGTTCCACGGGCCTTTCACTGGGAGCACAAAGAGCGAGAGGGGCATTAGTCCACGAGAAAAGCCCAGCTTTGGCTTCTTAAAGAAAGCAGAGGTTTAGCTCTTTCACTTCCACTGCATTGTTATGCTAAGGCCCAGCTTGGGAATAAGAGTGAACCATTAGCATCTGAAGAAGAGCCAACATCTGAGGGAAACATGTCTTTAAGGCCCCAAAGAAAAGAATCCATGCTGTCTCTCCTTCTCATTTTCTCATTCTCCAACTCACTCACTTGTTCCTCAACTCAGCTCTCATTCCTGGCCTTTGGAAGGCCCTCTCTCTTTTCTTTCAGTCTGTACTGCTGGCTCTTTTGGCGCGAAGAGGGATAAGAGATGTGCATGTATGTGTGTGTGTGTCGGTGGGTGAAGAGGAGGATTAGGAGTTGAAATGTCCCAAGAAACAATGGATACAGCTCTTTATAGCTGTGATTTATATCTATATCAAACAGATCACATTCATTAAAAACCGGTATCCATTGTTAGTGGGGAGAAATATCACCCACTGAGCCCATGCAACTGTGGAGCAGACGTCCTACCTGTTTACAAATGAAATGTTCTTTAACCTCGTAAAGCATGAAACCCAATAGGTTAAATTGTTTTGAAACCGAAAAAGAAAACATTTAGAAAATTTGCATGCAATAGTTACAAGTATATTAATTTTTGTATTTTTGGGGGACAATCTATTACTCACAGTTCTATAAAAAAAAAAAACACACACACACCCCACATTGCACAATAGCGTCATACATATTCTGAAGCCCTTATAATGCAACAGTCCCAAACCCAACAGTGGAGCCTCATTGATGGAAGACAAACTTTTCTTATTTTACATTGCGGTGGGCTTGAAAACAGTTTCTGTCCACCAAAGAGGGACCTGACTCAGGTAAAGTGATTGAATGTGCTTCCACACTGATGCCACATGCATAATGTAGAGGTAAACATGACACTTGGCAGTCATGGGGTTAATTGCATGATGGCATATGTTGACTGGGAGAAGGGTTTCAACTGAAAAATCTTCAGCACTATCGATTTCTAACCAATCGATTTTGATGAATGAGCAGATTGGAACCAGATACAGCTTTGATTCATGATGCTGAAACCAGAGATTAAACATTAGACCAGGGCTCATGTCCCTCGTTAAGTGTAAATACAAATGTTAAACCTTTGTATTTCACGGCGTGGCACAGTGCACCAGTGGTTTGTCTTGTCAACTCACAGTAAAAATGTTTACGTTTAAATCAAATGAAGACTTTTCTGTTTGGGATCTTGCATGTTTGTTGTTGCTTTTTTTGTGAGTCACTACATTTGTGTACTAGCCCTGTAACAACCAGAAATGTATTAATGTCCAACAAGGTAATGACTAACAATAATATAATAAAACAGTAAACATCACATGATTGAGAGTGATTGCAGAGTTTGTATCATTAATGAATGAATATGATGACTATACAATCTACTAGATATATCCTTGATAAGCAAACTCAGCAAAACCTGCAAAAGAAGGCTTTTATTTCCAAGAAATTGAGTCCTGTTTATGCACTAATATTACATTATTGCCTGCAGTTATTGCACTTGGACATGATTTTTAATGCTTCTTTTATCATACAAGAACGTATGACATTACTGGCAAAATATTCTAATGATAATGTATCAGTTATCTTATTACACCATTGGTGAGTTGTTACATTATTAGGTTTGTTACTTTGAGAAAGGTCAGAAATATCACATTACTGGTAGTTACAGCCCCCAAAAACACAGCTGGAGAGCTATTTTAAGTGAAACATCAGAATTGCCCTAAGCAGTTTGAACAACTCACAACACGATTCTGTAGTTGGAATACATTTTTTTTTTTTTTTAACCCTATCATTAGTTTTCAACTTTCAATGCACATGAACTCTTCCTACTTTGCATCTCGTTGACATAGTGCAGGCTGCAACGCAGCATGTCAGTGTTGTTCCTGCTCACACACCGGTGAGCCTTGAGGGCATGTGCAGGTGGACTGAACTGTCAGTTGGGCTGACAGAGATGTACAGCCACATAACTCAAATGAGGGAATCAATTCATAACTCTATTCTGGTCTGTGTCTCCTTGAGTGACATGACTTTAAACAATGTGACGTGTTGAAGGAGTGAACCATCACATCACCTGATTGAGTGAAGAGCGTAAATTCCACTTATATACAATTAACGCACACAACATTCTTGAATCCACAGAGAAGTAACCATAGATAACAAAACCTAATGTGGACGAGCTATTATGGTGTTGACTCAGGTGACTAGAAATGAACAACAGTTTCTATCTAGAAATAGAATAAAGTGTATAAGATGGAAGGTTAGAGGACTCATTAAGTGGAAGAAAATGCATTCATTGAGTGTTACAGTAAATCTGTATTATTTACTGACTTAAAAAGAGTAATGACCTATTAACTTAGAAGGTCAGTTAAATTAAAATTGCAGTTTGAATTACAAGCAGTGTGTTATGAGTGTTTGTCAGGCTGTCTATCGATCCAAACTTGATTTTCAACTCTCAAACTGTGAAATGTTGTCAACTCAGAAACAACATCATTCTCTTTAAAAGCAAAGCGAGAGAGAGAGTTACTGTGTCTCTTCTCATGAACAGGCCAGTAGGAAAACTTTCCATATTGATTTGAAAGCCTCTGCTCCAGTGTTGTGTGTCTCCTGAGGACTCCGTCAGTGGACGATCCAATAACACCCCTAGATTTAGCCCCCAAAAACACATGTAGATCATATCAAATGTTTGGTGGGTCGTAAGCTTTGGTCACAAGGCAATGGATTTTTGAAGCGTCGACAGTGAATCTCGCCACTTTGATAACTTTGATTCTGTGAAAACATCTATGTGCACATAACTCAATCTGCTAGACTACTTTTTGTCAATTGTCTCATTCAGAGTCAAAGTTCAAAATCGACCTTGTATCCTTGTATCACGTCATATGTGAGGTTAATTGTTGAGCCTAAATTCCCCCCGGTTGTGAGCATGTGTGACCTGTCCAGGTGTATCCTGCCCTCATCCAAAGAATGCTGAGATTGCCTCTGCGACCCCGAACAGGACAAGCAGAAGGCTGAAAAAGACTTCATTTTACTTTTCTACCATAAAGACGGGTCAACGACCTGATCAATACGACTTTTCACCTTTCGCTCTTCTACCAAATTTCGACGTAGTTTAGACCCCAACTTTTCAACGTATTTTAAACCTTTTTTTTTTTTTATATATATATATAGACCGAGACTGTGACTGGCTGCAGGTGTATGAATGTAATTCACTGTTACATGCATCGGCTAATATGTATTCACAATGGTTATTCCACAAGGTTTCCCCCTACTAATCTACCTCTTGCTCATTTCTTTTGTTGGGCCAATGAAATAAGACATGGATGTCATTGGGAAAATAATCCAAACAATTGTATCCACTTGATTAAAAAGTGCTATAAAATGGAGTTTAGTTGATTTCTCAGCAGGAGAGTTGTTTTATCCAGTCTTTATGAGGTGCTGAGCCAAAGTGTATTACCATGCATCGACATCAAAGCTTTCCCAAAATGAAGCCTGGACTCGAGTTAGAGCGGCCTAATCTGTGTGGAACAATCATGTTACCTGGATAATTGAACGTTGGTGTCATTACAGCTTCCAAGTGTGAAAGCGGCTTTACTTTCCCCGCTGCCATGAGCTGCGGTTTGTTGCGGTCCAAACACTGGCTGGGCTGCAGCCGGTCGAGGGGGGGGGGGCAGCTGTGGGATGAATCACACCCCAGCACACACACGTCATCCTGGGTGGGATCCCATAGACGGTCCCCCGGGTAACAAGTGGACGTGGAGTGGATGTGAATCCTAGAAAGAGAGCGATACTGTGGAGATAAACAAAAACACACGGGAGGCATGAAGCAGGAGCTGAAACTTGGAGCCGCTGAGTCACTCCAGGCTGACAGATCACTGCTCCGCTCCCAGCTGGCTGCGGATGCTTCAAGCAGAAGCTATGCTGAGTGTAAAAACAATAATGCAGTCACAGCGAAGCAGATACAGTTTGATAAACACGTCGATCGAGCCCTTTTTTTTTTTTTTAGCTGACTAAAGCTTTGGTTGAAATGGAGAGCAGTTCGGGGAAGAGGGGAGTGACTAAATCATGCACCTGCCTCTCAGTCAGAAATATGCCGCCAGCACACTGACAAAGAGGGAAGGGGGGCGAGCGAGAAGGCTGCATGAAAAAGAGGAATTTCCAAGGACAGCGAAGATGTTGTGAAATCATATTGCGCATGTGACCCGCACAGCTGCAGCGTGAATCGCTCCATGTGTAACGGCATGAATCACCAGTGAAGTTCCTCAGATGTCAGATCACACTTTCAGCTCTCTCTCTCTCTCTCTCTCTCTCTCTCTCTCTCTCTGTCTGTGTAGGTGTAACACACATGTGTGTCTCTTGCTCCAGCTCTGTTTTGCTCTCTTCTTTTACCCCACACCTCCTTTTTCATCATCACAGGTGCAGGCGGTGAAGTAAGTTCACAAGATTGTCCACATGTGCTCCATAAGACACACACACACACACACACACACACACACACACACACACACACACACACACACACACACACACACACACACACACACACACACACACACACACACACACACACACACACACACACATCCAGATGTATACAGATACGCTCGCCTCACTGATCACAATGAACAATGCCGGAGCCATCCAGAGTGGCTTCATCAGCATGAGATCATGTGGTACATATAAGCCACATTGCTCACACACTTCCTCGACTCCCTCCGCTCCCCCGCGTCTCCTCCACTGTCGCACAGGTGGCCGACTGCGGCAGCCACAGCAACATTCCTGCTCCGCTGTTAAGTGACATCTCCTCTCGAGAAGTGTCCTCATCCTCCTTCAGGAAAAATCAGATGACTCACGAGGTTATTTACCTCAGGGGGATGTCACCACAATTGCAACTGCAATACTTATGGGTTGTATGGGGCCCACGGTGCCTGCAGAAGTTCTGTCACAGATAATAATGGAGGGAAATACTACTACGTGCAGCTATTATTCTGGCTGCTATATCTGTGCACCATGATAATAAAGCAGGCTTTAAGTTGGCTTTGTCCACATTTAATATAAACTGAATTCACACTCTATATGTTTTCATTTCAAGTAAAGAAAACATTTTATCGTCAGAGAAGAATGTTGTTGCAAAATTTAAAGGACCTACTCTTCTCTCACCTGTTAGTGTTGACTGTATAAATATTCCATGCGGGGTCACAATACAAAGAGCTATGAGACTACTTTGCATGTTATGAATGGCAGGTTGTGAATACACAGTCATGTGAGGAGTCTGATGATATAAATAGGGCGATCTGTAAAACACCTACAATGCAATTATAATTGAATATTTGCTATCCACGTGTCTTTTCATAGACACCTTGACAGACAACCTGTTTTTTAGGTCTCCTGGATAATGAATTCCTGGTATTACATAACTAGTATCTACAGCTTGAAAACAACTAATGGCCTTTTGGTTTCTTGGTAAATGCCAAGTCATTTAAAGCTAAAGTTACAAATAAAGTCTTGATAGTACACAACTTCCTCTGTTCTTCACGGCTTGAATCGAGTAAAGACACATTCTTCTCAGAAACAAACCTTAACTGATGATAAATATTTTAAAATGGCAGGGGAAATGAATGAACTGTCTTGTTCAAAACTTGTCTTGTGATTAGAGTGGTATCAGCTTCTACGCAACCTTTGGAAACCGCATTTCACATAAATTCTCACATAAATGTCATTGTGAATTTCATTGCGTCCCTTTTACACTTTACTGGCTTTTCATGAAGACGAGGGAACTCGTCCTTTGAACATCTTGGTTCATCTCTACGAGGGGATGATGGGGAGGGTCCCTAACAAGTGGAGGGCCTGTCAACATCTCTATCTGTCAAAGCTCGAGCTTCTCATGCTAAATTGACCACTTTGGAATGTGCTTTTAATGCTAATTCGATTGCTAAATCCAGAGCGAGCTGGGATGGCTGCAGTGCCCCACAGGGCAGCAGTGTCACCCCGTGTCCCTGAGGACTGTCCAGCGCTTCGCTGTGTGGTCCCCCCCCCACCCCCTCCGCCTCACAAGAGGGGTGAGGCTGAGGGCTCTCCCTCTTCTCTTAGTCCTCCCTTGATATCAGGAGTGCTGGAATGGAGGAGCAGCAGCAGTGGAGGGGAGAGGAGGGGTGCTAGGTCTCCCTAGTTGCCAAGCGAACACCATATGGGCAGCTCACTGGTGTTACTGGGGGCCCGGGGCAGTTCCCAGAATTCACATGATAATGAAGCCCGGGGCCATTCAGATTGCTGGCCTAAAGCTGGGGCTAAGAGCTTTTGATAGCCCCCAGCAGCCTGTAGGCCTGCCCACCCCGGACCCAGCCAGCTTTCCTGCCAGGCACAAACCACCTGTTTGATTTTCCCAGGGCCCTGCCACAGCAGAGGGAGAGAAGAGAAAGAGGGAGCAGGGAAGGAGGAGGAGGCGAGGGGCAGCAAAGGAATGTCTCCCTCTTATTTTGTCACTGAGTGTGCACTTCCCATTCACTTCCTCTTTATAATCCCCCCTGCCCTCCCCTCACGTGCACGCACACACATACGCGCTGCTGCATAAACACGCGGCGTGCACATTAGTATAACCTAGATGCACATATGCACACATAGACACCAATGGTGACCCACACAGAGGCTCTTTCCCCTTTTGTTAAGTTCTCTGGAACAATCCCGGGGAGAAGAATGAAGTTTAAAAAGTAGGGCACCTTCTGCTGCATCAAAGTTTCACACCAGCAGATTCCTGGAAGTGGGCCCTGGGCCACAAGCAAGGGGGCCTGTCTTCCCTGTGTGTTTATCAGTTGTACGTGGGAACCACGGGAGGTGGATCACTACCGGGCAGCCCAGGCGACTGGGAGACTGGCAGTAAGGGATGGGAGGGGAGGATAAGAGGGCGAACCTACAGTGGGGTATATGAAGGGACACCCGAGCGTGGGAGGAGGTATTCGGAGGGAACTGCCTCTTTGCAGGGGGTTGATGTATGTTTAGAAGGGCGCATTCCTTAATCGTGAGAATGGCTCGTCGATGCACAGCACAGACACCCGGACAGACAGGGCAGATGGCCTCAGGATGCAAAAACAATGGCCGTGTCCTTGCTTGTTTCTTCGTTGATCGGTTGAAGTATAAGTGGCAAGGAAGGATTGTGTAATTCTAGGTCAGTATCATTTGCCTGCAGGGGTTAAGAGAATGTCTTTGACATGTAAAGTGCTAACTGAAAGTATGCTCTCCACTCTTCACAAGAATCTGTGGCCGAATATTTCCTGTTGCGAAATCAGGTGATGGGATCAGAGTAGAAACAACACACTGGGAGCACAGGTGTGCAGGCGTGACGCTCTGTGTACTCTGCGGCCACTTCTCGTTCCGAGTCTGAAGGCGGGGCAGCGTTCCGACAGTTTAACCTGAAATGCTGCCTTGCTGGGGGCAAAACACCTGTGCTGCAATCACAGGGTTACAGAGTGGTGTGTTTGTGTGTATGTGTGTGGGAAGGGGGGGGGGGGGGGGGGGGTGCAGCACACACACACACACACGCACACATGCCGTCGCCCAACAGGGTCTCTGATTACTCCTGTCCCCTGGCTGCACTATGTCTTTTCACGCACTATTCAGGTCAGGTGCACAAGGGACGTCTGCATAGAAAACATGACAATAACCCGGCGCTGCAGCTCCACCGTGACAACGACACGCACAGCAACACCTGTTGCACCTGTGCTGTCTTCTTTAACAACACATGAAAAGAGATGACAGATTCCCACACCCTGGTAAATTAACTTCCTCTCGCTGTTGCGCCCTCTATACAGCTTTGATATATAGAAACAACAAACAAGACAGGGGGGGGGGGAACTCGAGCAGGCTCGGATCACAGCTGAGCCAGCGGCGACTGTTAAGGTGGGACTTTAGTGTCAAGAGCATCAGGAGAGACAAACAAAAACTCCCCTAGGCCCAAATAACTTGATTATACCCGCTGCACAATCAAAACAAAAGTGGCAGGCCCAATCTGTTCACTGTCAATGGCGGCTCTCATTTGTCAAGCCCATCCAAGAGGTTGGTTCTCAGGCGAGTCGCACAATGCCCAGTGACAAACAGGAGGGCTCTCCTTTTAGCCCTGCCTGCCACTGGGAAGCCCATCTGAAGTATTAATCTTTTGGTGGAAGAGTGGAGGAGAGGGCTCAGCCTGGCCCAGCCATTGTCCCCAGGCCTGGGCCCTCTGAATGGGGCTTTGTCAGCTCCCCAGCTGCCACTGTCCATGCTCCATCTTTGGGCTTTGGCTCCCATGTCCCCTGGCCGTGCTGACTGGACGCCTCTGTGCAGCTGTGGGGATGTGCAGGCTTGTGTGTGTTTGTGTGTGTGTTGGGTGGGGGGGGGTAAGGTCAGGTGATGGGGCCATTTGTCTCACAACACCCGGAGACACAGAAATATGTGGCTCAACATCGGGTCTCACTTTTTGATTCTGCTGCATTCACTTACTCTGGAGTCGCAAAAACAAGGAAGTGAGTTAAATATTCTCAGGAGGTTAAAAAGGCACATGCAAGTAAACCTCTACCAAATCTATGGATTTGATGGAAGTTTGTGACTTTGTCTCTTTATATGATGTTGCTCATTGTCTCGATTCACACAAAACATGAAATTACACTTGAAATATCCATTTATCTGCAATTCTGACATCTAGTCAGATGTCCTAGGTGTGAATAAGACCGAGTGAGGACAGAAGCAGCTATTTATTGTTTCTCCATCTACCTCATACAGCAGGGGGCAGCTGGCCAGCAGCAATCAGGCCTGTCCCCCATAGGCATCCTCTGGCTACCAGCTGGGAACAGCTGGTCCCCTCCCTGCTTCTGTGAGCAATCAGTGGACCTGGGCCCTGCTGGAAGTCCTGGAAAAGGAGAGAGGTCCCTGTAGGATCTGACAAACAGCCAGTATTCATACATTGACAGGTTCTGCTAATGAACAGGCCTCTTTAGGCTTCATTTACAGTTTCTATAGAGGTGCGTCTATTGTTCGGTCCAGGACAGAAGCTGTAGCTACCGGGATCTCTCCGGATAATGAAGGCAGCCTCTTCAGGTTGCGTTGCCGCCGTTATCGTATGTAGCCTCTGAGCGAAGTCAGAGGTAACTCGCTCCAACTGATTGACGTCCAATTGTGTGCTGGCGCTGAAGCCGAGGGAGGAGGTGACGTGGGAAAAAGTTGCGGATGCTGACGACCACTGGATGGAAAAGAGACTCTGGCGTTATTAGATTTGCAACAAGCCGTAACACTGTCTCCCATTGTGTGTCCCTCCACCCATGTCCTCCACCCCCTAACCGTAGCAGAGACTACCAGTCCTCAAAACACACACACACACACACACACACACACACACACACACACACACACACACACACACACACACACACACACACACACACACACACACACACACACACACACACACACACACACACACACACACACACTCAACTAAAGCTCTCTCTCCAGGCAATTGCCACTGGAGTGGAAAGTATTCCAGAGCACAATGCCTATGCTCTCAATGGGTGCTTTAGCATGCCACCAGTGCGCTGTCACCAGCAGATGGGGAGCTAATTAGAAGCCATTAAAGGGCTTTGATAGTGTGTGTGGGAACCAGGCGGAGGGAGATGGCCACAGGGGTGAGGGTGGGGGGGGGGCTTCAGGTCCGGTGAACACAGACACACACACACACACACACACACACACTCACACTAGGGAGAGATAGACCAGGCTGTCCCTGTGACTCCTCGCGGGGGCCAAGGACACAGAGCAGAGGACACCTGTGGAGCCGTCCAAGGACCTCTGTGAGGTTCTGCAGTCGCACACCAACTATCAGATGCAGATAGTGTTCCAGAAACCTGCCCCTGGCTCCCAGAGAAGGGCATCCGTCCACCCGCCCACAGCCTCCCTGCCTGCCTGCACACACGCTGAGGGAAAAACAGGCGGCGAAGGCTCCAGACGGTCTGCGCTCCCGATGACACATCTCTGAACCAGGACTCCCACAGGAAGTGAGTCCTAACCGCTCGGTCCTCAGTCATTACAGAGGGCGGCCCAGGGAGGTGCCAGGCCACGCCGGGGCACACATGAGGAATTCAAGGCGGAAACAAACACAACACACCCCCACAGAAGGCGTGACACAAACATTCAAAGTCACAATCTTCTGAATTTGGTAGAAACATGTGACCGATGAGCTTCGAGTGCCAACCATCAGTCAAGACCCAGTGCAGAATAGATGTGACATTGTGGCGTGGTAAAAAAAAAGTTTTCGCATCTGACACCACACTCACCCCTCCCAGTCCCATATGAGTCTCTCCACACACCTGCACACAGGTGTGATCATTATCAAGCAAACAGGAAGAGCCTGACTGGGAACTGGAAACTAATCCCACAGCTGCAAGGAGATGGCCCATGTGTGTGTGTGTGTGTGTGCGTGCGTGCGTGCGTGTCTGTGTGTGTCTGTCAGTAGAAATTGTTGAAAACTTGCATGTGGTGCTCTCCTCTCATAATCAAATTCCTCTCCACTTATTTTCAGCAACGTATCTCAGTAATCATACTAAAGTAAAAAAAAAAAAAAATCCCTCTGTCTAAGAAACCATTTATTCCAGTTCTTCAGTTATTGTGCTTTGGTCACTTTCATGTCTCAGGAAGTAGTACGAGCTCCACTTATTGTCCTCACAGCAGT
Organism: Blennius ocellaris; assembly: GCF_963422515.1. Lineage (NCBI taxonomy): Eukaryota > Metazoa > Chordata > Actinopteri > Blenniiformes > Blenniidae > Blennius > Blennius ocellaris. The sequence goes on from NC_137653.1 coordinate 19,789,172, forward strand.
AATAACAACAGCACAAGTGTCGAAGCATCGCTGGAATGTCCGATTTCCTCTCCGGATTCCTGCACCAACTTTTCCCCTTGTGGCTTCCTGTATTGTGCCTTTGTAGCTCTATTTGCTGTGGTGATAAAGAGGGCGTATCAGCGAATATGTTTCCCCTCTGCCACCAAATGGAACGATTTATCTAGAAAATCGCTACTGGGAAGCCGTTTGTGCTCTGGCAAGGCTACAGATACACAATGTTCTGAAATGATAACTTTACAAGTGTTACTTTTCTTCTGTTTGATATCTACAGTGTGTCGCAGCAGTGCTGACAAACAGCAGCCCGTCGCAGAAATAAAACACAAAAGTAGTAATCCAGAGAGGCCGGGATTCTGTGTCAGCGACAGAGAGAGGGGAAGGGAAGCGGAGCTGAGAGAGGGCAATGTCGTTCTGTCAGTTAAAATCAGGAGCTAATATGTTTCACTTTTCTTTCCCCTCCTCTGCCTCTTCCCTCTGTCTTCTCCCTCTCCCCTTTGCCTTGATGTGCTGTAAACAGGCTAAAAAGGGCCCAGCTGTGTGGAGTTATTGTTGGTGTCAGTAGGAAGTGCTGATAGCTTTTGCAGCTGAACAAAAGCTGGATGAGGGGAGTGGAGGGGCGCTCCAGACACTGTGGCTCCAGCCTAGATTCTCTCCCACAATCCCTGCACCGCACTCCCATTGTTCTGCCCACCCGGCCTTCCCTCCGCCCTGTCAGCTGCGACCTAGGACAGAGGGTGAAAAAAAAGGGAGGAAAAAAAAGAAAGAAAAAAAGAAAGTTTAAAAAAAAAGAAGAAGTTTTTACAGGCTACTGCAACAGCTAGGAGAAACAGCCGGTGGTAGTTAACTTTGTTCTAGTGACGTTATCTTCAGTATGGTACAACATCTGTGCACATATAAGCAAAGGCACTTTAAATGGCATTTATATTAAAATCTGGAAAGAACAAGCTGGTTATAATTCCTTTAGGAGCCTGCAGAGCAATTAAACTTGATGTAAAACTTTGTGTTAAATGAAAGTGAAAGGATCGACTGTTGCAGGAATAGCAAATGGTATTATACAATGATATATTAGGAACAAGTTCGACTGTATAATTACGAGTCTTTGCTACACATTGATTTAACGTACATTATATAATTTATGTTTTATATAATTGATAGTAGTTGGTTAGGCACAATATTTTGGTTTTTTTTAAAACATTGATAATTCAGGCATCCGACAGTGTCCAGAACAATAAATTACTGTCTGTTTTTTTTTTTTTTTTTTTTAACTGAATAAATATATATTTCTTGCTATATTGTACCATTTCCTGCAGTTACAAGCATTATACTTTGGATTAATTTCTTGAAGGTAGCAGTTCATAACATTAGTAAACTAGAAATGTCTGGTGTTTCAATGGATAAATATGAATGCAAATAAGTTCCCTGACACCCAGAATATATGGTGCTACACAGGTAGTAGACTGCTTCCAATGTATACCTAAAATGTTTGTTACATGCTTTGTAAGGTAATTTTAAATATTTAGTTTAAATATCTATAACATTAGTGCAGATTTATTTATTTATCTGTCCAGAAAGATAGCAATTTTTGTTGCTTAATGTTTGATTGTCCATACAGAGAAGTAATCATTATTATTATTTCATTGCAGAGATGTTTTTGTTGTTATTATGATATAGACTGTTTCAAGCAGAGTAAAGGAAGACTGTATAGAGATATTATAATTTAATGCATGTATACTTTCAATATATTAAAACTGTGAGGCCTCTTTGAGGAAATGTTCAGTATAATTCAATCTTGAGACCAGGTCAGATGTTGTCTTTTCCTGGAATTGAGTTTGTGTTTCTGTGGGGGGGGAAAAAAGGTCGAAAACTCTGAGGTTAGAACAAAAAAGAGAGTTTGAAACGTCTGTTTACTTTGTTACGGTTTTGTCTTAAAATTCATTTTTTAAGCTGAATTTGTCATGTAAACAGGGATGATTCACGCAGTTTATCTTACTGAAAACAATAGTTCAAAAAGCTAAAATAAAATGAAAATGTTTAGTTTTTTTCCCCTTTGTTTATTATTTCATGTTTTGTTTTCCCAATAAACGCATCTTTTAAACTTACAACACACAGGATGTTTGAAGTTTTATTCTAAACTGCATTCTTGCAGAAAACTGCAGCATTTAAAAAAAAAAAGGGGGGGGGGGGGGGTCAGAATGGAGCAGAGCTGGGAAAGTTTGCAGGAATGTGGGGTTAGTTTGCGTTAAAATGCGGTAACACTCCCGGCTGACAGCCTTTGCTCTGCAGGTGCGCGGGGCGGTAATCTCATCCCGCTGCTTTAAGGTGATAAATGAACGACAAAAGCTCCGCGCCACGCAGGTGAATGGAGGCAGTGCCCGAGCGCGAGAGCCTCTTGTTTGACGTCTCCATGGAGACCGCCCGAGCGGCGCCGGGCTGACAGGCGTCAAGGCTCGGATGAATGGGTGACGTCAGCGCGCTGGCGCCTGCCAGTCTGCTCGGGCTTGTTTGGACAATCTGGGGGGAAGATTCAGAACAGAGCGCGGCGAGGCTGAGCACACACTGCAGGGACATGTGAAGGAATCCGTGAAGCTGCTTGCAAGGGAGGAAAAAAATAAACCTCGACTGAAACGCAGGGGCGTGCGCGACCGCGTGCGCGACGTGTTTTCTAAAACACCCGTCAAAACTCTGTAATATTAATGACGGGATAAGCTCTTTTAAGCTTGTTCTGCCTGCGCATTCCGAGGCTCAACTTCATTAATAAACCTCAACTTGTTTTTGTTTTTGCCCCCCCCCCCCCCCCCCCCCCCCCCCCCCCCACACACACACACAATTGTTTGGCCACTCTGCGTAATTAATTCTCTAACTTTACTGTAACCATTGTCATCCACATCTGCAGCGCCACCAACAATTGTGAAAGGCAAATCTAGGGCACTGTGGTAGCCTAATTATCATTAGCCATTCATTCCATTCATCCTGCCCCATCCCACACACATTCTCACAGCACATACCCAAGCATTCACCACCCTCTCTGACTGTCCCCAGGCAATCTACACCTGCAGAGTCCCCAAGCCGTGGACAGCTGGATTCCCACATATTACCCATAAAAGACACACATTTGTTTCCATTTGTAACGCCATCCCTCAAACAGATTGTAAATCCCGATAACCAGTCGAGCGCGGCGATTGGCCGAGGCGGTTGCTCGGGACCGCCCGGTCAATACAAACGCGGCCCGCTGATTGGCCCGTCCTCCTTCAAACGGGACGGCTTGGCCACGCCCTCCCGTCTTCTCCGTCTTATAAATCCGAGGAGGTTTGCCCATGTGCATGTTGCAAACTGTCAACATTGCGCGCTGTCAACTCTCGCAAGGAGGGAGAGAGGAAAAAAAAAAAAAAACCTCGCTGCTCGTATCTTTTGGAAGCTTTTACACCTCTTCTAACTAATCAAGATGAAGGTTGTCGGATCTACCTGCGCCCTGAAGAGCAAGGTCGGCGGCGAGGACGTGGTGCGCTGCCTGTCTGACCAGAGCCTGGCCATCTCCAAGTGCAAGATCCCGCTGCTGGACGAGCAGATGAGCGCCTTCCTGCAGGACATGAACAGCTGCTACAGCAAGCTGAAGGAGCTCGTGCCGACTCTGCCCACCAACAAGAAGGCCAGCAAAGTGGAGATCTTGCAGCACGTCATCGACTACATCTGGGATCTGCAGGTCGAGCTGGACGAGCCGGAGAAGAGCCGCCAGCACGCCGCCGGCAACGTGCCCCGCACGCCGCTGACCACCCTGAACGCGGAGCTCGCCAGCATAGCAGTAGAGGTAATTATCACCCAGGCAGTGTCAATCCGGAGAGTGTTTATGTGCAATTCCATGTGTTTTTGCAACGTGCGTAAAGTTGCCAAGTCCGCGCGTAAAAGCGCACGAGTTCCAACCCGCCTGTGCCTCATGTACTGACCCCAACTCTCTCTCTCTCTCTCTTTCCGCAGAATGGATGCTCAGACGACAGGATAATGTGCCGCTAAAAGAGCATCGCGCCCATCAATCCGTAGCGAGCGACGCAAAAAAAAAAAGAACGAACAAGGCGACCTGATGTGACTCTTCGGGGCACATCGAGAGACTTAAAAAACCTTGAACTGAGTAGGGACGTTTCAGACTCCCAGACGCTAGATTAAAAGATGACCGTTGTGTGGACACGCAGCGAGGGTCTCCTGCCGCTCTCAGCTCTCGATTCATCAGAGGGCTCTGAGGAGAGAAGCAGATACAGACTGGGTTCGCCGTGGGACCAAGACAAGTTCATTGCAACCAGCATCGCTTGGCTGCTTGTAGAGTTTTAAGAGAGAAAGACAGAGAGAGAGAGAGAGAGAGAAAACCTTCCTTTTATTCCGTTACGTTCCCTGTATCTTGTGTAAACCTTATAGAGAATTCCAACATTTTGTAAAAGAAGAAAAAAAGTTATTTTTCTCAGATTCCTGAGCGACAAACTGTATTGTATATTACAATGCCACATTATGTGAAGATATTGTTTTCTTACAATGTACTTTATTGGTGTTTTTATTAAAACAAGACAATTATTTTTGAAACAACTCCCCTGTGTCTCTCTGGTGGTGTGTGTGTGTGTGTGTGTCTACCAGTTGGTGGGTTTCAGCACTGATTTCTCCACTTGGGCCACAGTTGTGAAAAGTCCCACTTCAACGCTCATCACGAGCTGTTATAACCTCATTATAAATTGCAATAAATCACCCGTCAGATGATTCGTTTCCGGTATCTTTTATCCCAGTGTGAGCTGGTGATCGCTTGGCGCCAGAGGCTGCTGAGGCTCTCAGGTAACATAAAACCAAAAGCTGGTGGTAAAACATAATGGCTCGTAGCCAGTTAAATTGGTCATTTGCCTCTCAATGGGTCATTAACGGATCACGTTACAAGAGGAAGCCCCTTGTCTCGAGATCCTGACAAAACACAAGAGAATTTGACATATAAACTTTTAAATTAAAATCGCAGCATTTACGCGTCTCATCCAAGGAGACCAATTCAGCCAGGAAGATGAATTGCGCTTTAGTTGGGGGAAAATGAATAGATTAACTAAACGGAGGTTCGTTTCACTTCAACAAGCACCTATTTTAAAATGTGCTGTTTTTTTCCCCTCAAATCTTTTGACAGTATAAATCAGCAGTTCTCTCCGCGAGGGGTTAAAGGAAAGCAAGGGCTCCGGCCGAGGTTGATCCGTTATAAGATTTATTCGGTCTCCCCTGGTGCAATGTTTTTCCCATTTCCCTGCGGTGCGATGCGCACAGCTGCGGCCCCGGCGTGGCCAGTGTGTGATTGTGTTTGTGTGATAGCTTTGTGCCAAGGGCAGGGGAGGGCGGCGGGGCCCAGACTGAGCGGCGCCTCGGCACACCTGGGGAAGTTCAGGTTAAATAGCTCCACATTCCTCAACACACAGCTGATTGAAACATTAACAAACAGTAATCCACGGGCCAGGCCGCAGATGGGCCGGGAACCACGCCAACACCGAGGGAGGGAGGGGAGGGAGGGAGGGAGAGAGAGAGCGAGCTGCATGGATTCCCACAGTGTATCCTATACAACCAGTTTGCTATATATATGTTTTTTTTTTAAAGGGTCCACATGTATTTATTTATTTATTTATTCCTATTTAACACAAATCTCTCCACACATTCCGTTATAGAACCAAAATTGTACTCCCCCCCCCTCCCCTTATGTACTGATTCACAGACACTCGCATAATATTAGAAAAGTGACACGAGACCTCTGTGCTTTTCATAAAAAAATAGGTCCTGACTCCACGTTTTATTGCTATTAAATCTAATTAAGACCTACCTTGGATTTAGTGTTTGCTTAAATGGGGTAATTATTATTATTTTAATCTCTTGAGTGTTAAAAGTGAACCTAATGTCCTGCCTCTGCATGCGAGCGCCCCCTTGCAACGATAGGACGAGCTGCAGCCCCATGTTGCGTGGAAAGGCCTGATTTAATACACTGTATTCATAGTAAGGACAGCAGCGCCCCCTTGTGGATATGGGAGGTAGCGCACTGACTGTACAAATACATTCAAATACAAGCAGTATTTTCAATATGATGAGTACTTAATGCGATTTTAGTCATACCTTAATTTAAGTTGCACAATGACATTTTCTTTTCAGTTGTATTACGTTCCAAACCTTTTCATCTCACTTTTGTAGAGAATACAGTGGTAGAAGAAAACATTCTTGCCTCATGTCCACATTTGTTCATAGATAAAGCGGATGCTAAATCATTTTTATATACTTATTAGTTGTTTGAGAAAAGTGCAAACATAGATATTTTACACATGCATGTTCAATCCAATACAAGTAATGAGTTAAAAAGCAACTTGTGTTAATAAAAGTACCGTCACCTGGAATTGAGTAGTGTAACCATGTGACAGGAGTATTTAAGTACACACGCTCTATGTGATTGAAAATCTATAGATGTAGTTGAGTGAAGTTTTATGAAATTTAAAGGGATTAATGGTAATTTAAAAGTTGTGCTACTAAATAGATCAGCAGGGTGTTGTTTGCAGTATATTTTGCCAATAGTACTTTGGATGTCACATTACAGGGTCTTTATTGGAAGTTTTGAATTATATTTCACCAAGTCCTTCTGGGAAAGTGTTAGGCAATTAATCTATATCCACATTTTTGTTTCTATTCATGTTTCAGCACTCCGGTATGCCACACTCTGTAATCTAATTGTAAGATAAAGCACCATTTCCACTGACAAGAGCAGCTAATCTTAAAAAAAAAAAATCTAATCCTTCATTAGTTTCTTCCAATAAGTTGAGAGAAGTGGTGTTTTGTCTGATGAGTGATTCTAACCAGTACAGATCACGCAGACCCACAATCACACCAAGGTGAAACTGAGTGAAACGCATAAGAGACATTAAGAGAACATAATCACAGAGTCAAATTTGTTTAAATAGAAATTTGTATTTACATCAATATCAACATCAACAGAAAATATTTGTAATATACATCCTGTAAAATGACAGCTTATTTGACCTCCAAACACAGAAAAACCAAATGATCTCTTGCCTCTTTTTGCAACCTTGTCTTTTCCTGAAGTAACACAAAGTGGACATGAAATGGAGTCCTTTCCTGAAGAAAAGATGAGATATTGATATGTCTGAGTGGATTTCATTCCATTGGTAGGTCTTTATCACAGCAAAACATGCTTATGAAAAAAAAAAAAAAAAAAAAATCTCCACATAAAAACTTGCTGCTGTGGGGTTTCCAGTCCTTTTTGTGTTGCACTATTAGCTTTCCATTGTGGAATAATCCATCCCGTGTCCACGCGCCATCCTATGCTTTTACAGATCCATGGTATGTACCCATTTACCAATAGAATAATATAACATATTAAAAAAAAAAAAAAAAAATGTACACCAGAAACCTCCAAAAAAACTATACAGATATGGAAAAATATCTTTGGATTGCGCATGTTGAAAAGGTAGATTTAGCGAGTTGATAACAGTCAATAAGAATGCATTATGGCTAAAAATACACTCGAGAGGCAGAGGTTGAGCGAAGCGAGAGTCGAGTGTCCACAACCAGAGAGAAACCAGACCCACATTACATATTCAGGGCCCACTTGTCTCGTTCTGGCTGATGAAAGCATCCAACGGCGTGCAGGTTTGATCCCTCCACACACCAGATACTCACAAGTCAAAAGTGCCTTGCTACAACATAAAATACCACTTGCATTCAGAACATGAGAAACAAAGGGAACAGCAACCCAAAATATCCTAAAGCATAACATAAAAAAAACAACAACAAAAAAACAAAAGACCCCAGTATTGACCTATGGGACACAAAAATACAACCGAGTTTCATACTTTGTGCAAGAATGGGCCTTTAAAAAGCAGGTTTGATATATTTTGTAAAATATTTACAATTCATATTCACAGACGACATTTGAGACATCTAATACTGCAGTACCATTCGTTTGGTTGCTTCCAACTGGGATTATGACGCTCAGTTTACAGTCTAAAGCGTAGAGGCAAGAGTTATTGCTTTAATCTGCATAACATAACAACTGTGTGCTTATACCTTTCATGACTCTTCAGAATGAGACCCTATCAAAAAACGATAAGAAAAAGCAACCCATTGTTGTGAAGGCATTGAATCTCAAGTAAGGCTGTAATGATGAAGAAATATTGCATCAATCGTTTTGTGTGTCTTTGCCCGAACAGAAGCCTTCTGGTAAAGTGCAGCCACAGCCAGTTGTACCGTCGTCCTGTTCCCCAGCCTGGCGGTGATGCTGAATACTGCCTCACAACCTCAGGCCAGCCGTCTCAACACACACACACAAACACACACACACATCTTGTGCGTGTGTATGTGCACAAGCTTTCAGCTTACTAGATATGAAACCTCAAAGTTATTGTATCCTACGTCCTCCGAGGTGAACGTACGTCTGTGTGTGTGGTTGTGTGTGTGTGTGTGTGTGTGTGTGTGTGTGTGTGTGTGTGTGTGTGTGTGTGTGTGTGTGTGTGTGTGTGTGTGTGTGTGTTTGTCCAGCTCTTCCCCGGGTCCAGCTCGCTCTGCTGCAGCTGAAAGAGGCCGGATTTGGCCAGCAGGTACTCAGCAGTACTTCTGCAGAGACAGAAAGCAAAGGAAGAAGCTGTAAAACCACAATGAAGACTGAAACAAGCTTATTCTGTGAGTTGACTGGTAAAATCACAGACTTTCATCAACATGTCGAGCAGAACAGATTACTGCTCACTTTTAATCTACCAAGAGCTCTCGACATTAATATATGCATTGTCTTATTTACACGTCTGAGAATACACAGCTTCTTCTCATGTTGGATTCCCCACATTTACAGCTTGGTTTAATAGAAAAAAGACTGGAGCTATTTAGTTAACCTGCTAGTATCAGTAGATTTACTCAAAACATAGTAAAACACTTGGAAATGATGTCATAAGAGTTGTTTTCTGTCAATATGATGTATTGGGTATATGAACATGTCTGCAATTTTTAAGGTTCCGGTGAGTTTGAACATCATCTACCTGATCGGGTCCCATTGGGATTCTTCCCATTCCCATAGGATTCATGGCCATTTGGCCCTGCATCTGTCCTGGGATCTGTCCCGGGATCTGTCCTGGGATCTGTCCTGGGATCTGTCCCACACCGACTCCGCTCACTGGTCCAGGTCCACCCATGGAGTTATTCATCATCATAGATCCAAACTGGCCCTGGTTGCCCTGCTGTGGGAACTGCTGCTGAGGGTACGAGCTGCAAAACCAGAATAACGACATATGTTTGGATACAGGCCGTTTATAACCCAAAGATCGATTATTCAAATGGTATTCTGATGCTGTGACGTTACACACTTGTTTCGCGCCATCCCGCCCTGTGGCCAGCCTTTCATTTCTGTACCCGGGTACATGTGTCCTCCCTGTGGGTTCCCCTGCATCCCAGGCATCATGGCGCTCTGCGGAGGAACTCCCATTCGTCCTTGCATCATATTTCCTGGTGGACTGCTACCTGGGGCCATGAAGGATGGGTCCCCCTGCTGGTTCATCGCTGCAACAGCAACAACAAGGGAAGAGTCGGGATCATTAACCTTGAACAGCAATGCACGGAGGACTGAAGAAGACAACTGTCCATGTCTCAATCAACTCACCATAGTTACCTCCATAGTTGAAGCCCTGTTGTCCAGGCTGGCTCATGGGGGGGGCTCCCATGGGGGGGGCTCCCATGGGGCTGTCCATGCCTCCTGGTGCAGTGACATTGGGAGGAGGGCTGAAGCCTCCTGCTGGCCCCTGACTCTGCTGCTGTTGCTGTTGCTGCTGCTGCTGCTGTTGTTGCTGCTGCTGCTGCATCAGCATCATCATCCTCTGCCTCCTCATCTGCATGGTCATCATCTCCCTGCTGCGCTGAGCCATCATCTGTGCATTAAGGAACCCGGGCTGCAGAGAGAGTTGCAGCGCTTCAAGTTATTGGCATGCCTTTTTTTGTTCAAAACATGGTACCATGTGAGGTGGTTGATTACATACCTGGCCGCTCATGCCTGCAGCCTGCATGCCAGGCTGCATACCCGGGCGCATGGCAGGGTTTCCCACAGGAGTGTTCTCCATCTTCATGCCTTGTCGGGTCTGATTCATAAACTGTCGGACGAGTCAAAATTCAAACCTTTAATCACACCTCGTTACATTGTTCATGAGCAAAAAGCGATAGGATTAGTGTGTGTGTGCGTGTGTGTGTGTGTGTGTGTGTGTGTGTGTGTGTGTGTGTGCGTGTGTGTGCGTGTGTGCGTGTGTGCATGTGCGTGTGCGCACGCGTGATTGATCACCTGCTGTCCTTGCAGTCTTTGCTGAAGTTGCAATCGAAGAGGTTTGGTGGCGGTCATCATTCGGGGTCTCGTCATGTTGACACGCGGGTTGCCCATGCCAGCCATTCCCGCCATGCCGGGGAAGCCCCCCGACGGGCCCATCTGGTTCATCATGGGGTTGAAACCTGCAGGAGACTGGCCCGGCATTGCATTGCCTCCGTAACCGGGCTGCATGGTCATGGAAGAGGGGCCCGGGGGCCCCGGGTAGCCCTGGCCGTACATGGCTTTCTGATCTATGACAATGGACGAGTCTGGCCCGGGGAAAGGTTCGGATGGTGGGCATGGCCCCTGACCCTGATCCTGGTCGTGGCCTTCAGGTCCATGGCCCTGTTGGAGAAAGGGATGTCGGGTTCGATAAAGTTGAAAAAAACGAGTTTATTCCACAAAGATGGCTAAATGTAATTCAGCTAATTCAATGTAGCTGCTAGAAAACTACTACAAACAATGAAAGTGATGTGTTCTACCTGGCCTACTATCTCAGGAATGCCCAGCGCTCGGTCGATCTCCTGCAGAGCAATGACATCAGCCGTGTTGAGCAGAGAGTCCAGCTGGTCCAGAAGTATACGCTCGTCATTTGGGCCCTCGCTACTGGTTAGGGGCCCCAGAAGCTCATCCAAGGGGTGTGCAAACTGCTCCCTAAGTCAACCGATGACACGCCAGGTCAAATATTTTAAAAGGGCAGTCAAAAAGAATCGGGGTCAAATACAACTCGTCTGCGGTGCAAAGTTCAGACCTGTTTGTGCTCGTCGGTGGTCTGTCTATTCCTATGGCGGCCTCAGGCCAGGAGGGGGACTGAGGTGGGGGCCCGTGTCCTCCAAATGGTCTCATGCCCATAGGAGCTTCATTAGGACCTAACAGAGGGAGACAGAGGCAGAAGTATTCAAATGACTATTTAAATGACAGACAATGGGAACATGAGACCTCCACTGTTTCCCTGTCACATACCCATCTCCATGAGTTGCTGCTGCAGCATCGACCTGCTGTTTCCAGGTACACTGTTGGACCGGTTGATCATGGACCCTCCCATTGGGCCAGAGCGACCCATACCCGGGTGTCCCGGTCCAGCCACAGGGTTTCCGGTGGGCCGTGGCATCCCCCATTCGCCGGGCCCTGCCATAGGGGGGCGCTGGTGTATGCCCATGCCCCTGCCCATACCTCCTAAACAACACGAAAACAACAGACGTTGAGTGTTTCTTGAATAAAGTTACTGACACAAGGAGTAGAACTTTCTTATAAGAATACTTTCTTGGAGGACGGTGTGGACTGAGATACTTGGACTCTTCTTCGTTATGGTTTCTGTTCGTTCCCTGTTCATTTTATTCAATGAAAGACAATGAGGATAGGTCCAAGGATACTGTGAAATTGTACGAGTGAAATGGTGTCTATCCATGTGTTTTCCAAATAAAAAGTTAATTGCAAAAAAAAAAGAATACTTTCTTATAATTATGTTGGAATGGACATTTAAAAGCAAATAAAATGTACTATGCGTATTCAAAGTATGTTATTAGAAATACTTGAAAAGAAGTATAGAACTATTTAAATTACTTGTTGGATTTCCCCTTGGCGGACACACCGCCATCCCTCCAGGGAAACCATTGGGGACAGGTCCGGGTCCAGGTCCAGGTCCGGGTCCAGGTCCGGGTCCGGGTCCAGGTCCGGGTCCAGGTCGGATTGGTATATCCAGGTTCTCTTGTTTGACCAATGTTGGACTGGGACCAGTCCTCCTTGTGGCGAGCCCTCCTCCTCCTAAGGCCACCTCTGCAGCCATGGGCGGCTTAGCCTCCATGGAGAGGGCTCTTTGATAGGCAGCACGCTGAGCTGGGTGCATGGGAGCTCTGTCTCCATCTGAAACACACACACACAACCTGTGATTCCTTCTGCGTGATACTTTTGACCATTGGCCGGTGCTTTTTACACCACAAACACATCTTTTGCTAGATTACATGATGCACATATTCATTAAGAACTGATGTACCGTGTAAACTGTCTGGATGATTTCCCGGTTTGTTTGCCATTTCCTTTCCAGCCCTGGAATCTGGCTCAGGGAAAAAGCCAGCGCTGTTCCTCGGCACGCCCAGAATAGACTCCAGAGTCTCTGTCTGAATCATCAAAATACAAATGTGATTTTTTTTTTAAAAAGCAAACCCTGACTGGAATGTTTGAACGCCATTCTAATGATATACATGCAAGTAAAACTGCCCTACCTCGTCAGATGGCTCCAACTTGACCTTGCCATCCATACAGTGAGGGTCAGAGCTGGTGACCCTTGCCGCCTGAGCTCCTCTCCCATCCAAGTCCTCCAGCTTTGGCTTCATGTCAGCACCTTCCTTTGAGTCGTCTTTATTGAGGAGGTAGTGGAGCAGGGCGTGAGGTTTCTCCTTCTTCGGGCTGTGCTGCTCCTGCTTGGACTCGGATCCCCGGACTCCCCCGGCTGCCGCCGGCCCCGGCTCCGGAGCGCCGGCATCCAAGCTGCTCTTCCCGGTGGCCTCAGCTGTGATGCGAGCCACTTCGTCCGGAGTGTTCCCGTTCTGGAGGAGCTTGTGGAGGATCTTGTGCTTCTCCTGCAGAGACTGACTTGTTAAATGCCCCGGGGCGCCGGAGGACACGGAGCCGTGATTCCCGCTTGTGGAGGACGACACCCCCGTCGACGAAGAAGGACTGGTGACGCCGGCCGAGCCATCTTTGGCTTCGGGCGTGGAGCTGGGCCCAGAGTTGGGTGTGTGATTAGGTGGCACCAACTCATCTGTAGAGGAGGTGAGGAGCTGCAGGAGCTTCTTGTGGCACTCGGGGCCCCGCTGCCGGTTGGATTCCCCCCCACCGGGCAGCTCTCTGCTCGCTTGGCTGTCTGGCTTGTCAGGCGGGCCGTCACTACTGGGAGTGTGCGGCGGGTGTTGCTGAGACTGCTGCTCTCCGCTGGCTCCCAGCGAGCTGCCGGGGCTTTTGGAGTCCGAATAGGCCGGCAGTCCCGGTTTACAGGGGACCCCTGCTGTCTGGTTGGTGGAGTTGATGCTTGGGGAGCTGTCGGGCCTGTGGGGGTGGGGAGAGGTGAGTGGGGAGGGCATTGGGTTACCCACTCCCTCACTGATGGCTTGGAGGGCATTCAGCGAGCTGCTGGAAAAGGTGGCGCTCCCTCCACCGCCAGAGTTCCCTGTGTGAGTGGAGCTCATGGGAGAGTTCATACCTGCAATCAGACCAAACAATCAAGAGGCAATCCAAACACCTGCAGTGAAGTACAGAGCAAAACAAACTGGGGAGGAAGACGTAGGGCCTCATACCTCCAGGAGAAAATGGACTGGCACCTGTCTTTGGACTACCTCGGACTCTGGGAGAGCCCATGACATTGTGCGGAGGACCGTTAATCCCGGGACTGGCCTGTGGGGGACTGGTCATCCCCAGGCCATAACCTCCACCTGCAGGTCCGTGAAACTGGCCCATCTGCTGCTGCTGATGCTGCTGCTGATGCTGCTGCTGCTGCTGCTGCTGCTGCTGCTGCTGCTGCTGCTGCTGATGCATGCCATGATGGCTCATCTGATTCATGCTTCCCATTTGGTTCATCGAGTTTATGGGAGAGTTCATTGGATGCATGGAATTCATTTGATTCATCTGACTCATTTGACCCATGCTGTTCATCTGATGCATGGGGTTCATCTGATTCATGGGATTCATCTGATGCATGGCGTTCATGTGATTCATCTGGTTCATTGGATTCACGCGGTTGCCACCGGAATACTGCGGCACTCCCCTCTGTGGCATGTTGCCCTGTTCGGCCATGCCGTAGCCCCGGTTCATGCCCATGGCGCCTCCGGGGCCCATGTTCATCTGTTGGTTGGGGTTGTTTACGCCCATGTTCTGTGGCCTCATGCCGCCACCTTGGTTCCCACGATAGCTGTTGTGCTCCCTTAAAACAAAACAAATAATGAGTAAAAAGTCGAGAAAGGCGCAGCCGCGGGGTGTTGTTACATTACTCAAAATGCCTCGTGAGATTGTGTAATTGATTCGAGCGGTCTTGGCACCTTTGTAGCAAGTGTGTGGAAAGGTAGGAGTGGGGCTCGTTCGTATTGGGATTCCTGCAAAGGTCACTCCTTGTCTGGGCTGTGACTGGAGTGCCATCTGAGAGCGAGAAGCGATAGAGCGGCGTCTCCGCATGGCCACTGTGGAAAGCTATGAAAAGAAAAAGAAAATGTCAATGCCCGTCAACCAGAGAAGCAGAGATGCTATCAATGTTACAAATGTACTGATGTGTTGCTCATTAGACACAAACACCAACATGCTGTTATCTGCAATGACAAAATAACATCGGATCCAGGAAGCCAACACCGCAATAAACACGTTTGATGTTCCAATTACTCATCAAACATTATCAGAGAGCAATAATTCATTCATAACGAAAGGGAGTTCAAGAAGCTTCGCATCTGAGCTTTGCTTGGGCCTGCGAGCTCATCGTTCATGTTTATGTTTGAACATGTTTCCGTCAACAACAACAACAGATTGACTGCACATGGACAAGAGGATCTGTGTCAGACCACTACAATACTTACAGCATCACTGAAGGAGACAGATTTAAACGTTCACGCAGCACATTCAGAAAGTCAAGGAGGCTACTCACTACCGACTAATGTCACTTGACGGTGCGGTGATTATTAACTAATGGCGTCACTCTCTTAGTTATATAACGCGAGCAATGACCCAAATACCAAAGATTGAATGGAGTTGATGCGTTCTGATTCACTTCTTTTGTTATACAATGAATCGCGCCTCAGTTATGAATGGATGATCATTTTCTTTGAGGTGAATCACCCACAGGTAAAACCAGTTACCAGTTGGTGGAGCACCAGCCCAGCAGACACTAACAGACTGTAAGGTTTTCCACTGAGTGACAGTGATGTCAGACCTATGGGGGGGGGGGGGGGGGGGGGGGACTCTGACAACGCACCGTCTTGATAGTGGCGTTTATAGGACCATGGCTGCCCTTCACTTCGATGGAGAAACATCTGCATGCAGCGTCTGACCAGGTCTTCCCAGCCTGGACGCATTGTGGTGTGAAGAGAGCTCTGCTGTTCAATTTCAATCAGTTTACCTGCAAAACCAGACATGAGCAGAGTTACACAGAGGGTGACGGGACCAAGTTGGACAAATGCCACCTATCAAAACGTGCTAAGTTTTCTCCTGCTCCATGTATGGAAGTTCAGCGAGTGTGCAATTTGGACAAAGTTTACCGAAGACGAAGACTGCTTGGATTGATGTCAAATTACACATCGACAAACACTAGTCTCTTGATGCTACGCTCAAGAAAATCAACTAAGCAGTTGTTTAGTTTGCGCGTCAGAAATATGGTTGATTAACAGCAGCTTATAGAGTTTCTCTTTGTTAAATGGTTTATTCTAAAACAAGTTCTACAGATCGCATGACAAACAGGGAGTCAATCTAGTACATCTGAATCGATAGAAGTGTCACATGATTAATTTACATTAACTGAACCAAAAAATTTTTTGGAGTGTATTTAGTGGTAAGCTCAGTGGATTCCTGAACGTCGGCTTTGAAGTGAGGGAAGGCTTAAAAAAGACAAAAGCTTCAAACAGCTTCTTTCACACAGCAGGTGAACTTCAAGGCTGCTTAAGAAGCAAAAACAAGATAAAACTTAAACAATTCTTTGAACTACGAATAAAGAAAAAGCCGCTTTGGTGGAAAGCCATAGTTTGGAAAGAGCCTGGAAATTAGCATAATCGCTTCCCCTTTTTAGCTTATTTTTAATTTAGCTTTTCTAACTAATGCTTTACAACGTAGACACTTGTAATTGCTGCAAAGACAGTTTTATGTTCCTGTATCTCCTCTGCAGTCCTACTATCATTTACTGTTGAAGGCTGTCCACGTGTCTCACAGCTCGTTTTAATTCATACTGAACATTTCTTCATGACAATATAGACAGCGGGATTTACATACTCGAACCACTTTAATATCTTCCGACAGCCTTCTCTTGTTTTGGAGGCATACATTAGATGGATTTTCATATTTGTCCGTCACTCAAGAGAAGCCCATGGTTGTTAAGTCTTACCAGGAAGCTTTGGAAACTGTCGTGAGCCGACAGTGCTTGACTTGTAATGAGTTGATTAAAGATGAGTGATTTAATCAAGTTTTTTTTTTTAAAAGCCTTGGCAAATTGCCAATATTGATTTTTTTCACACAAAATAACTTTTACACTGATCTTTTAAAGCCAATGTCTTCATGTAGCGAATAAACTTTGGTACGTCTGTTTGTCTGTGAGCTACTTACCAGACAGTTCATGGCGAGTGCTAAACCGCTCCGTCCGCTCCACTGCAGTGATGCGTCGGGCCACACAGATCATGCAGGACTGCAAATCTGAGAAAAGACACGGTGGAGGCACTTCAGACAACCTTTTTTTTTTTTTTTTTCTTGTGTTGCGCTCTCCCTTTTCTCCATCGACTTTTAATTTTTATTGTAAAAAAAAAGTGTCCAAAAATTGGTTAAAATAAAACAAAACAAAAAAAACCAACAACCCAAAAAGACATTTACCATCTCCCTCCTCCATCATGGCCCGCGGCTGGGTGAGCGCGAAGCACTGCATTGTCTCATAGCGATGCACCCCGGACCGCTCTTCTGTCAACCCATGGCTCTGACCATGAACGAAGTTTACCAGCATCCGGCAGTTGAAAGTGTGGCTCTTTTGCCGAGGCGCATCTCCACCCCAAGATGCTCCATTTGGAGCTGTGAAAAAAAAAAAAGACATTGGTGACCATTTGTTGTGTACTTTCAATAATCTCTGCATAAGTCGTAACAGAGATGCTATAGGCTTTTGTTTTTTGTTTTTTTTGCATCAATCAGCACAGAACGCTATGTCTCACCATTCGACTTGGGCAGATTCTTATGAAACTCCTCCTTGTCCTCATCGTGGATGATGTTGTACACACTGGTGTTGATCAGCTCCTCCTGCTTGTACTGCAAGTACTGCGTCACATTGTCAGACACAAATACGATGCTGCCCTCTCTGTTAACCACAAACAGAAAGCCGTCCAAGGCCTGCGAGGAGCAAGGGGGTAGAAGTAGGAGGTAAATTAGTAAATACAATTGAAAAAAAAAAAAGTCAATACAAATACAATTACTTTTTTTTTTTTTTAAAGCAATTTTGACCTTTTAGAAAAAACCTGAACAGTTTCTAAAAGCATGTGAGCAATGAGAGTGAGGATGCTGTCCACCATATGGAGGATCAGCTAATTGGTGTTTGTCATTTGCGCACCCCCCCCCCCCCCCCCACCCCTGGGTGATTGTCCTCGAGCTGACCTGGAGGAGCAGTGGTCCCAGATGGTCCTTGTCAATGACCCCTTGACCAGTGGAGGACACATCCGCCTTCTGAACATCGTCGTCACTGCAAGAGCTCTTTCCTGAGGGCAGAAGTTCATCTCATTTTACTTTTTTTTTTGCAATTTGTATGCAAGTAAAGCATCTTATTTACGTGGACACTTTAAAATCACTTTTTGAAATGTGTAATTTGTGTGTTCTAGTCTTTTATTTCCTGCCTTTTAATTTTCTTCCACACAAAAAAAAATGCCACTTTCAGCCACGAGATGGCAGCAGAAGTTATGAATGCATGGCTGGCATGCCTTTCTATTTTTAAAATCAGCATGTGTCTGAAGCTTTGTTGGATCCCTCTCTATATAGCAGTGCCATTTGTGGCGTGACGTTAGGCGCGATGAGAAACACTCACAAAGAAGCTAAAATAATTTTAAATCAAAGACATTGTAAAAACAAAATATGAGAAAGAAGTCTACGTGAAGCGAGACATTTTTTTTTTTTTTTAAAGGGAAAGATGAGTGAACCGGATAGAAAAGGTGAGTTAACTAAAAAGCAGAGGCTCTTCGTCATTTTCATCCTGTCGCCATGGTAACGTGGCTGCAGAACGCCAGGACCCACAGTAGCCAGCTGTGACCCTCTGGGTGGATTCCAAAACGATTGCTCTCTTTCTTCCTGATCCACTTATCCTCACAGATAAAGTGTCAAACTCGGCGAGAAACAGGTTGGAGAATATATCTGCACTTTGTGTGTTTGATCGTGTGAGATCTGCAAAATAATTGGAAAGTGGCTGGGAGATGGGAGCGACTCTCCGGAAGGTCTGATTTCTGAGGCTCCGGTGTCATTAGTCTCCCAGAGAGAAGCCGGGTTTTGGCGTTAACGGACACAAACTGTCACTGGCAGCCTTGAGCCATGACCACCAAGGATTGGTCTCAATTACTGGTGTTCATTTACCCCCAGCGATACAAACAGCCCAACTGGCTGTCGGTGTGAGGCGGCCTGGCCGTGAACCAAACACACCACTTCATCACTGGCATCATCTGTCCTGCAGCAGGGTGCTTGATGAGCCATACATCTAGTCAACTGTTCACTCTCCACAGACGAAAACGGAAAGAACACGGACAGAGGTAAATCGTGGTCCAGAGTGAACAAGAGTGCGCGGGTGTGACTCGGCGCCGAGGCGGTACCTTGCTCTTTGATTTGTCTGATCTGCCTCACGGTCTCCTTGAGGATGGCACATTTGTCCGGCTTGACGTTGAAGCTGTCGATGTTTGAGAGGTTGGCGGAGATGAGCTCAGCCAGCTCCTCGATGTACTTGCTCTCCTGTTCCCTCCGACGCTTGTCACACCTGCCGGGGCGTCGAGGGGATTAGACGCGTTGCCATGACAACCTCCCCTCCCCTCCCCGTGCCCATATCTGCACGCAGGCCGTACAGTAATGTGGGACCCGTGGGCCTCGGGCGCCTTGCTCGAGGGCAGACGTGTGTTTGAACCCAGGGCACGGAAGGCAGTGGACTTACCCTAAACCCGGAGTGTCGCAGGTGGACAGTTTACGTTTGCGGTCAGAGCACAGCGGCTCCAATGAGTTGTCTCCTATGCCACTCATCTTCAGCGCATATCAGCACCTGAAAGTACACAGAGGATCATCGTCGTTCCACTTACTGGGTGGTGTAGCATGATGACAATAAAAGGAAATAAGTTGTGCTTTATATGAAACGGGGAACCGGGAAAAAATTGAAAAGTGCTCTCAGCTGTGTGCGTGTGTGTGTTTCTCCCTCTGAAATCAGTGGTTAGAAATGAAGGGATTTCCAACGCCATGGTAGGTTGGAGATTCCTGCAGATTTATAAGGCCATTGCTATCCACTTGGTGAAGCAGCCTTCGTTTCTGCTTGTGTTGGATGGGAGTGAAATCTCATCTGTTCCACTGCACTGCGAGGAGCGACTGATGATGATGTAGTGATTTGGAGCCTCGGGGGAGATGGGTCATCCTGCGTTCAGCCAGCCTGCCCGCTAGAATGAAACCGCTCCGCTCGCGGCGGCAACACACGTACAACGCCGTGTACACAAAAACGTTTCTCGCACACTTACAAGCTCAGGCATGTTGTGGCGGGACCCGGAAGAGAGGGGAGCGCTTGTAGCTCCCGTCCCAGAGAGGCACATACACACCAGCCTGCCTCTTTGTCTAACTGCCGAGGACAACACGGTGCTCTGGCTCGTGGAGCTGTTAAACAACCCTGGGCGAGTCTCCGCCATGTGTTCCCACAGAAATCAAGAAATATCCCTCTTCCGCAATCCCTTTCCTCTGCAGTTTTCCATTCTGCTACATCCGCTCTGGTTTCCATAAAGGCTTTAACTTGGGTATCCCACCCATACCATCCTCAGACAAAACCCTCCCCTTCTTTCCCCTCGCTCCCTCCTTGGGTGAAACAGCATTGAGCCGAGGACCCTGCCCTTGTTTTTCTGATCTGGCACTGCCCTGTGTCTGACCCCCCAAGAGTTCGCTTCGAAGGTCACAGTTCTTTCCGATTCCCACCCAGAGACACGGACACAAGCAGCAAGCGCGTGGCTGCGCAACCAGACTGTTCGATTACAGCCCAACTCTACGTGTTTTGTATGCTCGTGTGAGGGTCTGCAAACACACACACAGGCTCAGAGTGAGCCCATTCCTGTGAAGAAAAGTGTGGAGCGGATGGGAGCCATTATGCAACTTCTGCTCTGCAACTGCAGGCCGGGACTTGCAGCCCAATCACCCTACACCACCACCACCACCACCACCACCACCGCTGCTGCTGCTACTACTGCTACTAGAGAAATAGCACGTCTCAGACACACACTCTCTAAACCATAAATCTGCATCGCATGCTCCTTGTCTGTCTACCTTTCAGCACCCCTCTTTAAATCTGCCCCCGGTGCTCCGGCTGTGACTCTCACTGCCCTCCCTTCTCTCGTTCCTTCCTGGTTTCTGTCCTAAGGCTCACCTCTGTAGAAGTGGAGAAAGATGACATCAGGCCTCAGTCAGCCTCACATCCTGAAACAGTCCAACAAGAGAGCTGCAGGCAACGCTTTTTCTTTTTCTTTTTTCAGAACAGGGCAAAACTCGAGGAAAGGCGACGCAGAAAAGCAAAGTGAATGAAAACAGGTTCCAGTCGAGGGAAACTTGTTGCTGTTAGGAGCTTTAGACGACTGCAGCTCACACTCTACTGAGGCTTTTATGTCCGTATATTTCAATAGAGCAGGAAGGCTGACATTTTACACCGAGGAGACAACATGTCTTCGGCAGGGTGAGAGACTGTGAGCAGCAGCCCACCAAAACCACAGAGTCTCAAACAGGGCTGGCGTCACGCCACCAACCTGAATCAGCTCCACCTGACAATGTGAAACTCGCTCAGGGACAACATAAGATGTAGCACACACCATTGGGTGCCCAGACTGCAGCTGCCAACGTGAGAAATATCACATCTCACGGCCAAAGCCAAAGTGGTCAAGAATCTTCCAGGGGTTGTCCATCGATGGCGAGAGGATCAGCGGGTTGTTGTGTATGCCCATTCACCGCAGACTCACCTTGGCCAGCACAAGCCCCAGGTAAACTCCATTCAGGGTCAAGTGTGATCTCAATGTCTCAACATCTCCTGGAAACAGAAAGAGAAAAGCAAAAGGTCACGAACTGTTGCACTGGATGTCTGGAAGCTGCAACCCAAAAAAAAAGCCACCCAAAGCTTTGGAAATGGGTTTGTTTTTGCTCTCCACAGAAAATCATGGGAAAACTTATTTTCTAAAATTACACAGGAAGTCACAGCAGATAGCATCCTGTTTGCGTCCTCCCCTCAGCCTCTTCCACTGCGTCACCACTTCCCTTTCCTGGAAATGTGGCCACTCATCCACCCTATTTACATATTCTGCTTATCAGTCTGGGTGTCTGTGGCTTTAGTTCTCGCTCACACCTTCTGTGTCTTTTCCTTGCTGTCAAAGGTTTTTCCGCAGCTGTCGGGGGAAAACAAGACAGGGTACGATCGGATTCGTTCTGGTAAATGCATTATTTAGACGTGTGTTGACACAGAGTGAAAGAGCCTGTCAAAAAGTGAATGTTGCAGTCATATTCCTCAGCACAGAAGAAATGGCAAAATTCATCATCATCAGAGAATTGATATTTTATGTGTGTACACACACCGGCCACAAAGTCCTATGGAGGGTTTCTCTAGATACTGGGAGAGTGTGGTGGTCAGTGTTTGGTCAAACTTTTCCCAAAAATGCTGACCTTTAGCACCATCATCAGACCGCTGCAGATAAGCCGGTCAGATGTTGTTTCCATCACGAAATCATTTTGATTATGAGATGATGGAAAACAAACAATTTTTAAGATATTGCTTTTCCTAAAAACGTGCGAAAAAAATAAAGGAGGGATCTCTCAGAAATGATCATACAAAAAAAAAAATAGTTCTGGTTTTTGGCGACAGTCATGCAAACAAGCAGTATGTGACGTGAAGCCTGCTGCTCTGTGCAGCGTGGAGCGATCCTCCACCACAGACCACTGATCACATCAGGGCTCAACGCAGGACTGCAACTGAGCTAATGCTGCAGCTGAATTATTTAAACACAGAAGAGGGGGGAGGAAGTCTTCACTTTTCATCCGTTACTGTAAATTGCCAGGATATAATCCGATCATTCAGAGGACGTTTTAACAGTTAATACAACAACAGATCAGCAATTCATCAGCGTCACGGTGTTTTTCTCACTGATCAGTGGTTCATAACCTCGTTTTTATTCATGTTGAACTTCATTCATATCTTCCAGTCCTGCTTCACTGAAACACGGGAGGACGCTTGCGAGCGGCTTCTGGAACTGAAATGTAATTCTGACCTGGAGAAACAAGCACCCATGTGAATATGGAACTGGTCGTAGTGCCCAGAATAAATCAGACTAAAAATATGAATCCAGTTATCATCGCCAATGCTGATTGTTTTTTGTTTTCACCTAATTCAATGCCACACTTTGGTTGACGCTTTCATAAATGACCAAGTTCATTAAATCAATGTATCATATTGTTTTGAAAAGTAATAAAAGCATTAATGTCACTTTTCTATTTGAATGCTGTTCAAAGACCAAACGTATTAAAATCCAAAATTGAACGTAAAGATCGTAGAAACCAGGTAAATAATAACGATATCAACTAAAGTATTCTGTGACTGGCCAAGTCTTTCAAAATTTGCAATACACAGCATCATCATGAGCGTGAACTCTTCATTCCCACTCAATCTTGATGAAAAGTGTCCACAAGGAAAACCTGCCGCACACAAATAGGCAAGTGTAATGGAGTGTACGTCAGAATGGGCATTTCAGTCCTACGTTGGAAGCCGCGGATGTGATGAAGTAACAGTAATGATCATTTCTCTTGAAGAGAAGCAGCTACAACATCAATCTGCAAAGAACTTTATTGCTGAAGTCAGCGTTTTCCTGTGTCTGGAGACTTCTTGCTGTAAGACGGATATTAAAAAAATGTAGTGAGAGGGGATACTCGGTCAAAAACCAGCTGAGAGATAAATTAGATCAAACCGGCAACAATGAAACAAATCACTCATGCTAGTATTTGATTAAAACTCAACCAATTCAATTTTTTTTCTCTCGATTGACCTGTTGAATAGTGACTTTCATGAAGTTTGTTTTCTCTGGACTGCTCTCGAACTCAAGAATGCAAAGGCTAAAAAAAAAACGAGGACCTACAAGACTGTTTTCTAAACTTTTTGACAGAGATTTCACACAAAAAAACAAGTTTTAACCGCATGTCAGTCTTTTAAGAAGTTGCTTAATAACGTGGCGACAGACACACCTGTCTGCAGATGTTTTGAATAATGGACCTGTGGTCAATTTTATTTCACAAATGTGCACGTCTAGAAATTGCTTTCTTTGATTGTGTATTTTTTAAAACTCTTGACATGTTTTATGTGCCCATGTTGTCTGAAACGTTTTGATGTGCTGCTATCCGCTCCTGAAAAAGAGATTCTTCATCTCAACAAGGTTTTTCTGGTTTAATAAAGGTTAAATTAAAAAAAAAAAAGTTACACCTAGAAACTTACAACAAAGGCGTTATAGAGCAGTTTAGGAACTACAGAAGAACGTTGTAGTACACTGAAGTATAAGATGTTTATGTCTTTGGCAGTTGCTTTTAATTTGAAATCAAACAAGACAAAACTAGTACGTGTTTGTTTTTCTACCACCCTTGTGTCTGCAGTTCCTACTAGCCGTTGTTCAGAAGTGGAGTTTTTCTTGATGTTTGCGTTTTTCTGCCTGTTGCCACCAGGAATGAAATAATAAAAAGGTGAATACAACTGCTCGGTGGCTGTCGACACAACCGAGGACTCCAATCTGCCAAACACATGTTAACATGCAGACAGTGAATTGAAAAGATTAGTGCTCGCGTTGATAATAAAAATCCAAACAATATGTTTGACAGTTGACGGCAATAAACTGTCTAACAAAAAAAACCAAAACAAAGTACAGGCCTCGTGAACAGCCACTGGGCTTCCACATAACTCCAAAACTGCCAAACAACATCACAACCACTCCCAAACCAGTTATGTGTTGTTATAAAACAAATATTGAAACATCATCAGCAGTGGCATGACGCAGGGTTTTGTGTCCTCGCACAAAGGTTCCAGGTAAACAATTGGAGTGGCTTGTGAGGCCTCAGCGAGGAGGGGAAAGTTAATTGGGCAACGTTTGCGAGCTGAACCAACCTGTTTAAATGCTCACAATGAGTCAGACGTGTTGATGAAGTTCATTTGCGTGCAAAAAAAAAAAATCGGTTTGCTTTGATCGGATAAAGAACAACTCCGGCATCGCGCTGCTGTCTGTGCAAACGAATAATTACAACAAAAAAAATATTCTTTGAGAAACACAACAGTACGACTAGAAGGCGGCAGCAGCAGCGTCAGTCAGTCAGGACCAGAATAGTGAGGAGGACATTCCTGTTCAGTCTGAAATGAAGCCTGCAATCTGAGCTCTCTCGCACAAAGAGTGGCAGGCCCAACAATAAACACCGGCCCATCCAAAACAAAGATCACACAAACTGGGGCACACAGCCACGCAATCAGCCACCACCCCAATAGTGTGTAGGGTGTGTAGTGTGTATGTGTGCAATAAGGATAATTCCAGGTAAAACAGTTAGTCCCGGGCCTTTATGTGGACTCAAACACATGCACAGTCGCATGCAGGCGCCACAGAAGCAAGGCCGTAAAGTAACAAAAGGTGTCCGCGACAGTCTGGGACACCAAGTCCAAAAAAAGAAACAAAAGGATAGAATGACTTCCTGTTTTCCTCAAAGAACTTCTCCACCTCCTGCCGAACATAAAACCCGTCGTATACCGGGTTAAGTGCAACTGGAACTTCCACCAAGCCAAAGCGCAACATTATTATTTTTTTTTATTGTTAATGGAATTTGATGCCATGCTTGGTCAAATCAGATGTCAGCTCAGATCTCGGGACCAAAATCTTGTTCAAACACATATTTTGGGCCTTAAATTGGAATTTCTGGTATTCTGCATATTTTTTTTTAGTAATCATCAAGAATGGATGATGGCAAAAACTAACTTTGGGGCTCTAAAGATTGACAGATGACAGAAGAGTCTTCTCAAAGGCCACTGAATCAGGTGACCTGGACTCGGTCGGTTCGTCTCCAGACTGAACTGTCTCGCCAGTGGACAACAACCACGTTAATGAAGCCATTTGGATCGAGGGTTGCCGTGAGATGCCTCCAGAAACAGACGAGCAGAAGTGTCGATGTGTGAAATGTGTTATTTGTTTTAATGTGGCACGCTTACCAAACGCCGTCTAATGGAGCTCGCTAATTATAATCATCTGAACTCTCTTGTGGAACTTTCTGTGCCACTTGAACAATGGAACTCTCACCATTATTGGTGAAAGGAGGAGTTTCGTGTGGCGCCATTTGCGAAAACCGGTTTTCGTTACATGACGGGGACTCAACATATTTCTGCGTCACCCCGGCAGAGAATTCCCGTTTTGTTGAAATAGAGTTGACAGTATTCCTTTTTCTATACCTTAAAAACGGGGTTGCCTTACCTGAAGATTCCATGAACCTGTAAGGTTAAATCAAATATGAGACGACTCACACACAGGAGTGTGAAACGCACATGTGATTGGCTACCTTAAAACTTGAACCATTCACTTGTGTGTGTGTGTGTTTTTTTATGTAAGCACTGGAGTATCCAGAAATGAAAAATCTCCAGGACATGGTAACATCATAAACTGCTTCAGATCTTATAAACCAGGGGTGTCAAACATGCGGCCCGGGGGCCAGAAGTGGCCCGCCAGAGGATCTAATCCGGCCCGCCATGTGATTTTTTAATAAAAGTATAAATATGAAAACTGACAGAGGCTGATCTAAAAACACTAGATTGGCAAAAATGACATTCAAAACTGCCCTTGGTCAGAATTAATTAATGCGTCTGTGGGAGTCACACAACGCAACACCTTTCACAATAAAGGTGTCCAATTTATGTGAAGTGATGATGACAAATTGTTTTAATCCTGAATAAAGATATAATATCCAGATACAGGTGACTGAGGGTATATTTCAGAATAGACTGGCAAATTCTTGCAGTTACAAAAGGATCAATAGAAGGAAAGACTTTGCATTTGTCCATATCTGCAGTTTAACATGTTACGTTTGACTTGTTCGGCCCTCCAGAGGTCAGATTAGGTTGGATGTGGCCCCTCAACTAAAATGGCTTTGACACCCCTGTTGTAAACAATAACAAACTAGCCTGAGCTTAACTAGCTCGTGCTGCTATCGCGAGTCGTCCCATGCAAGTTACAATAGAATCATTTGACCTGAATGTGGTTTTGCACTTATCAAAACTGAAGACACGTAATCGGCTCTCGCACCTTTTTTGCTTCACCAAAATGGTGACAGTTTTCCTTGGTGATTTCTGTTTATTAGCTGCTTCCGTCAGGCAGGATTTTAAATAATCTGGCTAATGGGACGAGACTGTGTCTGGTTTTGATGGGATGACGGGGAGGGCCGCCACACAATGAGATTCAGGAATGGGGATAAGGAAGACATGTGCGAAGCATGTGTGCACAAGTGAGGATTTTTGAAAAAGTGAAGCTGTAAATTGCCGAGAGAAAGCCCTCATTAAGACCGAGAAATTCCAACAAGGCTCAAAGACCAGACTGGAAATACAGGCAGGGGTGTACATCTGTTTGCAACCCAGAAGCAAGGACTTTCGTTTGCCTCTTTGCATTGTGAATTAAAATTACAGACACAAATCCGAATTCAACTCCGTTAGATACGTTTTCCTTTATGGAAAAACGCTCCAGAAGTACAAAGGAATCCAAGTTAATATCCAATTCATATTAGGAGCAGTTCACAGTTGAATACAGCGCAAACTTTCAAACCCAAAAAACACCACCCTCCCAAACAAAAACAAAAAAAAAATCCAACCTAAATTATAAATGACTTTTTATTCATCATTAACTTAAAAAAAAGAAAACTTTTGAAAACACACAATTCTGTGACAAAACTAATAAAGACAAATGGACAACACTAAGCCTATCTGCGAGTTATTAAAGCATAATAAATGTCTGTAAGCCGCTTGGAAAAACGTCCTCATAAAATAAATGCAAAAGTAGAACGTATCCAGAGGTAAAGCTGAGCGAGACGGGGTGTTTCAAAGCAAAGGCAGAACCACCTTCATGGGATTGCTTGTTTCCTCTAGGAAAAAAACATCCCCCACTCCACACACACACACGCACGCACGCACGCACGCACGCACGCACGCACGCACACACACACACACACACACACACACACACACACACACACACACACACACACACACACACACACACACACACACACGCTTGGGTAAGCTGTGTGTGTATCTCCCCATTTTTCTCACACAAACTGCAACGTGTCGAAAAACCAGGGAAAATAAATGAAGGTGAAAACAAAGAGATGGCAGATTCCATGGTGTGTGTGTGTGTGTGTGTGTGTGTGTGTGTGTGTGTGTGTGTGTGTGTGTGTGTGTGTGTGTGTGTGTGTGTGTGTGTGTGTGTGTGTGTGTGTGTGTGTGTGTGTGTGTCCTACAACTATCCATCATGAAATACAAAGACAAAAAGGAGCAAGGATATAGGTTGGGACCAACCAATGCAGGCACTAATTCGACCCGTAGCATAGCGCCACTGTGATGTAGTATCTTTCATAATCCCTTTCATTCCCTATAAGCTTGGTGTGTTGGTGTGTCCAGCCAGGTCAGAAGCACGGGGACAACACATTTCGTCCAGAGGAGACCACGGCATCCAAACAAAACGTGGCCAGGCCGTGGTCGCGGAAGCCTAATATTATGGAAATGAGTTCATTAATCAATGGCCAAGCAGCCTTTTTATCTGGGGAGCCAGAGCGCCGGGGTCCTGATCAGCCTCCATGCTGCCCGCTCCGATAACACTTGCATCTTCGCGAGCAACCGATGCAGATGCGGAGCGCTGGCAAATCTCCGGCAGCCACAGATAATTAGCGTGAAGATATGTCCGCGACCGCAATTACTTTTGGCAGCATTTGCAAATAAATGGCCCTAAAAAAATATATTGTTCTCGATTTTAACGTTCTCTTTCCGAGTGTTTCTTGTGTACACGTTTCAACTGTGCCACTCTTCCCCCGCCCTCTCTGCGCTGCCTCCAACCCCCCTCCTCCTCCTCCTCCTCCTCCTCCTCCTCCTCCTCCTCTTTCTCCCCGCCGTCCCCCGCTGGATTGGTGGAGTAAACACAGGAAGAGAGCGGGCTCTGTTCCACCGCGCCAGAGCCGAGCCTGGGCGTTCCTGCAGCGCTCCTGCGCCGGGGTCAAAAGTTTACTGTGGTTTTCATTTCACCTTTCCTCAGCCAATCCGCTGCGCCACACTGCGGCGCCTGAACTCTGACCCCCGCAAAGAATTCCACTCAAAAGATGGGTCCGACGCCAGTTTCGCAACTTTGGCCCCTCCCATCTCCCATTTTTTTTTTTTCCCCCTTACTACTACTTTTCCTTTCTTTCAACCGGCGAGAGTCATGTGTTGACAGAGCCGAGGTGGAAAAGATTCCAGAGGAAAGGTACGAGGGGAAAGAGAGGAGAAGCTGAGAAACGATCAATGCACACTTTTTACTTGCTCATACAGTTTGGTGCAGAATTCTTTTTTTCATTGCTTTTAAGTCATCGCTGTTACATTGTTTTTTTTGTTTTTTTAACCCACCAATTTAAAAGTACGTTTAAAAATGACTATAAGGACATAAAAGGCATGGAGGTTGTTGCTCGGCTCGTATCACCTCACAGTCTGTTGAGGAGTCAAATCAGAGCTGCTCAGTCTGAAAGGGCACCGGACACACACACACACACACACACACACACACACACACACACACACACACACACACACACACACACACACACACACACACACACACACACACACACACACACACACACACACACACACACGCACACAGACGGAGCCATAATCCGACTGTGGATTTGTTTTAGTGGTGGTGGCAGTGCACTCCGTCCCATCTGCTGAGTAATTAACCCTGCACAGCTAATCAAGGCCTTCGCACAGTAAAGGGAGCCAGCAAAGAACAACACGGGCCAGCCGAGAGGGGCACACGCCACTCGGCCCCGACCTTATTGCGCTGTCAGGCAACACAAACGTGGACATAATTGTCTGCAGACCCACGCAGCCGAAAGTGAACTCCAACTTGACTCTTTCAGACGGTTTCAAACGGAAGGTGTGCCTCTCGCAACGTGATTATTGGGGAAACGCAGTACAACCACCAACATATATGGTGGCAAAAAAAAGGGGGAAATTTATACAGCGAGAGGCGATCCAGTGAAGAAAGTTTTTACATATTTACATGCAAATGACACTTAAAAAAAACCCACCCAAACAACTAATCCAATGAAATGCAGGTTTGGATGTCGTATCTTGTGTTTCACCAACTCCACAATTCAAAACCTTGAGTTGAAATTAGGGAAGCACCGATCCAGGTTTTTTTCACTTCCGAGCCAATTCCGATACCCGAATTTGAATATCTGCCGATACCAGAGCTCTGTTTGCCTTAATATTATCATCATCATTATTGTTGATTTTATATGAGGCTGTATAAACTCCTCTCTATAGTAAAGTATGAAATGTATGCATGTATTCTCTCAAAAGGCAACTGGATGTTAGTTAGTTTAAGGTCAGAAAAGGAGGCAGTACAAACTATTTTTGTTCGCTTTGGACAATGTGGTGGGTCTGCGTGACGTCATCATCGCATGATAAACTAGTTCTATCTTTAAAACCTCAGAATCGCTTAATTAATTCCTGGAGAAATTCTTTATCAACGCAGCACAAACTGCAATTTTTACAGCTCTAATGCAACACAAATTATTGGGATGTTATGAGTGTAAAATCTGTCCAAACAGCGACATGTTGTCATGAAAAGTCGCTACTTCCGCAGCCTGCTGGCTGGTTGCAAACTGTAGAATGGATTTCCTGATTCATTACTCCGCGTCTCATTGAGACCCGCCGCCATTCCGGAAATCCATTCCACATTTTGCAGGCAGCGAGTGGAGCAGACGGCAGGGAAACAGTGGACTCATTTCAGCAGAAGCACAGATGAAGCTTCATGGATCAGAAATCTCCGCAGTGAACTACGTTCATATCGGAACCCGATACCAATACTGGCTCGGATCGGCCACACCCCTAGTAGAAATATATTATATTTGTCAACCCTCTTCAGGCTAGGTCTTTATTGCAGTTACTGTAAACAACTATTAAACAATGAGAATCTTTATTTAATCTGGTCTTACATAAGAAATGTTAAAATAGTTCCCTCACTGTGTTTTTACTCTCCACAAGAGCTCAGCTAATCCTCAAAACCAAACTCCAAAATTTTATTTTAAACAACGCCAAGTGTTAATTATATTTCAAGAAGCTGACATGGAACAGAGGAGGATTTGTACTGACTATTACAGTGGTGCTAATTGAACGGGGACCTTCACCTCTACTATTTCCGTCATACCACGGTCATACGGACTCACTCCCTCCACGAGTTCATGTGCAGTTGGATGAGCATATATGAGCGCAACATAAAACAGACAGCATGGAAACATGGCCACTGCCTGCCAAAGTATCACCGCCTCTATAGGAAATGCTGGATCTGGTTAATGCTGAACATTCGTGGCGGTTGTCGGCTTCTCAAACTCGGGAGGACAATGCAAAGTTTGATGTGATGTGGCACTGCGAAGGAGGCAAATGTTAGCTCTGCTATTCTGGGGACAACAGAAAGCTTCAGAGCAGTAACCTTTTGATGAGAGTGTTGCCTTAACGACGAGACTCGTAAACAAGACTGACGTCACCAAGTGGAGTGAGAACGGTAACGTGAAAAGGAACATTTTCCACCTTAACCCAGTACAGAGTGAGAAGAAGAAGTGAAAAAAACAACACAAAAAAAAAAGCATGGTAATTACAAAATGAGCGTAGTAAACTACCAGACACATGTGCTGCCGGTGTTGACATGCTGTATTAAGTCTGGAGCCATAAATGACGGCGTGGAGGTCTGTCAATCATGATTTTGACTCGTCTTTGAACTCAAGGTCGCAATAAAGTGGGATCAGCAGTGGAAAATAAAAAAATAAAAAAAAAACCGGCAGCACAGCGATGTGAGCAACGGTCTAACTCAACGTTAGAAACCTGGAGTGATTTTCTTATTGAAAGGAGAATTGAAATCACAGATGAAGGAGCAGGCGGTACGGTGCAGGCCCTGCTTGCACCGGATCATATCCTCTCACCACTTTCAGAGCCATGCCAGCCGCTGCAGCTGCTGCTTAATCCAGACGGACTCAAGAAATCACACTCCACTGCCACATGATTTTTTTTTTTTTTGCATCAAGCTGTTTCGGATTGGAGGTGTGCAGGAAAACAGCAACACAATGTAAACAAAGAGGACGAGCGTGCAATCAAGTATGTGACCCCCTTAAATGATTTGGTCCGTGCTCTGAGGCCCGTAAAGGTAAGCGTTGGGAGAACCTGGAAGCACACACAGACCGTGGTGGTCAGAAACCCAGCCTCTTATAGTTGGTGCTACAAACTCCTATCACTTACAGGCGGCAAACACGTGCATGACAATCAACTCACGTTCACCTTTCGAGTACCCCCGACGTGGGACTTCGTAGACTCTGTCGATGAACCCAAAGCTCAGTTTTACCCTCCTGCCTCCACTGATAAGCAACATGCTTCCCCCCTTTTCTCCGTCCTGAATGGAAACAACTCACTTATCAAAGCCTGTTACTGTCCAACAACAGCCGAACTGATGGTCAACTGAACGGTACTGTCCCGTAACAAGACAAAGCCCACATCGGGTTTTAGACACTGTTGCTCTTAATGCGATCTGACAACGTTTTAAAATGGGTTTCTACTGACAAAGACAACAGCTTGAATTAGGATGGAGAGAGTGTGTGTGCACCAGTTGAAAAGTTCATTCAGAAATGACAGTATGTCTTCTTCTGTTCCCCTCCTCGCCAGCCTCCCCCCCCCCCCTTGCTCTTCATGCTGAATAACAGACACACTGAGCATCTGGTAGCAGTTATCTTTCAAACCAAACTTTTTTTTCACCCTTGCAGTCTCTCCTGAAAGCATTTTTTTTCTTTATAACAGGGGACCCTAAACAAAACACAAACAAGGTCTAACTTTTTACAATAGTAACAAAACTAGGCCAGGGTCCTACCCTCCCACTGGCTTGTTCAGGTGAACCCGTTTTACGAGCATTCTTCAGCTGAGGGAGCGAAAGTTAAAGGGGGAGTTGAAGTTAAAGAGGAAGGGCAACAAGGGGAGGGGGACAAAGCTCCTGGCACTCCTTTCCCTAATAAACTCCTGCCTCCATCCAATCAATGAGCACTGGAGAGAAAACTTTTTTTTCCCCCAAATCTTTGCTGGTGATAAACTAGAATTGGGTGCAATGATTGCTTCAGGCTGCCCGTTCGGCTTTTCGAAGGGTGCGTGGCTCACATATGGCTCAACTCGCCCAACGGTTGGGTTTTGCCTCGAAAGCTGGAGGAGAGAAGAAACTACACCAAATTAGGTCCCGAGGAGCGGCGACTTGCTCTGGTCCGTCTGGTTTCGGCATTTCTTGTTTGGGCAACTGTAAATATTTCAACTGTGGAAAACACGACTGTCTTGTTGGGCAGCGTTTGCTATATTTAGCTCGATGGCTGTAGGAGGGAATGAAGTGAGCCTACCTGTTGAATTCTGCCACATCAACACAGCAGAGTGTGGTGCACTTTCAGTGAAACCACAAAAGGGAGTCATTCTCACTGCGAGTGACCTTGAGATGACTAAACCTGGTTGTAAAACAGCTCGAACAAAAGTCGCAATCACATCGCGTTAGATGAAAGTAAAAGTGAAAATGAACCAGACCAAAGTATATCTAATTTGAACAGGAAACCCAAAGATGTACGGAATACCAAAAGGGTAGTCGATGAAGGAATTCCGTCAGAGGGAGGAACTGTTGTCCACGACTATTACTGCGCTCTTTCTTCGGCCCGCGTGACAAAGGAAAAAAAAAAAAGTACCAAGACCAAGGAGTCATATTTCAATTAGGGGCAAACAATCAGGCCGTCCTTTCAGCCGAGTGTCTCCTCAGAGCCACTGCTCATCCACACAGGTATTCATCTTAAACTGAACACATACCACATGACAGACTGGCAGTTTCTCAAAACTAAACATTAGATCTCCAACTCCCGGCCTCTCTTAAGACACACAGGCTGACGAAACAGTCAAAGAATGCCATCTATTCAGACACCAGCAACACAAAAATGCCGCTTGACAGAGACAGATTAGAGAGAGTCATCAAAAAGTTGCACACAAGAGTGCAAACTCTCCACTTGGCTCTTCTGCTGTCTGATTCCACTTTATATTTGGAAGTAAATAAAATTCCACCATGAATATATTCAGTTAGTGTAATCTTTCCATTTTGGGTTTGTTGTCAATTTAAAGAGTCTTCACTTATCTAATATTGTTTAATGATTTGTACTGAGTTGAGAGAGAGAGCGGTTTGGACACAAAAATGGCACATTTATGCTTCACCAAATGCTGACAAGTGTTGAACAGAGGAAAGCATTGTGGTCCGTTTTTAAGAATAACAAGAGAGCTTTGCATTGGATTACCATGATTAGAAACTGTTACGCAATGAATGCCATTTCAGTGTTTTTTGTACTGTTGACGCGGGAACGAAGCGTCATTGAGTAAAATAATTCTCTACGACTGTTTAATATCAGCAATGTCACTGGAACTGTGTCAATATGATCGCCACACAGAGACTTCTTCGGGAGCCATGAGAAAAAGTGATAAGTTAATGAATTATTGAGAGCACAGGGGCAAGCAGACAAAGAGGGGAAAGCCATGCATCGCAGTCACTTCTGCACCCCATCTGCAGTCAAAGAATCCCCCCAAAGATTGATTCATTGTTAACACAGCCTGACACCCTGTGTGAGGGAGAAAGAAAGTGGCAGATAAAGGGACAGAGAATGGGGGGTGGGGGGGGGGGGGGGACAAGGGGCTCCATTTGCCAAGAATATGAGCAGAAACAGTTCATTGGAAAGGTTCCCACAGTGGTCATTCTACCACTTAGAAAAATACCACATACGTGGGTTTGAGTAATGGCATTCTATCGAGACTCATAATAAAGACAAGTTAGCTCATCTGACAGCTCAAGACTGCCTGCAGCACGACCCCCCCCCCCCCCCCCCCCCCCCCCCAAGTCAGCCACACACACCAAATAATGCTGGCATTATTTAGATATCAGTCTATATAATGACCATCTTGAAGGGAATTCCATATGTGTGTGTGTGTGTGTGTGTGTGTGTGTGTGGGGGGGGGGGGCTCATAAGACTGCTGTGGCTATGTTGCAATATGACTAAAATTAGATTATTCACGGCATCACCTCCATATGCACTCTAAAATGTGAATGCCTGCAAGTATAGGCAGGGACGTGTCCCCGGGCGTTGAGAGTGACAACACACACCTCGACCTCCACCATTCGAGCAGAGTGACTATCCCACCAACACATTGTTTGCCTCCACATGAGCACGCTCTCCAAGAATGTGCTCCTGCAGCCTCAGAAACCCAGTGCTCAGCATTCACCTTGTCAAGACACGGAGATAGGGGGGGGGGGGGGGACGCCAAACTCTAACCTAAACCCTGCGTGGTGGTGTTGATCTTGCGCCCCCCCCTGCACTGAAATCACACCCATCAAAACCTCCACCAGTCTTCCCGAATGTGACCCGATCAGCAATGGCCCACATTCCCAGCGGCCACTATTATCCAGAGCCCCTGCAGATACATAACAGATGTAGGGTCTCTGATCAGAGCCGAGCTGCTCGGTTCAACTTGGGAACACTGAGGATCCTGGTAAATACAATGGAGTTCCTCGTGACTGGCGGTTTGTTGACATGATGCGAGCGCCGGATGAAGAAAATTAGATTGTTTCACATTATTAAAAAAAATTATGGGCTCGTTAGATCGTTTCATATTTGCGTTGATGACAAAAGTATACCCCGTGTTTATAAGCGTCTATACATGCTCGGATAAGTTTAGGACAGAGAATTGATAATGAATGTGTTTTTTGTTTGGTTGTTGTTGTTTATTTTGTTTTGTTTTGGGGTTTTTTTTTGTATCCATTTCTTCCACAGGACGGACCGCCTGTGTATTCTTAACATTCGCGGTGAACTCGGACGATACCCAGCTTCAGTTCAGCTGAAACTGGAACAGCCAAAGACCGAAAGCAACGGTGACCGGGTGCGACTTCCAAACCGCGGACAACGAACGCCGACTTAACGGCGCTTACAAAGTTCACATTTACCGTTTCCGATCAAAGAACGAGTTCCGTTTTGGGAATTCGGAGCTCTATATAAACCGCGACTGCAGCCGGGCGAATCACAGCCCGTGGTCTCGTAAAGTTTGTGGCCAACGGACAATGGAAACACCAAGAGAAAACTAAAGCGACGAGGTGAGGGGGATAATACAGCGTAATTACGCCCTCGTTACGCTTCTATATCCAGTCGACGAGCTGATAATATTGCAACAAACATTCCCCAACAAACACACAGCGGCGAGGTGGTTCGTTGTATCACGGCAGCTCAGGAGAGCCTTGCTCGGAAGCGAAGCGGCACAAAACTGCCCTCTGGAACAAACTACCGCCTTCAAACACACACTTAACTGCAGTGTTTGTAACTCAACTTTAGCCGAATAGTGAACATGCAGCAGGAAACTCACCGGCTTCGACGCTTTCATTGACTACAGCAGTTTCTTGAACGCCTCTACAAACTCTCCGCCATCTTCGGCAGTACCGTGTTTGTTTAAATGGGAAACACTCCCAGAGCGGAGGGAGCCAGCTTGTAGCAGGCCGCGGGGCGTTCTGGGTAATGTAGTCGTACGATTCCTCGCAGCTGTTTTAACTGGCCGGGCGCTCTCACCAAAAGAACTACAAGTATACCAGAACCCCGAGGTGATATGAACAGCAGTCGCTGATATTATTAGGGGAGAGATTTAATTTCTTATTTATAGGCTGTCAAAAAGGCAGCTTTTGTGCGAACAGCTTTTAATAACCACGACGTATTTATTACAGCGTCATTTGCGACACGCGGCATTTAAAGGCATGCGTAAATATTTTGTGATTAATTAAATGACTGCAAAAAACAAACAGGGATTTTAAATACACTGAACTTGATGTGACTTGAGTTGAGCATACATAAATAAAACTACGGAATATTCGTCTACGGTCCAAATTTTTGTTCTTTATATTGTAGAACATATTATACTTGGTTAATCACACAGTTGTTATTACTTAGCAGTAGTACCATCACATGTAATGACTACTTACAAACAACACAATATTTCCTCAGTAATCTTGGGTCAATGTCAATCACATCAGTTGGAATTTTCTGTCAAGCTGCTGTGACCGCCAAGGAAACTAGTGATCTCTCAGGCAGGCTGGTTTTGAAGGCCAAAAATAGAGGAAGAGCAGCAGGACAGGAGTGATATGAGTGATCAAGAAGTGGTATTAAAATTGCTAATTACCCTCTTACTTGATCCTTCCTATCTGAACACATTTCTTTGCTGAGGTTTATGTAAAAAAGATGAAGTTGGAGGAGGACAGAAACGACAGGTAAGTGAGTGCATGTACATATTGTTAATGCAGATCTGCAGTGAAGTTCATTACTACCGTTGTATTTCATCACACGCTCTCATGTCACACAATTAACTTTATTTTTTAGTATTGTCTGCGAAGGGACTGGTCATGAATTACAAGACAACAAGCTGATGAAAATGCATGTCTGTTCCGTGTGTACGTTTGTTTGTAGGACTGCCTGTTTGTGAGACAGAGCCTCAGTTGCATTCAAGTCTCAAAAAAAGGGGCCCTGTGGCCCTCTGTTTGTGTCCCTTCCCCCACTAAACATGGCAAACTGGCCTCCCCCATCAGACATTTTATCCCATCCCCCATCCCTTGTTGCCCCTTCTTCTCTTTGAAAGGACAGGAGATAACAGTTTGAAAGGACAGGAGATAGCCCCATAATCATTAATGTATTCAGATTGGTTTACCTGCAAACAACCCGGGGCATGTCATCCTCTGGCCCACACCATTCCCTCCCACAGTCCTCAAGCATCAGATGCGATACAAGAACACGGCAACATTGCACACGTTTCCAGAGGTTTATGTTATAAAATTACCTGTACAAATTTAAAATGGAAAATTCATTAAAAAAAAAAAAAAAATGCTTGTTTGAAGTGTTGCATGTGAAACTAGCTAAACAATCGATATTCTGATCAGATTTAATTGTGATTGTTGTGTCAAAAGTAAAGTTTAGGAAAGGGGATGGTTGTAACAATAGTGTGAATTGTATTTTAAACCAAGCTGTGAAATCATATCAGTGAAGCTACTACAACAATGTAAACAGTCAAAACGCAAACACACAAGCAATTTGTGAAAAACGAATTATTCATATTCAGACGACCTGATCATTCGTGTCCTTGGATTGTCACTTATGTTTGGCCATGAAAACAAAACAAAACTATAACTTGTGTCACAAATAACTACTCGCAGCTGTTATAATCTACAAGGGCATTATTTCATATAACTTAGAAAAGTGTTTTGCCAGGAGGATTCTTTTGGCATAGATGACCTCTAACCTGCTTCTGTGGACGTTTTATTGAATATGAAAGATAGACAATGATACTGCGAGTGTGAGTTAGAAAGATTGATGTCAACTTTAAAGTCAGTGGGCTTATTCGGGGACCAAGTTGAGCAAGCTCGTGAAACCGCAGAAAATCTAACAGGAGCGCTATCTGGTGGACAGAGGCGCTCATTACGCCAGGACTAACGAGGTGTGGAGGTCACAGGTCACACGCCTGCCGTCTGGACCCCCCACGGTACTGCGCAAAATACCACTTTTTACATTAAATACGTTTTTTACGGACAGTGCACTATGATGTGCAAAGCAATTTTTTTAAAGTCAACGTTTGTGTTGAAAGCTCATGAGGCTAATTAGATACGTTCCATAGCTTTTTAATGCTAAAGATACGCACACCAAAAGTCTGTATATTGTAAATAATTAACAGATGAAATTTGTAATATGATTGAAACATATGTTCAATAGTTTTGTGCTCGCTTTTTAATTCCCTTCCTTTCACAACTCAGCGGCAGAGAAACAAGCTAAATAAAGCTACCTTTAACTTTTCTCTTTTCCAGGGTAGAGACTGTGATTGGTAAGCATACTATTATTATATTATTAGTTATTGTGATAATGATAGCGAAAATACAAACTCTATCTATCTATCTATCTATCTATCTATCTATCTATCTATCTTCCATCCATTCATCAGTCCATCACAGCTGGAACACACAGAGACAGACAACCACACACACTTACACCTTGGGACAATTTAGCGTGTGTCGGTGGGTTTCCTCCAACTATTCCAGTTTCCTCTCAACCCAAAAACATACATATGAGTTTAATTGATGACCCTAAATGACCCCGAGATGTGAATGTGAGTGTGTGTGATTGTGGTTGTCAGTCTCTCTGTGTTTGCCCTACGATGGACTGACCTGTCCAGAGTGTACCCTATCTTCACCTATAGCAAGCTGGGATTGACTTCAGTGCCCTGAACAGGATAAAATGTGGGATGGAAGATGGATGGATGTTGCACATGTTGATTATGAGATAATGACAAGTTTGTGAGGCTCAAATCTGGAACAATTTGCAGCGTTTCAGCTGGGGGGAGTTTATGTACTTGGGGCCCAATTGTCCAAACTGTCTGAAAGAGAGCATCGGCAGGGAGGGCTGGATGTAGACAACACGGTTCTGGGAGACACAGGTCCTGGTTATCTTGATAAGGGATATTCCCCGGCAGTGAGATGGGAGAGACATTAGAGGAGCGCCGCACATTGAACAGTTTAGTGGGAAAGCTGGGACTGAGATGGTTTGATCATTTATGTAGGAGAGAGGATAGATGTGTAGGATGCTAAGGCTGGAGCTGTCAGAAGAATAGAGAAGGAAGGATGTTAATGGAGGGAGGGTACAGGGGACAGAAGGTATCTGGTTAAGATGATCTGCTGTGTGCATCCCTCAACAGGAAAGTGCAAACAGGAAGAGATTTTATCTTCGTCTTTCTGAGGCAGTCCAATCGAGATAGTATAGACTGTATAATTACCAGACAAAGAAGTACAGGCTACATTAAAGAACGGTACAATAAACTGGACAGATGAAGTAGTTTTCAGTCATATGGTTGCTCTCAACAACATGACACTATGCTGTGATAAAGTTCCCCCACAAGAGGCCAGTGCTGTCTTTTTCCCATTGTAGAGGAAGCCACAGAACGCTAAATAATAACAGGCAGGTGATTTAAGCAGCTAAACAATCTTCAGTGTATGAATGTAATGTGTGTTCCTCTCACGCACACTGTGAAGTCATAGAGTAATAAAGCATAACTGTACCAAGTGGCCAATACCCTTATGGTGGATGCTTTGTTGTCCACTGAGTTACGTATCTCAGGTTTGTATCGCCAAGTGACTTTGGCTTTACAACTTCACAAAGCTTCACTGCACAGGACTGTGGAGTCAAGTGTGTATCCACTGATGTTGAAAGTAGGGATGCCATGTGAATTTCCTCATTAAAAAGAAAAGAAAATCCCTCAGGGAGACAGAATACACGGGAATCTAACAGAGCGATTTAAAAAGTTGTAGACAATTTTATTACCCTACATTATTCTTGCAAGTAGAGACAATGTCACAGTACAAGCTTTGTACGACTGTCCAGGAGTTTGTCTGACGATGCAGTTAGATAGTGCCTTCTTGAAGGCTGAATTGTTTTGAGAATGATCCTTGTGCTTCCTGTATTGAAGGTTTCCAAAAGTCACGAATCATCCTTGAAACTCAGAGTGTGATTCATTTACGACTGTGTTAAATGTTTAAGGAAATCCTTTGCTAATAACCCCTCCCATCCTCAGTTTGAGACAAACACACACCATTTAAATACAATTTACAACAGTAAAGTCAGTGGTGAGTGTTACTGCAGCATCATACATTTGTGTCTTGTTGAGTCAAGCTGTGTGGTTGAACAAAGCTGGAGAAAATGGACGTCAGTTTTTGTTTTAATCTTGAAGCATGCTGGCAATGTGGAGTCATTCCGGTTCAAAAGGCCAAAGTCAAATGCGTCACATGACTGTAATGTAGTCCGCATGATTCACATTGTTGATAAACGGTTTGGTATCAAATCAAGGTCCAGCGGACTACATTTCATTGAATGTTGCTTTCATTTAGATAACCTTTCTCGAACGTCAGGGTGAGACCATGTGGGGACCTGTGAGAACACACAGGCCTGTCTATTATTGTATTTTGTTGAACAGTGTACGCCTCTCCAACTCTGTACCAGTGGTCTCCCAAACAAGTTTTTGAACTAACAACAGTACGCGGCGTTT
Source organism: Blennius ocellaris (assembly GCF_963422515.1). Taxonomy (NCBI): domain Eukaryota; kingdom Metazoa; phylum Chordata; class Actinopteri; order Blenniiformes; family Blenniidae; genus Blennius; species Blennius ocellaris. The sequence continues at coordinate 19,829,842 of NC_137653.1, forward strand.
CCGGGCAGCTGATGTGCACACACACACGGCCGGATCATTTCGACGTAGTCCTCGCTCTCCTTGCTTCAAGTACTGCCTTCCAGTCCGCCTGTACTGAACAAAAGACAAGCAGCCAGGAAATGCAGAGGCCAATCAGCAGCTGCCTTACATTTTGACAGCATGTGGGGCCAGTCTCAGCGTGGCTTTTATCAGAGCGGTGGAGTTGGACAGCCTGGAGAGCCGTGGCTGTGCTCTGAGCAGGCTCAGGGCTGACAGGGCTGTCCTCCATGTTTTAATAAGCATTGACATATCACACTGAGTTTTTAACCATGCATCCACACAGGTAAGCCTTATCTTTATTCTTTTCCACATGCTACAGTGTTGATAAGGCACCAGCCACCGTGGTTGATCCGTGCCTGACTAACAATACAGGTTTGTCTGATCAGGCTGAGGGGGAGGGGGGAGAGCATTTGTCAACCCATAGCACAGGAGAGGAGCTGGGGAAGAGAGCATAGCATGGCACAGTGCAGTGGCAGCCTCTTTTTACTTGGGAGGGAAGGGGGGGGGGTTCTCTGCCACAGGGGGTCGCAGGTCAAGTGCAAAGTCATTGTGTCTTCATGAGTATACTGTTTGAGAAGACCTGCTTCCCTGGGTAAAGTTCATAAGAGAAGTGTGTGTGTGTGTGTGTGTGTGTGTGTGTGTGTGTGTGTGTGTGTGTGTGTGTGTGTGTGTGTGTGTGTGTGTGTGTGTGTGTGTGTGTGTGTGTGTGTGTGTGTGTGTGTCCCAGGCCTGTGCTGCCAAGATGACAGGCCTGGTGAGGGAAACGGGCAGGATGGGAGCGACAGGGAGCAGCAGAGGGGAGACCCCAGAGGAATTAACAGATGGTAAACTGACAGCACAGCAAGTTTAATTTAGGCCTCAAACTGGAATGAGAGCAAGGCAGCAGAGGACTGTTGTTAATTGTATTTAGAGGCTGACATGGCAACAAGGAAAAGACTAGATGGTCTAATCACCTGTTTTATTTTCAATCTTTTTTTAAAATCAAAAACCCAGTTTGTCTGACTCTTTTTTTTTCATTCTTGGGATATAAACAAAATGCAATGAAAGGGTCTAATCTATTACTAACCTGTTCAGGAGTGTTGTGAAATACCCATGATCTGGAAACAAAATGTGTTGTAGCAGCGTATTTATCAGCGGATTGGAGAAACTGCCTCAGCCTCATGGAGTGCGCTGCCTCCCAGTGTTGTTCTCTGCTGCCGAGTGTCAGCCATTTTAGAGAGCTTCCCCTTTCTGTCCCTCTGCTCCAAGCACACTGGGTATTTGTGTGTGAGGGAGAAGGAAAGAAGAAGGGAAGCACTTCCTCTGAACAGGCTCTGCATAGAAACCTCATCTCCTCCAGAGAGGCTTAAAAAAACCCAGGTTAGATCCACTTCTGTTTATATGCAATATTGTTGGTTTTCTGTGTGCATGGATCATATGAAGAATGCTACATTTATTCAGTGACTGTGTCTTTCTCTGCTTGCTCATCCATAATGTATTTTACAATTGTCAGGGATTTCATGTCGAATTTGTGATTTCTTTTTTTTTTTATTACTGGATGATGCCTGACAGACTGTTTGAAATACAACCAAGGAAGCTGCGGCCTGGGTAGAATGGTGCACACAGTGTTGCTTGACCAAGGTTCAGGAGCAGTTTTCATTGACTGAAACAGCAAATCCACCACTCAGTGCTTTGTGAATGGGGCCTGGTAATGCGTTTAATCCTCTCATTCCACCACGGACCGAGGATTGGTGCGGACACACTTAAATCTACATTACTCCCACACACACACACATCCTCTTCAGTGTGCCGTCTGTCTTTAAATGTCTTCACAGGGTAGTTTATATCTTTAGAATGACCTTGTCCTGAGAGTTTTTCCATCAGGATATTCTAAGTTATGGCAGCAGGTAAACACCTTAAATTTGTATTTTACTTGACTGTAGAAAAACATCCAGTTTTAGCAGGAGATGCAGGAAAACATCCATCCATCCATCCATCCATCCATCCATCTTCTATACCACTTAAAATGTATATTGTAGTGTCCTCTTGAAATCCCCTTGTTGTAAGTGCAGTTTCTCTCTTTTCGCATTGGAAAGTAAATTTGCATGGATCGTCTGCCAATCTTTGAATCTTTCTTCCATTGAAATACAAAAGTACTGTATGTCCATCTGAGTGTTCTTCAACGACCCATATTCCATGCTTCCATGGCTTCTATTGGTATCGGTATGTGTGTGTTCGTGAAAGTGACCAACATTAAAGCTGCTTGAGACTGCTGAAATGGGGAAAAAAATGGCAATGAATTTACCATTTAATCGAGTGATTCACAGTCAACCATAGAACAGTGAAAGTCAAGGACAGCTTTGCGTAATAGAGAGGCGCTCAAAAACCAAATAGTTCTGACCTAACTGTCCAAAACCTGGTAGATAATCTACGTGGCGGTCTGGAATCAATACCTTTTTTTAAAAAAACATTTTAAAAGGTAAATTGTGCTTCAAAATGGGTCCATGGTTGGGTTTCATGCTGCAATATCTTAGACTGCTGTAAATAATTTTTAACAAATTAGCCATAACCATCTACAGTCTGATTCTACCAAACTCTTCATATCTAGCCATATATTTGAATGTGAGTGGAGCATTACAAGGAGTCATTTTTGGTCTTGTTTGGGAGGTCGGTGTCATTTCCAGCCTCATCTCTGTGTCCACTATCAGGGCCCAGTGCTGCAGATCAGCATGCTGGGGGACATAATAAGCTGCATGTGGTCCTGTACAACAGATTTGACTGGTGCCGTGTGTACGTGCTGTGTGCAGTGCGCACACTGGACAGAGAGAGAGAGAGAGAGAGAGAGAGAGGGAGAGAGAGAGAGACAGACAGACACACACAGAGAGAGAGAGAGAGAGAGAGAGAGGCTTCAAAATGGACGCCATGCACAGAGCTGAGTGCAGAGCGAGAGGAGGAATGTGATCCTCTCCCTGTCAAGCCTGCAGGGCTGCATCATCCATGTCTGATAGAAGGTGAACGGGCAGTGTCTGTCTGCTCGGGGTTTTATGGCAATGGGGGACTTGGTTTTGCGGGAGTTTTTCAGTAACAAACAAGGATCAGTCCTCTCTGCATTGCAGCACTGTGGTTGAGGAGAGCGGGGAGAAGAGAGCCTGTGTGGCACATCGAGCTCGGCACCCAATCAGGCACCTCCGTGTGGTGCCCGAACCAATCGGCAGCTCGCAGCCGAGGTTAAAGATTGACAATTGCAGGAGAGAGCAGCAGGGAGAGAAGGCCTTCTGGGAAACCTGGACCCATCTTTTTTTCCCTCATCCCCCAACGTCCTCAATAATTGATAGAGATTAAAGAGTAGGCTGAAGAATCTGTGTGTGAATAAGGTATGCTGTTGATTTCCTACATCGAGGCATGATCGTTATGGCAGTGGTGGGTGTGGAGAGGGATGTATCAGCAGGTTGCAGCAGTCTGTGTTTGGGTGTTCTGTGGTCTGTGATTGAGAGATGTGTTTTTGTCATTGATTCTGCCTGTGTCCCTCTGTCTCTGTGTATCATGTTGCCGTGTTTCCTGGCCTGAACAGGGCAGCATGTTGCTCTGCTAAACTGTCTGAGGTTGTCTTGACAGGTTATATATGAAGTAGCCAGGAAAGCCATTTTACTACCCTCCTGACTTTGTCTGCAGATGTGCTGTGTGTCTGTCTGTGGGTCTGTGCCATCTCGCCAGTCTGTTATGACAGAGGAGGACGAAAGGTGTGGGGGTTGGTGAGCAAGGAAATTGTAAAGGAAGCAGCATTTTAGTTTTCAGTGCCTGCAAGCAGCACATTGATATGCAGCGTTCCTCAAGTGTGAGGGGAGGGAAAATGGTCAGAACTGAAGCCCTCTGAGCGTCGAGGCCCCAGCGTCTGTTGTGGCTTCAGAGAATTTGGTAACAACAACAACAACAGGATCGACAACAGGACGCCTGAAAGCCAAGGTGAATCATGTTGAACTGATACTTAGACAAACCTGTTGGGCAGATTTAGCATACGAGGTTGTTCAGCGTATACTGAAGCTTGCGTTACAAAATCTCCCCTTCACCCAGCTGTGGTGTTGCAGTGCTTTGAGATCAGTTGTGGGGCTATTAGCAATGGAATAGGTTTAGTAATGTAACTGTTTGATCTACTCGTCTTGTTGGGTATCAGAATGTTGAGGCATTACAGAATGTACTGTTGTGTGTTTTCATGTTGACTATTTTTAGACCTGCAGGCCGGCGGAGAAAGATGCCGGCTTTTTATATTCGGAGAATGACTCTACACATTGAGCTGCTGTTGCTCCAGTGTCGGTTCATTTTTTTTTTCTAATGTTCTTATGTCAAAAGACATGCTACATTGTCTTTAGGTTGTTAGTGTTTACTTGTCTGATGTCATTGTAATATTTCCTGGTTGACAGTCTGGAAAATTGCAAAAACAGCTTCTTATTTAGAAAAATAAAAGATGGCTGATTTAAAACCTGACATTATTTAGATGCAGATTATTTTGTCTGTATTCTTTTGGTATCTTTGCTGAATTAATGAAACCAAACAGGTCAAACAGTGAGACTGTTTGTTTATTGACTTTGTGAGACAAACTACAGTTAAGCATTTTACCAAGCCAGTTTGAATAAACTCAAAAACACAAATTATATGAACTTTGATTAAAACATACATTTTGAGAGTCATTTTCAATAAATACTGGGTTAGAGCCTTAAAAGGTGGTTTAAACATACATTTGTGACAAACGTATTTCCCAACTCTCACCAGAGTGAGATTACTGTAAAGGCAAGCCTGTTGGCTGGATTAAAGGTTCTTGTTTTGAATAACTGCATTAGATTAAGATAAGAGGAATGTGTTGAAGAGGGAGGTTGGACTATTATATAACAAACCTCTGTTGCAATATTTTACAGTCTTAACACGGTCAGTCTGAGTATTTACAGGCTGCAAATGAAACGTATGAGTGGAAGTCACAAATGTGAATGAAGTATAGGTTCCCTTGATTTATGGGGTAAAAAAATAAAATAATGGTTGCATATGTTACACCCAATAGAACCGATATCATTCTCCATAGGGTTGTTTATTTCTGACCTTTTTCATGATTATCTTAAAAATAAACACGATAAACCTTCAGATAAAGCAAGGTTACATTTGGCATGCATTGACTCTTGATTCCTTTGTGTTTCAGTGTGGGGGAGGAGGAGGATAACACAGAAAAGCAAACAGTAACAGATCAAATGGAGATTTCAACACGATCCAAAGGTAAGTAGAGGTTGTAAATAAGCTTTTTCTTTTTTTGTTTTTGTTTCAGCAGGTTCTTTAGATCTGCGAATGTGGTCTGTTTCCATGGATTACTGTAATTCTGTTTACCGGCTTCACTAAAAGGCAAAGACAAACTTTGGTTCTTTTCTGCAGTTTCAGACACGGGATCAACAGAGCGGATGGCCCCGAAACGAAAGATGCCCAGTCCGTCTCACTCATCCAACGGCCACTCCTCGACTGAAACCTCACCCTGCCCAGTAAAAAGGAAGAAAAAACCAGGTGCTGTTGGCAGCAACAAAGATCAGGTATCAAACAAAGACCTGACTCACTTCAAACCTTTATTAAAGCTGTGATCTTTGAATTGTCAGTCAAAGACAATTGATGCCTTGGGAAATTATTCAATGGGAAATCGAGGAAGTCCTGCTTTGCTATATAAGATCTAACCTTTATATTCCTGGTCCGACAGGATTGAGTGTTTCATACCCATAACTTCAAGATCTTGATAATTCAAAAAGTACCAGAAAGTGGAGAAATAGAGCTTTGCTTCCATATACTAGTCATTATGTGATCACTAGAACTCCTGCAACCCCACCATCCAATCGCAACATAATGTTAAACACACAATGTTAAACACACAATAATATTGAATAACTACTGCAATAATGTCTAAATAAATCCCGGCACCCTGGTAAAAGCTATAGTCACAAGAAGATTATACAAATCCCACATTTTTACAGGTGTTTGACATGAACTGTTGTGAAACAATTTGACCACGTCATCAATAATGTATAGCGTTTACCCTGCTTTTTAAAAAAAAGAATTGCTCATAAAACTGGACTATATAACACAGGGCTCAAAATATCGCAATTTTGCACATTCAGCCCTTTAAATGTGAGCGACTCCTACAGCACATTACAGGACCTCTGACAAAGCTCATATACTTCTCCAGCAGAAGTATGTTTTACATTCCAGCGATGCTTTTAATGACACAAGCCTCTTCCGCAGTGGAGACGAAGCAGTTACTCATGATTGTGTTCAGTCAATATTCCAAGGCCTGTATTTATTCATCGAGAACGAATGCTCGCTTGCAGGAACGCCCTGTTCCACATGCCACGCAGTTTAAACACATCTCGGGCTGGAAGCCGTCCAGTGTAACCACAGTCACAGTTGTTAGCCACTTAGCAGCTTCACTGGAGCAAATTGCAATGAATGCATGTGAGTTTTGTGTACCGACATGCAGTTGAAAAACCATACGATTGCTTTTCACTTTGATCGCTACTCTGCTGTCTCTTTGCTTTGGGTGAAGTTAAATTTACTTCTGCGTTTACCTTCTTATAAAAACAACATCAGGCACACTATTTTGGTGAGAATGTGCTCCCGAGGCATACATTCTTCTTAAACTGCACTTGAGTCACTTCAGACTTCCTAACTGAGAATGTCTTTCTTGGGGGGGGGGGGGGGGGGGGGTTGTAAGCGTTCCAGTTTTTCCTCCACATTCCAAATAAGACAACATTGTGAACATGTCCAGCAAAGCCGTTCAAGTGCTAACTCTGTCTGAATACAAGTTAAAAACTTTACACAGACGACTCTGAGGCAGAACTGCACTGCATGTTCAAGTCATTCAAACAATGGCAAAATTTCTATGTGCCATAAAAACTCCATAAATTTCACATTTGTGCTAATGCATCATTTCTGAAAGCTGAACTCAGTGCCTGGAATGCTGCAATGGGACACTCACATAAAATGGGGGGGGGGGGGGGGGCTTTTGTTCACTGGAGCTTCGAAACACAAAAGACAAAGAAAGACCAGCTGTGGACTGAGCAGTAGCCAAAATGAAGAATGTAATGTTGCTTTTTTAATCAGAGATATAATCCTGTTGTACGTAACTGAGTAAACCCTCCTTGGTTGTGCTAGTTTTCCATCCACCTTTTGGACCGCCTTATTCAGCTTACAGCTGACTGGGTGAAAGCAGGGTAAACCTTGGACAAGACCGTCAGTCCACGACGGGACAAACACAATAGATAGTTAACGCCTTCACATTCACACCTTGGGGCAAAGATACCAAATTACCTCCAGTAACCTGTTTTTTTTTTTTTTTTTTTTTTAACTGAGAATTCTACCCATGCACAGGGAGAACATGATAATTTCATGCAGAGGCATGGCCGGGAATCAAATCCATATTATTCTCACCATTAGGTGAGAGACCATGAGGCCTGTCTTTGTGCATGTGACCGTTTCATTCAGATTGAGAGATTCTGTGTGATTTTGCTCTGTGAAGTGTTTTATTTCAGTTGTGCCATTTGAAGCTGTTGGACGTAATTGACTGTCGATTACAAACTCTCGATCGTGTTTGTTGTTGTTCACATTAAAGTAATTACACAATCTTATACAATGTTGCAATCAGTCAGATTCTCACTTTGCATTGATCTATTTTGTTTTCTTAATACTCAGTGCAAGTGCTGAGCTTGAAAAAATAATACACGTGCTCTTCCATTGAAATTGTAATGAATGTTTACATGGTTGCCGATACTTTGATAAAACTACCTGCAATCAGAATCTAATCGTGTCATTAATCCTGGCTGACAATTTAGACTGCGTTGAATCTGCTCACGCCTTGCTTGAGCCAGTCTAAATGACTTAACATATTATGTTGACCTTTTATTAAGAGGGATATTTTCCTGATTCATCCAAGCCGTCCACACTGTTTACCCTCCTGATGAGGGCTGTGTTATATCAGACAGACTGAATGGGCTAGATGGCTTCTTAGGGTAAACACTGAGATCTATTGTTTGTTTATTGTGATTTCTGTCTTATGTTTCAAAAGAATTATGCTGACGAATAAAACTAATGAACTATCAGTTACTCTGTACCACATGGTGGCTCAGGGGAGTCTGTGTTTTGACCAGGAATTGTGTGACTTGTGTTGATTCTTTGCATGTCTGCTTGGCTTCTCTAATCTCTAACGTTGACCTTCCCCAACTTTGTGTTTCTTTTGCCTGCATTCCAGTCAGAACTAAGACATGGTCCCTTTTACTATGTGAAGCAGCCAGCACTCACCACAGACCCTGTTGATGTTGTACCGCAGGACGGCAGGAATGACTTCTACTGCTGGCTGTGCCACCGCGAGGGCCAGGTGCTCTGCTGTGAGCTCTGCCCCAGGGTGTACCACGCCAAGTGTCTCAAACTACCAGCCGAGCCCGAGGGCGACTGGTTCTGTCCGGAGTGTGAGGTACTCACCCAGGAATCTGAATAGTGTCATGGTGTTGCAAGATACGTGTAGTCAAAAGATATATCGTGTATACGTATACATAGTTGTGTAGGGCCGGACAGTAAGTATGGACGTGAATGGTACGCGTATGTCAAAATCTTGGTATGTTGTGTGCAATGATGGGATATAAACAAAGTGTTCATCTCCTTCTGATGTCTTGTAGAAAATAACAGTTGCCGAGTGTATAGAGACTCAGAGCAAAGCCATGATGATGCTAACTATAGACCAGCTGTCTTACCTACTAAAGTTTGCCCTGCAGAAGATGAAACAGCCAGGCGTAAGTATCCAGTGACCTCTGTCAGTGTGAGGAATTTACCAAACTGATAACACTGTGATGAAGCATATGTACGCTGTGAAAATGAGCTTGTTTATTCTTATTTGGAGGTTCTTTTGAAATAGACGTCACTTTAATATTGGCATGAGTTCCTCGTGGCCAGTCCTGATTTTCTACATTGCTTACGCAGCCTGAAGACCTTGTTCTCCTGTCAGTCGTGCTAGATGTGAACTTCCATCTCCTGAAAGCACTAAATATTAACACATCAGCCCAGCATGACGTAATATTGATTTGCATGTTGAATACTTTCTAATAAATAACAAATCAGCGCTCATTGCATTACAATGGCCCGACTGTGGCTGGAAACCATGAAAGCAAACGTGCTAGCTGGTGGTGAGGATACAGCTGCCCCTCTCGCTCTCTTTCAGGATCATCCCCGCTTGTCATCTCGCTCCCCCCATGCAGCTTCCACGCAGAGAAAGACTTTTAATTGGGTAATCAATTACACCACTAACAAGACCCCGTCATGATTTCTTCCTCCACTGGTTTTCCTCCTTTTGTTTGAAGCGGCTTCTAGAGCTTTCAGTAGTAGCATGGTTGGTAGCATGTTGGTGTGCATTACAGGGGACAGTGGTGTTTGGAGAGCAGATTTTAAGTTTGTCTACATTAATTTTTTATTTTTTTATTTTTTTAGACTGAACCCTTCCAGAAACCTGTATCCCTGGAACAGCATCCCGATTATGCTGAGTACATTTTTCATCCTATGGACCTTTGCACACTGGAGAAGGTAGAACGTTATCACACGACTGTTTGACACTTAAAGGACGGACAAAATAGATGGTTACATTGTGTATGTCTTTTTCCACAGAATATTAAAAAGAAAATGTACGGATGCACAGAGGCCTTTTTGGCAGATGCAAAATGGATTTTGCACAACTGTATCATATACAACGGAGGTAAGTTGCATATCGTATTTACAAAGTCTTTAGTTTAATACTTTTTTGAATATTCCTATAAATACCCTTGAGAAAATTGAGCAATAGTGCAATTTTTTTAACAACTAATAGGAACATCACTAACAGGTTGATATAAATTGTCAATTGACAATCATGTGCTCACATTCCAGGAAATCACAAACTCACAGCAACAGCTAAAGTGATTGTGAAAATCTGTGAACATGAGGTCAGTATGGCAACATTTGACGTTTTACTATAACTGACACTTACACTCTGACACCGAAATACATCGTACACGTTGTTTGATTCATCTCGCTCTGTTTTGCAGATGAATGAGATTGAAGTTTGTCCCGAGTGTTATCTCTCTGCTTGCCAAAAGAGAGACAACTGGTTCTGTGAGCCTTGTGTAAGCTTGCTGAGTTACTTGTCACTTTCTGTGAAGATGATTCTATCGGTATTTTTTTTTTTTTTTAATTTTGATATAGTTGATGAGAATACAACCGTATCTCCACAGAGTAATCCGCACCCACTAGTGTGGGCCAAACTTAAAGGATTTCCATTCTGGCCCGCGAAAGCTCTGCGGGACAAAGATGGACAAGTTGATGCTCGCTTCTTTGGTCAGCATGACAGGTATCAAACCTTTTGTGTGTCACGAGCTGCATTTACATGGGCACTTTTTTGGTCTGTCTGGTTAAATTCTTTCAAATTGAGAAATCATATTGATATATGAATATTTGATGAAGTGATCAGATCAATGTGCAGGTTCCCCTGCACCAACAATATCATCCCATTAGCTGTGCGGCTGGCAAACATGATTTCTCATTCAGTATTTCTTGGGAGCCAGTATTGGTGGTGGACATGTGATAGGTGGACTACTCAAGCTTCTTTTGCAACTTTAACACCTAAGAAATACTGACTTTTTGTGTGTGTCACCTGCATTGACCTGTTGTACATTGGCACAGATATCTTTTAGAATAACATTGTGCATGATGTATCATCGAATTATGTTATGTAACAGACATGCACACAAAGCTCTGATCTGGTGTGCTGTTTACATGGACTCAGGTCAGATCCGATATAAAGTTACACCACATACATTGATCCCATAGCAATCTCAATGGGATGGGGCTAGTCCAGTCAGATACACTTGTTTACATGCTGTTATTTCAATTGGCTCTGTGTTTAATTGGATGCTCCATGTAACCAGGGCTAGTGACTTAAAGCTCTATTTAAAGCTCTATTTGTCACGGCCATGATTTTGTTGATCTTTATCTTTCAGGGCTTGGGTTCCTTTAAACAATTGCTACCTCATGTCCAAAGAGATTCCCTTCTCTGTGAAGAAAACCAAAAGTATCTTCAATAGCGCAATGCAAGAGATGGAAGTCTATGTGGAAAATATGAGAAAGAAGTTTGGGGTGTTTAATTACGCCCCCTTTAGGACACCGTACACTCCCGACAATAACTACCAGATGTTGCTGGATCCCTCCAACCCTTCATCTACACCCATCAAACCTGATAAGCAGGACAAGATTAAACTGAGCTTTGATATGACGGCATCGCCCAAGATCCCCTTGACCAGGGCTGTGTTGTCTGGGACGGGGTTGGGCGTGAGCGCCGCAGGGCGACGGGTCCCTCTCACTGACATGCCTCGCTCGCCCATGAGCACCAACTCCTCTGCCCACACAGGTTCGGATGGGGAACAGGAAACAGCAGATAAATCCCAAACAAAAGCAGCAAACAGCCAGTACAGTGCAGGAGAGGAGTCCATGGACTGCACAGGTACACAGCATTTCAGTGTGTCTGTTTTACTTGAGTAACTATTTATGAGTCAGTGTGTTGGCGTTATTCTCATCTGGGATTCTCATTTCATCTACGAGTAGTGAGTTTTCAGGATCCAAGCCTAATGAACATTATATAATACACAGTAGGGAGTCTCTAACTTATTCCTGCAAAGTAGCAAAACCAGTGATAGATACTGTTGGGTTCAGTAAACATTCAATGTGTTTTTTCAGTGCTCCAAGACAGGGTGCATGATAACAGTACAGACAAGGGTTAAAGAATGATTCAGTTTTTGCTATTGTGCTTCTATAGCATAACTAAACTTATGGTCCTGGTGTGCTGGAACTGAAAGGTGCAACTATTATATGTGCTTTGTAAATATTCTACTACAACAGTAATTCTGTTGAAGATAAAATTAACTATTAATAATTTGCAAGAAACAGGAGGAAATGTGGTAAAAGGTTAATATATTGAAGGTTTAGTATAGCTACTGCATGATCCTACACTTTAAGAGCACTAAATATCATTGAAAAGTAGATTAAGAATGAAAAGTATGAAAAAGTAACCCATTTTAAAGGTGAGCAAACATTTGTTATCATAAACAAACATTTGGATGAACAAATATTTACACCACAGCCAACATGTCTAAAAAAGTTTAAAAACAAAACATGAATACTCTGCATCACACAAGTAGGATCTCACGATCACAGTGATTTCACTGATGAGCTACTCCGACCCTATATAACCAATTTTTTTCAGCTTCTCTATTAAACAGAACATTGAAGATGGCTTTTGTATCGACTGCAAAGTAATGTCTTAATCCTGTAAACTCATGTAAATTCAGTTTTATGAATTATCTGCTTAAACTACCCAAGACTAATCGTCATTGCACTTGCATTGTTGCATCACTTTTGTTTGCAAGTGACAACTTTAAATGTATAAATTAATATTTCCATGTAACCTCACCTGCCCATTTTCAACATGGTCCTGCAGGCAGCTCCTTGGACAGCCCTAGAACATTCCACTCCCAAGGTCCAAAGCAGGAGAAAGCTCCACAGACAGGAAGCATTTTGAACCTTAATCTGGGTGATTTTTTTTTTTTTAACATCTTTTTAATAATAAACTGTAATATGTGCTTGCATGTGTTGAACAATGTTATTTTACTGTGAGAAGTAAAACAGATCTTCAATATTATAGTTATTTATCTTACGTGAACATCGATAGAGTTCTCCGTTTTGTCTTATCAGACAGGAGTAAAGCAGAAATGGACCTCAAGGAGCTCAGTGAAACAGTTCAGCAGAAACAAGGAGCCACACCAGTCCTCACTTCTCCAAAGAGACAGATCAAGAGCCGTTTCCAGCTGAACTTGGATAAAACCATTGAGAGCTGCAAGGCACAGCTGGGTGAGGACACAACCGACTTGTGACGTGTTTCTGATTGACATTCAGTCAATAGGGTTTGGGTGCAAATATTCTCCACTCACAGTGATGTACCTAGTTTGTTGCCCAGAGGTGTGTGTGTCGTTATGTTTCTCTGTACTGAGGGTCCCCGTTACCCTTTAGTGAAGAGAGTTTTCAGTCTATTTGACCCTAACTTAATAATGTTTGTATAGAGGATGGATGAATGCATGGACATTCAGCTATTCTCAGAAAGTTGTTGAATGAAACCCACAGTGCATGTATTTTGAAGACATTTTGGTCGTAAAACTACAATGAAACAGCTGCTGTCTGTTTTGCAGGTATCAATGACATCTCTGTGGATGTGTATAAGGGTGTGGAGCATAGCGACTCAGAGGACTCGGATAAATCTGACTCCAGTGACAGTGAGTACGCAAGTGATGAGGAACAAAAGACAAAAGACGGCCAAGACACTGCAGCCGGTGAAGAGCCCCAGAAAGAACCACAAAAAAGTAAAGTCAAAGGCCAGCCTTGCCCGAGCCCAGACGGGGAGACCAAAGCTGATTTTCTTGCATTGTCCGAGTCCGTAGCAAGCAATGCTGGTGCAACTGTGTCTGAGTCTCCGACTAAGGAGAAATTAAACAGCGATTCAGACAAAGAAATCCCAGAGAAGACCAAAGCACCACCAGAATCACCGGTATCGAGGGAGAAGTCTCACGGTAAACAGGAGACGAAGCAAACTGTGCCAGTGGAGGACTCTGATTCAGAGAGGGAGCTGGTGATAGACCTTGGAGAGGATCAAGGGAGCAAGGACAGGAAAAGGAGCAAAAAAGACAGTGCAGCAATTAAAGAATCAGCTGCTGCGAAACCTGAAGGTGAGAGTTATACTTTATCTGCTGATCCACTGAATTGAACTGTCATTTTTCATCTGATAAATGCCGGTGATCCCCCCCTCCCCCTTTGTAGGTAAATCTCAGACCACGTCGACACTCCAATCTCAAACCAGCACGGCGCCATCCACCCCCTCCAGTGTGTCCACACAGTCCTCTGTGGCCATTCCTGTCACCATGGTCTCCTTCACTGCTCCCTCTCCCGCCACCATTAGCCTTACATCGGTGTCCAGTGCCACCGCAACCCCACCCCCTTCCTCATCTGCCTCCCCCACTCCCGCTTTGAAGAAACAGCGCCCCCTGCTGCCCAGAGAGACAGTGCCAGTCGTACAAAGAGCCGTGGTTTGGAATCCCGCCGCCAAGTTTCAAACCTCCTCTCAGAAGTGGCACATGCAGAAGGTGCAGCGGCAGCAGGAGAATCAGGAGCCGGCTTCGGCCACGCAGACGCAGCCATCGTCTCCGAGGCAAGGCCAGGCTCAAGTCCCAACCCAGACGCAAGCGACTGGAAATGGTTCTGCAGGAGGCCCCTCTTCTTCTTCACAAAGCACACGCTATCAGACCAGACAGGCTGTCAAAGGTGAACAACATGGCTGTGTTATTGTTCCACTTATTTGGCACATGTCAGGACGTTTAGCAAGATGAGTTCATTTGAGTTCAAGTTTTATTACCGTTATTACTATTTTACACTAATATATTATTTCTCTCCCCCCCCCCCCCCCCCCCCCCCACCCCACCTAGCTGTTCAACAAAAAGATGTCCCACTCAGCACCACAACATCAGCTGTCACCCTGGTGTCCAGTAGCCCCGTTGCCATCATGGCTGCGTCGAGTTTAGGCACCTCTGCTACGACTTCTCCGGTGGCAGCAGACCTGTACATTCCCACCGCTTCAGCAGATGTAGCTGCAGACATCGCCAAGTACACAAACAAAGTTAGTCATTCTACTGTTACGTTTGCTTGTGATGCTGTGAAACAACTCGACTCGGCTCTCACTTGATGGCTTTGGTGGTGGAAAGGATTTTCTTGGATGCTCCATTTGTGTTGGTTGCCGCTGTGCTCCAGCAACGAAACGTTTGTATGGAATGACTTCATGGTCTTCTCTCTTTCAGATAATGGATGCAATCAAAGGTACAATGACTGAAATCTACAATGACCTTTCAAAGAGCACTTCAGGGAACACAATAGCAGAGGTAAGAGTTCACTCTTGGTACTTTATTGGCTGCAATGTGTTCGCATCAGCGTTGCCAATATTTATTTTCTTATTCTAGCCTCCCCATGTGCTTTCCTCACAGATACGACGTCTGAGGATCGAAATAGAAAAATTGCAGTGGTTGCATCAACAGGAGTTGTCAGAAATGAAGCACAATCTCGGTGAGAAATTTATCAGTGACAGATTAATCGGCAATCTCCCTGAGTTCCACGTGTGTTCTTCTCACCAGAATTGACGATGGCTGAGATGAGGCAGAGTCTGGAGCAAGAGAGGGAGAGGTTGGTGACTGAGGTGAAGAAGCAGATGGAGGGGGAGAAGCAGCAGGCTGTGGATGAGACGAAGAAGAAACAGTGGTGCGCCAACTGCAGAAAAGAGGCCATCTTCTACTGCTGCTGGAACACGAGCTACTGTGACTACCCCTGTCAGCAAGCCCACTGGCCAGAACACATGAAGTCTTGCACGCAGTCAGGTAACAGTGTAGGTCCGTAGCATGCTGCCAATAACGCGTCAGACCTCAAACACTCCTGTCTTTTAAGCTGGTGTGGACGTCTTCAGTGATGTTTAAATCAACATCGCTGATGAGAGTTTCTTAAATGTGAAGTCTTTTTCTTTGTTCTGTCTGTAGCCACAGCACCACAGCAGGAACCAGAGACTGAACCAACTGCAGACCTCCCAAACAAAGCTTTAGGTCAGACTAGCAGTGGCCCAAACTCTCTCAGAGACCCGCCAGCCTCTGCACCACCAGACAAAGACTGTGAAGTGGACAAGAGCACTGACAGTGTTGCTGTGACTTTGTCGTAACCAAGCCCACCAGACTTGAAAGTGTAAATGTGTATATTGTTTTTTTTTTTTTTTTTTGCCCACTATGATACATAGTGGAATGAGTCTATGTAAATTGTTGGGTTCTGGAGATTGTTACAAATTAATAATTGAAATACTTTTTTATTTATTTTTATTTGCCTGTCTGAGCTCACATGCAGTACCTGCAGTGCACAGTGGGATAAAAAAAAAAAAGAGAGACTGAAAGCAGGTAACACTAACCATATATAGAGGGCAGTTCAAATCCATCGCGCATATTCACACTTTACCGATCTGTATAGAAAGCTGTTCGTATATCAATCTGAAGAGCATGCGACAGTATCACAAAACATAAACACCGTGTAATGGGCAACAGTTTACGACGGGAGAAATGTAACCGATGTTAATGGACCATCTCTGATATAGATCAGAGAAAATCTGACAGAAATGTCTGTATATTACTCTTTTTGTATGTTGTGTTAATTTATTTGTAATTGTAGTGTTGCTGGTTGTATACTGCAAAGATAATAACAAATACACATGTTTAAAACAAGCTGTGCTATGATTACACTGACGCCAGATAACCATCATGAATTGTTTGGCACAAACAGTGACACGCAAAGTCTTGGTGCTGTCTTTATATACAGTAGACGTCTAAAGATTTACCAGGATATTGTGTCTCTTGGTTTGATTTTGGTATTTGCCCACTGACTTTATTATTATAGAGACAAAGTGACGTGGTGGTCACAGCGAGAAGGTCATGCGTTGAGCCTGAGCCTTTCCGAGTGGAGTTTGCACGTTCTCATAGTGTGTGCTTGGCTTTCCTCCGGGGACTCCAGTTTCCTC
Organism: Blennius ocellaris; assembly: GCF_963422515.1. NCBI lineage: Eukaryota > Metazoa > Chordata > Actinopteri > Blenniiformes > Blenniidae > Blennius > Blennius ocellaris. Next base: position 19,846,535 of record NC_137653.1, read on the forward strand.
CTGCAGTCCAACAACATGCATGAAAGGTTTAATACACTACCCTAAATTGTCCATTGGTGATGGTGTGATGATGTGTGATTGTTGGTCTTTGTGTTTGCTCTATGATGGATTAGTGACCTGTCCTTGCCCATAGTTTGCTTTGATTGGCTCCAGTACTCCACGATCCTGCACAGGATAAATGTGTCCTTTATCCAATATAGAGAATGGATGAATGGATGGATTATTTTTAGTATAACAGTAGAGTTGCAAATTATCATAAGGAGTATTTTATACATCAGAAGTTTTGAGATTAAAAAAACACATTCATATTTCTTTATGTTGTCTTACTGTCTGCAAATTGAAGTTTTCTATGAAAAGTTCAATTTTATTGATATAGTGCCAAAGACAAACAGTCATCTCAAGGCACGTTTAAAGAAAAAAAAACCCTATTATTTCAGTTTTAAGTATCATGCTTGCAGAAGCTGATTTTTTTGTTTTTTAAATGTACTTACATTTCTTGTTAAATACATTCCTTTTTCTGGATTTTAAAAAATGCACTTTCGGCCCTCAAAGCAAACAAACCATGTGTAGTTATTGAGCCTGCTCATTATTCCTCCTGGCCAGCGGGGGCGCTGTGGAGCGGAACAGTTTAGTGTGGACGGTCAGCCATCTGCCGCAGTCAGTTGAGTTAACGCGAACGGAAAATGGAGGATTGACCGGAGAAAGAGCGAGGGCATACCGTCGGTATTTCTAGTTATTCGGTGGGTAAAGTGCAAGTAGTTAATATTTCAAATGCATAGTGTTGTCCATTTGTTGTCAGTAATGCTGATGGTGTTGTTCCCGAGCAGGTAACTCAAGCAACTTATCTTAGTAATAACGTATCTCCTGTTACGTGAAACTAGACTTATTTTTCTTTTGGGCAAAAAAAGTTTCGTATTGGCACATATCACTTTCACATTGGTTTTATGTGCGAGGGATGCGTAAGAATTGCATTCAGGTCGGGATTGTCTTTAGCTTGCTCTCCGCATTTAACCATCGTTAGCTCTCGTGGGTTAGCTAGCTGCGCTGCAAGCTAACGAAGTCAGCTCAGCTCCTCGATAAAATGCTACATTTTTCACTAAAGACGGAAAATTTTGAGTTTTGATAGCTCTTCGTGGTTATATGACGTTCTCCGTTGGGCTTTTTAATCGACAATTTACCCGCTTGAGGAGGCACAGGGTTGAAATAAAGGGAATTGGCGCAATGTTGATTCGCGGTGTTTCGGATCAAGTGGCTTCCCTGTTACCTGGTGACCCGACTTACTTTTGTGGCCGTCGTTGTTGCGTCTCGAAATTGCGGATGTGTAAAACTCAGCAGAATTCCATAGCTTCTCCTGGCAACGACGTTTAAAACGCCTTTATACTGTAGCTTCGAAGCGTAGCCCCATTCGCAAGTGATATTTTAGCGTACGCTCCTACCGGACGCTAAATGATGTCGGTCACCAGTTACCAGGGAAGCCAGTTAATCCGAAACAGCGGCCATCGTCGACGGAGTCGGGAGTGCTTGAGGTACACTAACGCTATGCTGCCATTAGCTTCAGCTAACGTCAGATATTGGTATCGAGCGGGCTTTATTGCAAAACAATGATAGTTTAGATATGCAAAGTGTGGCTCGATCGTGCCCATAAAGGCCCATTTGTTGCTCCCCGGTTCAGATTTTAAGCTGCAACAACTGGGCCCGATTACGCCCCTTTCGCTCCGCTAACATGCGCATTCTGATATTAACCTTTGTTTTTACGGCGGCGAATCTACGTGTTTAGAAACAAGGAATGTGTTGCCCGCTTTTGATCTTCGTCGCGGCCTTCTTCCTTATTTCTTTGGCAACAGTTATCCTTTCATTCACGTGGCACGTTGTCGTGACTGCACTCACGTTGTTGGCGGTCCTCGTGCGTTTTCCCTCGATGTTGTCGGTGAAGATACCCCGCGTGCGCTATTTTAGCAATATCGCTTCACTAAATGATTTAAACCATTCTCGGATTTGCTTATGTACAGTCTGGATTTAGTGGAAACGCTCCGCCCGTGTGTTCTCAAGTCCATTTCATTTGTGCGTTGGTGTTTATGTAAAGCGCTTTTGGGCGATTTGCGCGAATAATGGATCAGGCATTTCCGCAAAGGTCCATCAATCGCTAATCCTAACCGACCCACGAGCTGCGCAATCAGCCAATATGTGCGCTAAATAAGATAAATTATTTGCGCAGCGCAATCGGTAGATCACGCCCATCACCCCAAAACCCCAGACATTTATTTAGATCCTTGTCTGCATTAATTTCCCGATGCTTAAGAAGCTTAAAACTTTGGTTAGGATGAGCAAACTGATGAATTGACACTCCTTTTATTTCTATAATAATTTCAATACATTTATTTTGTGTTCTTCTAAAGTGCAGAGTACTTTGATCTTAACTTGCATTTTCGTCTTTCTGGCAGAGCCTTTAACCTGTACCAAAACTGATGAGAGGTCTTTGTTTTTTCTAAGGAAGAGCTAAGCTTCAGGTACAAATGTTGTCTTTTTTCAGTATGTTTTGCATGAATGAATGGCAGCTAAACTGAGGAGATGCATTTGATTAAAACCCAAGACTGATTCTGCATCTTGGGCCACAAAAGACGACGTAATCCTGGATACAGATAAAGGTCATTTGGCAGGGATTCTTGATTCGCATGACAAATTTTAAGCATAATTTGAGGCGTCTTTATTCAAGCTTGTTGTTTGGGTTCAGGAGATGCGTTTACACACAAAATTTCAACGTAGGAACTTTATTTTTTCAGTTTGTCTTTTTCAATCATCACAATATTGTTGCTGTATTCATTTTGCCAAGAAGCTCAGTGCTATTGGGATCAGATGAAATGAGGCCACTGTATACCTTCGCAGAGAATGTATAGCATTTCAATATAAAACACTTTTTAGTCAGTGGTGTTATCTATCCTGAGGGTATTGGATATGATTGAAGTCGACCCGGACACAGTAACCTTCAATTATTATTATTTGAAATAAAGACTCAGTCTTTCTCTTGTACGTTTAAATGTACACAATCTGTTTTCTCAAAGTATCTTGAATGAGCTTTACCCACACCACCAGATAAGACTTACGTTTTGGGCAACAATTCAGATGAAGGTTCTCAATTGGTTTTTTTTAAGGGATTCATAATGAGTGAAGCGTTGGTCAAGGATCGATGTATGTCGAGCTGGTCTTTTTTAATGTATTTTATTGAAAAACCATACGAACCTGATCTTTGGTGTTGGTATTGTTGGTGTAGATCTGTTAGATCGGTTTTGTTGCATTATTTGGTCACTTTGTGGCTGTAATTTGACACATGCAGAGGGCATAGGTGACAGGAAGGGGGCTGCACACATTGTCAACAGACCAGCAGACAAAGATGTACATGTGTATGGGAAACCCCGAGAATTTTCATCTGTGCTATCATGAACTGAACTGCAAGTAGGTTGGGCTGTAAATTTAGTTTTTTGAGTTTGCCTGGATTACTCTTGCTCCACCTGTGCAGTCATGGCAATAACCACACATTGGGATATCAAACAATTGTCATTATAGCTAGTTTGGTCACTGTCCCATTAGAAAGTTGATTTTACCTCACTTTTATTTGCTCTTTGCTGCACCTGTCAGAATTATTACTTTTGACGACGCTATTCAGTCCGATATGGAAAAGAATCATTAGTTGAATTTCTAGTTCTCAGTATCATCACATGCATTTATGACTGCTTTCTGATTCTTTATGCTGGCGTATTAGCTGTTAATTATTGCATTTTCTAGCCACACATACAGCCCTGAAAAACCTTTTCAACACACTATAATGTACTTGTATTCATTTTAGAAATATTTGTCACTCCATTTTTACTGGAAGTTTAATCCTAAATGGATCAATCTCGATGTTCTTGTATGTTTCCAGGATTTGGCAAGGACAATGGGCATAAGGACCAGTCTGAAACTGATGTGAAACAGAAGAATGTGCCTAAAACGTTTCTAGAGGAAGCAGAAAAATCTTCAAAATCCGTGAAGACAACTTGGGTTTTCTGTCCGTCTGCTGTTGCAAACAGAGATGCCCGTGGAAGTGACAGACAACTCAGAAAGCCGCTGTCCTGTCCGACGAAGTGGCAGACAGCCCAAGCGTACTGACAAGCTCGAAGAATTTCTCTTGACCACCAAGAGGGGGACGAGACGAAGCGCCCCGCCCAGCATTGAAAGTGGAGATCCACCTTCCCAAACCCCAACTGATGCAGAAACCGCCTCGGAGGCCAGCTTTGATGGGGACGCCGCGGTTTCAGATGACAAAGTAGATTACCCAGCAGAGAGGAGGACGAGAAGTAGCACACGAAGTCAGACTCAAATGAAAACCCGAGGTGGTAGGCTGACCAGGGGACGCAGTCGAGCTGCTGCCAAAGATGATGGGAGTTCCGAGAACGAGGACGACGGCAGAAATGTTGTCAAAAAGGAGATCGGCAAGGGGAATGAAGACATGGAGGGTGACCCCAGTTCTGAAGAAGGCAACGACGCCCCACAGACTCGGTTAGAAAAGAACTCGGAGAAGAAAGAAGCCGCCGAGGAGGAGAACCAATGTGAAAGTAATGATAAAGACGACGTGAAGGTGGAGCCTGATGATCAGACGAGGGCTGCCACAACGCCGGTGAAAAGTGGACCAATAAAGACGTACATTAACAAAAAAAGAGTACTGAGGAACACCACCCCAGCGGCTTCGTCTCCGGTTACGGAAACAAAACATAGGGCTAACCAGAGTTCTGTCAAGATGCGCAAGCCGCAGGCCCAAGACGACGAAGACGATGAAGACGACGATGACGATTCTTCAACGTCTTCCTCTTCCTCTTCAACCGAGTCCGATGATGGAGGCTACGACCCCAATGCACTTTACTGCATCTGTCGTCAGAAACACAACAAACGGTATGTTCCACTGTGCTTTATGGATTATGAAGAGGTGATGGGACTTCACAGATGTGTCTTATTGTGTCATTCAGTGGATGGGAAATGTGGGGGAAATATTGGGCAAATTTGTTAGAAAACGGGGGAAAAGGGCATTTTGAATTGACTTCAGGGCAGGTTGCAGCTCGTGTGGGGGGGTTTCCCAGTCTGCAGGCGTTTCTTTATCAAAAGTGGTCTAAAGACAAAACAGGTGGTGACTTGGCGGCTTTTAGCTCACCCACTCATTCATGTGTGAAGTTGAGGCAAGCCTCTGGTAAAATCCAGTAGAAAAGCCACCGTAGCTCCAATTAGTGTCCCTAGTTTTAAGTAAGAAAAGTGCCGAAATGCACAGTGTGTCAGTTTGCTGCTGAACACTCATGATTGTAAGAGCTTCCACTAAACTATGACCGCTGTTGGATACGTTGGGATTTCGTGCTCGAGTGTAAATGTAAAAGTCGTGCTGGCCAAAAAAGTTTGATGACCATTACATGTGTGAAATTCCTGCACTTTGTAGGTTCATGATCTGCTGTGACCGCTGTGAGGAATGGTTCCACGGCGACTGTGTGGGCATCACCGAGGCTCGAGGACGTCTGATGGAGAGAAATGGGGAAGACTACGTCTGCCCCAACTGCACCGCTAAGAAAAACCAGGTGGTCAGGCCCGCCACGTCTTTCCTCTCCACCAACTCGGACGTTGGGAAGCCCAAAGCTGATTCCACAGGCAGTGCTGCTGCTTCTGTAGTCGCTCCTTCTACTGCTGAGAAGACAAGCGGAGCGGGGTCCAGTTTGTCGGCTGTTCAGGTCGTAGCAGCTGCCTTGACGTCGGCCGGACCTGAAGAGAAGACTTCCGAGGACATGGGCATCAAAGGCAGGATAGAGAAAGCGACCAATCCAACTGGGAAAAAGAAGATCAAGATCTTTCAGCCGGTAGGTCTTAGCAACTGGTATGAAATCTCTTTCTATTCATTTCACAGTTGTTCTCTCACTCGCCATTTAATAGCTGTTACATGTCTTCGTAACAGCCAAAAGGATTTATACGGTTGTTGTGCTTCGGGTCTGTTCAGAACATGGATAATGGTACAAAACTTTGTGACCCTATTGGCTCCTTAACACACATTTAGAGATAAACTATCAGTCAGAACAGTTTTCAACATACCATAACCGGTATGGTAATTTGTGGGGGGAAATGGATCAGATTTGGTATCATATCGAACTTTATGCCACCGATAAGTGGTTGCAGATGGAAGGGAAATATCTGCTTTTACTTGTGTGCAAAGAGCATTTCCTGTAGCCGCTTCACAATAAAAGCCTCTGGCTAGTTTTGTTTTCAGCAAGTGTTTAATATGACAGAGACCAGTTTGTTTCGTCATTGACCACTGTGATTTTTGATGTTCACAGTATTTGGTACATGCTGACAAAGTATACATGTGTGTAATAAATTACTAGCTTGTGCTGCGTCAGCTTTTTTTTTTTTTTTGATTATTCTCTTCAAATGTTGGTGAAGATATTTCCTAATAAATGCAAAGCTTGAGGAACCGAATCTCTATAAGGTGAAGCAAATTGATACAATGCAGGGCAAAAGATGGTCGACCACTCCTTGAACCTGAAAGCTTCACCAGTAAAGTTGTGTCCATTTGACAATGAGTAGAAGGGAACAGTGAAGTCAGTCGAATATTGTGAATCGGGGCAGTGCTGCTGCAGTCAGCAAAATGACCGTGATAAGCAGTAGCTGTTAATGTTATTTTGTACCGACTTGAAGCAGGCAATGCAGCAGCCAGCTGAGCCTCCTGCAGACCCGAAGGCTGCGGCGGCAGCGGAAAAGAAGCCCACGTCTTCGTCGGAGCAGAGACCCGCGGCAGACGCGGAGCAGAAGATCGCTTCCGACGTGGAGGTGAAAACCACGTCGGGGGAAGTCGCCGAGGAGGAGTCCTCTCTCCCCAAGTGCATCGGGCCCGGCTGCGACAACGACGCCCAGCCCGACTCGGTGTACTGTGGAAATGACTGCATCTTGAGACACGCCGCAGCAGCCATGAAGTCCATCACTGATGTCAAAGAGCCTCAGCAGAAGACCAGCGCTCAGAAAAACAAGTCCACATCACAGGTAACATGGACGCCTGAAACGATTTCATAACGTGACTTGACACCGTTCACCCCATGTGCAAACTTGTACAATGTCGCGCGCACAGAACATTTAGCATGTAGCATTTTGTCTTAAGAACGGGTCAGTCAGTATTTAATTTGTTACAAAGTGTAGGCAGGTGGACAAAAAAGGCTAAAGCGAAATGTAAATTGGTCAAAAAGATAAAGGTGTTACCGAGAGTTACATAGAATGTCTCCATAGAAGCAATGGACGAAATTAGAGTAGAATATTTTCTTTTGTGGCGAAGAACTGGTAAATGAAAGTTTGAACCTGCGAGCTGAAGCGCCACCAGACGACCGGAGACGGTGTGTAACCCCGGAGAGGTTATCCCCAGAGAAAAACAACTTTTGGTTACGGACTATAACAAGGGAACGTCCATTTCACGTGGAGCGTAACCAGGCTACTTCAACTTTATTCTTGTGTGTAATTGTACATGCTGTGGTGGAGGGGTCACCTGAGTCTACAGTGGTACAAAAAAAATTGAAGCCCTCAACAGAGTTGTAAACCACTGGGTCAGAGGTTCCCCTGCTCTAATGCACCTAAATCAGACGAAGGACCGAATCTTTGCCCAAAGTCTTGACAACAAGCCGTTCATTTCAATCTGGCATGTCGGACCAGGAAACGACGCGACTCCTGCTGTGCAGGTTTGACGTCACTGCTCGGCTTCCTCCTCAGCTCACTGCATACTGTAACCACAAATGTGAGTCAATTAAGGCTAATGACGAGCCCCAGCATTCTTAGATTTGAGGTGAGTTGTTCCAGTGATGGATTTTGCAAATGCTGCTCTAAAAATAAAACATGTCGATTGTTTGTCATGGGTTCCCATGCTTGCTCAACAATGTGGCGATAGTTGTGCTTTTCTTGACGGCAGTGGAGCGGGACATCTTAATGGGTTTATTTTATAATTTTTTTTCCCCATTCAAAGACTCCCTGTGCCAGATTTAGAAATGACAGAGCATCAGAAAATGTTAATGGTGCATCATAGCCTAAACTGTTATGTTGTTTTGATTCCTTCACGTATCCACAGTGAGCACATTTTCTGTTCACAGCCCACCACAGAACACAAGCTTAACATAGACTCAGCATGAGGCACTTTGACCTCAGTCCCAATCAGGGGTCTGATAGATTTCTAGTTGGCTTGTTTGCCTTCTTTTTTTTTTTTTCCAATGGTCATTTTAGAAGTTTGTGTCGTGTTAGCCTGAAGAGTCTTTTTTTTAAAAAAACAAACTGATATAAATGGGTATTAAAATAAAAAAAAATCATTTTAATGTAATGAGATGAAAATTGTTGTAACAGCCAATATTCAGGAAGCTTCACCGAGCCAATATTGAATAACGGAAGCATGTGTTTCCAGACCCCTGGCCTGAACATTTGAATACAGATGATTTGCAGCACAGTTTTGGGTGAAAGGTCCACCAAGTTCCACATTTTCCAAGTTGTCTGATATTTCATTGTTGAGGGCAATGATTTTCATTGGGCTGAAAAGTGACCTGGTTAACGCTGGGTACTGCAGTGCTGTTGAACTCATTTAAAGGGCTGCCAAGAACGGCTCCGATAAGGTTTATAGAAATTCAATGGGGCCGAGAGTCCCCCAGATGAAGACTGCTGCAAAAGCGATGATTTGTTTGCTGTCCGCACTGCAAACAGCCCTGAAAATAGAAGACTGTTGGAGGTATTGATTTGTTTGACAATTGTCCAACTTCAATACTTGAAGTCACCGAAAGGCCTCAATTTCCCTCGCTTCTTTCCCCAGAGGAGTGGTGCTGGCGGCAAGAGGGCACAGAAGACGGCCCGGGAGGAGTCGGACAGCGAGGAAGACCAGAGTCCCGACGAGGACGACGAAGACGAGCACGCCGTGGAACACCCGCCCCCGCCGGCCACTGCATCCTGGTCCAGCGACCATAATTACATTGCAGTAACACCAGAAAAGACTACACCCATATCATCAACCGTGTTAAACAAAAAGTGTATGTATCTCTTTGAAGGTTTTGAGCAGTTCCTACCACAGTGCTGCCCTTGTGCTTATAAATGTAGTTCTCTGTCATCGCTAACACTCTTGGGGGAGGAAAAAGCTTGATGAACTTTTTGTGCACACTAGTTTTTTTCCACCTCATCTGCGAAGGTTTGTGAACATTGCAGAAAGTGAATGTTAATGAGTTCCTGGCAGCTGGAGGAAAAAGGTAAGTTTGGTAAGTATTCAGCGGTTCATAGAGCTTTTATGTTGAGCGCTCTGTCGACGACACACAAGATCATTTCATTTGTGCTTTTATGTGGCTCCAGATCAAGAACGACATTCATTGTTCTTTTAAATAAGGATCATCTCTGCACCTTTAAACTTGGGAGACTTTTCTGGCAGCGGTTAATAAGGTGTATGATATTCTAGCGGCCAGCAGATGACTGAAATAAGCAGTTTAAGTCAATCGGGAGCCACAGTGTGGCGTCAAAGCCTGAAGTGAATGTCTTTGAATCCAGAAAGTTTTAAATCCAGTGCTCATGAAAAAAAACCCAAAACAAAATTGAAAGCTGTGTGGACGGATCCGAATGGAATGGGCTTGTGTGCGCGTGTGTCTGGGGCAAAAAAATGACCTGCTTCATTTACTTGCACGAGTTCCTCAACTTCCCGGGTTCATCACCTCAGCTGTTGGTGACAGAAAAGACCCCCCCCTCCCCTCCCCCACATTTCTTCAGCAGGTAGGTGTCCGAGTCTAATGTTCATGAGGGTGATGGACATGGATCATTTCTGCTGTTCATTTTAAGATGCCCTTCATTTTGTCGCTGTCAAAGCTGTTTTTGACGCACACTGAAAATGATTCATCACTTAAAACGAAACTGGCTTTTTAAATAAAAGGTGATAAACAGATTTTTGGATGGCTCAATTGATTGTCAGCAGTGTTGGCTTGCTGTGGGACATCCTTATCAGTTCAGTGCGACATACAGAAGTGTTAGACGTGCACATATACCCGGACGCGTGGCGGCCTCTCGAGTGGCGAGAAGAACCCTCTGCTGTGAAGACCTGAATGCAGCAGATGTCCAGAAGGCCACCGCTGGATAAAGAGGCTGAAGAGCTGAACTTGGGAGACGACAACCAGAGAGGAGATCCAGTTTCAGATTTTTTTTCACTACACATTTGGCACCTGATGAGTTTGGGAACTGGGATTAGTGGAATTAGGTTTAAGTGGATGATTTGATTTCTTACAGCTCTAATTTTGAAGAAGGAAAAAAAGAGCAATTGAAGAAAAGTCCAGATGTTCTCTCTGATAAGTTAAATAGGGAAATCCTTGTTATTTCAAATCTCTTAACTTCTGGTCATTTGGGACTTTGAGTGATAGTTTGATACTTGCTCCTTTTTTTTTTTTTTTTAGATTATATTGATTGCTTTTGCTGCCTTGTTGCTTTGCACAACCTGTGGCTTAGACATTAAGCGGAGTTAATGCAACCATAATGAGTGAAGCTTTGAGCGTTTGCAAGTGATTGTTTCAAAGATCTTTGCCAGGTGTTATGTGAAGAGAGTTGCAATTGATTTTACTGTTGCTGTTGAAGTCGGAGCAGATGAGACCTTTTTTTTTTTTTGCTCTTTAGGTCAGAGATCATCCCATTAGTGAGTGTTCCTGTATCTTGTTTGAAAAAGACAAGTACTCTACATGACATGAAAAATTATAGTGCTAAATTGAAATTACTTGCATGTTGAATTTTTTTTAAACTGTCCATTGTTTAATGATGCATAGTTGTGGCATTAAGGCAGCTTTTTTAGCTGTCATCTCTTGCATTCAGATGAAATGGACTCACTATGTACCCTCCACCCCCAGGTTATTATTACTAATGGGTTCATTGGGAGTTTCCACAAGGTGGCTTGTGGCTGAGTAGATGTAAAAGAATGCAAATCGGTCAACCTGTCGTACATGGTGGTTCTGTGTTCTTCTGGAGGGGGAGACGGAGGCTCCTCAAAGAGCCCGAATGAGCAGCGCAATATATCTGCGGTCATGGATTCCTATAAAGAAGAGTGCTTTCCATTTGTTAACTGTTTATTCTACACTGCATAACTACGACTGTCACTGTTCTGGTTTTGATAAACGTTGCATTGCAAACTTTCCTCAGCAGGTGCTGCTTTTCCCTCAGACATGCGGGCAGTGATATGTGGCTGCTATTTTAAGTGACATTACTGATGGTGTCTAATCCAGCAACATGATACCAGCCCGTCTGTCATTGCTGATATAGGAAAAGCTGGCATTTCCCTAAATGTTGGCTCTCGTTTTTCCTTTCCAGCATCTCCCAAAGAAGAGAAGCCAAGTGAGAAGGAGAAGGACCCAACCCCGCCCCCTGGAAGGCCCTCCTTGAGATCTTCATCACAGGCCAAAGCAAACAAGAAGCCCCCACCTGTGAAGCCAGCCAAGGTTTCTCCAAAGGGCAAGAAGCCCCCCCCTCAAACCGCCCCCTCGAAGACACCCCCCAAAAAACCTGCTTCAGCTTCGACTCCAAACGCAGCGAAGTCTAAAAAAACAGCCCCGGCACCGGCCCATGCCTCATCCCCCTTCCCTGCTGGCCCCATCCATGCCACAGGAGCACTCAGGGTCCAGAAGTCCAACTTCACCATTCCGAAGAAGCAGCCCCAACCAAAAGAATCAAGCAGCACCAGCCAGTCCGGTTCATCACCTCGGGTACCGTCGGCTCCAGTTTCCTCGGCTCCCCCCAGCCACTCCTCTTCCTCCAGACCTTCACATCCAGCAGTTTCAGTACCTCACGTTCCCCCTATGCCGCCTCCACACAACAAACAGATGAGGACAAACATCCGTCGCTCACTGACAGACATCCTCTACAAAAGGTAAGCGCCCCACAAAGCACACCTTACAAAAACGTGGCAAGTAGAATATCGGCTGAATATCTTTATAAATGCTTTTTTGTTTTTGCCTCAAGGGTGAGTGACAGTGATGATCTGAAAATGACAGAGAATGAGGTGGCAAAGCTGGCATTCGCCATTGAGAAGGAGATGTTTAACCTCTGCCTCAGCACAGACAGCAAGTACAAGAACAAATACCGATCCCTCATGTTCAACCTGAAGGATCCCAAAAACAAAGTGAGTCAATGCAGATGCGAAAGCGCTCAAATGAGCAGTTAAGTGGTGTTATGAAGCTTGTTTTGGTGATCTTAATAGACGTTCCCTTGTGTTTCTGTGTAGGGCTTGTTCTACAGGGTTATAGGTGGGGAGGTTAGTCCCTTCAGACTCGTGAGACTAAGCGCCGAGGAGTTGCTTTCCAAAGAGATCTCCGAGTGGAAAAAACCTGAAGCCGCTGAGGTAAGTGTCGCGAGTGCAAGTCAGAGTGATGACTGAAACTTTGGGATCTTCTGCATGGTAGCAATTGTTGACATCCTCTCCGTGTGCAGACTCAGTCTCCTGGCACCAGGGCCCATGCAGGCCAGGCAAAAATTGGCAACAGGAACGATTTCAGCTCCCACAGTGTTGATATGGACGATGCTCCACCAACGTCTGATGCTGATGTATGTATCACTGGCACTACTTCGTCTTCTCACGTGGCTTCTGCTACAGTAAGTTGTGGCAAGCTGCTTTTTCCGAACTTTCTCATCTTTCTTTCCAAATCTGCATGGAGCTCTAATTTTAGTAATGCTGCCGGCATGCAATCTAACCTGTCCTTTACACTTCCTTTCTTTCTTAAACTTTAATCTTGGGTTGTGGTTGTTCCACTGCAGATTGCTATCCATTGTAAGATTAGCTCATGTGTAAAATCTGAAATCTTTGTGTTCACAGGACCAGGATGACTCCGGCTCCACACCTTCAGCTCAGTCCTCCACTGAGCCAAAGAGTGGAAACAGCATGCCAGACATTTTCAGCAACATGCTTAAAGACACCACTTCTGAGCACAAAGCTCATCTGTTTGACCTTAACTGTAAAATATGCACAGGTAAGTGACTTGCTGGTTTGAGGTGTCTGACCAAAACACTTCCGGGGTATTTAAATCTCTTTTGTACCTACTTAAATGTTGTATTAAATGCTTATCTTGCACTTTAGGGCAGAAAATGGAAGATGATCCTGCAGCTAAGAAAGCCAGAGTCGTTAAAAAGCCCGAATCCAAGCCTTCAGGACAAGACTCCCTTTCATCCAGGTCAGGGGACGTTTCTCCTGTCAGCCATTCCCAAGTTTCTGCAGCATACCAGCACCAAGAGCCATCTGCACACCCGGCTTCAGCCTCATCACCCTACCAGTCCAATGTGGAGCCGGCTGTTCCAGAATCCCAGCCACAGCATTTTCAGGAGAACCTCAACATGATGGCTCCTCCAGCTCAGGCCCCTGCGCTCGTCGCCCCCGCCGTCTCCTCTGTCACCATCACCCGCAGAGATCCTCGAATGGCTCGGCACAGTTCCGCCGTGACCGTCAGCTTCCCTGCCCCAGAAAAACCCACCAGCACTGCAGCCGAGGCGCCTCCAGCTGCAGTGACGGCTTCACCTGAGGTTGGACCAAAAGGCCCCTTGCCGTTGCCCCCGGCTCCTCCGCCTCCAGCGGCCACAACCAAACTATCAAAATCAAGGTGCTTAATCTTCTCCTAGTTAGATCTTTCTAACAGTTGTAGAAAACTAGCACTTTTCTCAGTTTTTTTTTTTAACACTAGAGTACAAATCCATTGGATATCACTTATGACATGGTTGAAAAACACACTGTTGGGTTCATTCATGCTCTGCTCTTGACAGAAACCTACTGCACATGAGTCAGTTATGCATCGATTGTTAGGATTTAGTGTCAGTGCATGTCTAAAATGAAAACGATTGTGCTTTCCTCAGTTCATCTGAGCCTCCTCCCGAGGGGGAAACCGCAATCTTCCTCCATGGTCAAGAGAAAATCTGGAAAGGTTTCATCAACATGCCGTTAGTCGCAAAGTTTGTGACTAAGGCGTACCTCGTCTCCGGATCCTTTGAATACCTGAAAGAGGTAACTTTTTTGCCAACGCATCCAGAGTTTCCTTTTCCAGTTTGAAGTTCAGCCGTAGACTTTGTCAATAGCAAAGCTTTTAGATATAAATACATGACTTAAAGTCTTCTTGATGTCCTACAGGACTTGCCCGACACGATTCAAGTCGGAGGGAGGATTCCGCCGAACACAGTGTGGGACTACGTTGGGAAGCTAAAAACATCTCTTTCCAAGGTTCGTTTTCACAAATGTGACTGGGTGGTTTACATTTAAATGCCTTATGTTGCCTAAATACATTTTTTCCCCCTCCACCTTGCAGGAGCTATGTTTGATCCGTTTCCACCCAGCGACAGAGGAAGAGGAGGTGGCATATGTCTCTCTTTTTTCATACTTTAGCAGCAGGAAGCGATTTGGTGTGGTGGAAAAAAACAACCGCCGTATCAAAGACCTCTATCTCATCCCACTGGGCTCAAAGGACCCATTACCCTCCAAATTATTACCATTTGATGGGCCAGGTAAGGATTTAGATGATTACACAAAAGCAAATTCTTACTTTAGTGTAATTTGGTTTGTTTGGTTGTTTTTGTCTCTACTTGTGGTGAGTATGACTATCATGAGGTTATTAAGGAGTTGAACTGTAGAGGGCGCTGGTGCCCCTTGTTCTGACTGCATGTAACAGCTCCTTTGTCCTGTGTTATGTATCTGACTTGTATCACACATTTCTAATAAATAAAGTTTGAATAGAAGGTTGGTGCCATTTCAGTCCGGTCTCAGCCTGTTGTTTCTCCAGACTTGACCAATAGAAATGTTGAATGCATTTTTAGTCAATACATCTCTCTGAATTAAGTTGTCAGTCACTGAGCTGCTGTTCATGAAGGAACTTACTGCACCACTAAGGTATAAACCAATGTTCCTCCACCTTTCCTCGCACCTGAAGTGTCAAGGACCACTCTGTAGCCTACAATTTACAGACCCACATCACCAGTGCAGCTGTGGAAGGTTAAAAGGTTGTTCATCGCTCAGAATGGCAAATACCACGAGATGTCTGCCTAAGAAGATCCCTACGTTTATGTCCGGGCAGGATGATTGCGAGATCCCACAGTTGCAGTCTGTCTTCAATGCACTGTTTCTCAGTTGATGTTTTGGTGCAGCGTCATTAGCATTTGGCTACATTTGCGCAAAAAACGCAAGCCTTTGGGTGTAACGGATCTTGGCAAATTTCAACAACTGCATACTTATTATTTTTAAAGGAAACATAGAAACTTACTGCACTGTCATTGTATTGGTGAATGAGGTAATTGGTTAGATAGTTGAAATGGCAGCAAAATTTTGATTTCCCCCCCATGTACCTGAATTCTTTGTCCTCTCTTCACAACGCTGCCATTTTTTTAAATGAAAAAAATGGTTTCTATTTTCAAAATGTTACTCAATATTTTTTCACTTCTTTTCTGTTTACAGGACTCGAACCAGCTCGTCCCAACCTCCTCCTGGGGCTGCTGATCTGCCAGAAGGACAGAAAGCGGGCAGGTGCTCCCATCGAAACTGAGGAAAAGCGGTCCAGGATTCTGACAATGGATGTAGATGAAACTGGTCTTCCAAAAGTTCCTCTCTCACTCAAAGCAGAAAGAAGCTCAAGGCAGAGCCTTGAAGTCCCCTTCAGTACGACTCCTCCAGGGTCGCCTCCATCCAGCTCCTCTGAGATTTCTAGCAGCACTGTCGGCACCGCCTCTGTTCTTTCCCTGTTATCCTCTATCAAAGCTCCAGTCTCATCCGCTGCCACAGGAAAGGACTCCCCAACAACGTCCACCTCGTCCGTGGCCTCTTCTGCAGCCAATGCCAGTCCTCTTCAGACCATTCTCAAGACTCTTTTTTGGAAGAAAAACTCAGATGCTTCCAACTCTCCGTCCGATCAAGGTGCAGAACAATCTGCTCCAACCTCTACATTGTTAGATCCCATTGTGAGACAGTTTGCACAGATTTCTAAAGAGACGTCAGTGGATGAAGATGAAGATGATAGACCATACGACCCAGAAGAGGAATATGATCCCAGCCGGGGCTATAATGAGCCGAAGAGGTCTACTGAAACAGTAACCAAAGCTACAGTTTCTCTGCAGCCTGAGGTTGGAGCAAGTGAAGCAGACGATGTGGCATATGACCCAGAAGATGACTCTATATTTGAAGAGGTCAAAATGATAGTTCCAGGTCAAGTCAAGGAGGCACCAGAATTAATAAGCGATCCACAAAAAATTCTAGAGCGCCTTAAACAGATTGGGGACCAAACTTCACAGAAACAAGGAGAGCAGCAAATCTCTTCCACCCAACCCACTAAATCCCTTTTGGTGAACACTCAGCTACTACAGCTCGGCAAAAAGGTTGAAGAACTCGTTAAATCCTCATCAGTTGCGCCCATAATCAGCCAACGGAGAGATCCCAGGCAGACCAGGGATCCTCGCCAGACTGACGACAGCAGGAAGTCATCTGAGGAGAAAGACGAGACATCTGTTTCGTCAACAGAACCCGTTTCTCTGTCGCAGCCTGTGGTTGAAGAGTCCAAGCTGCCTGACACAGCTGAAGTGACAGAGGTGTCACAAGACATGGAGACATCACTGACTCAAGAGGAAAAGAAAAGCGAGACGTCACTGTTCCTGGACTCGGACAAGACGGAGGTCTCCATTCCTTTATTAGGAGAGGAGGTAGATCCTGATATGGAGGTCAGCTATATGGATGAAAAAGAAGTAAAAGCTGAGAAAGATGAGCCAGTTGAAGCTGAAACAGAGCTGGATAAGTACAGTATTTGGCCTAATGCTGCCAGTATTTTAAAAGTTGCGGAAGACTCTGAGTATGATGAGAACAGCCAAGATACACCAGCTAAAAGCTATTTTAATGAACCTATAAATACTTCCACAATAACGTCTACAATCCCAGTACTTGCTCAGAGCACGATAGCCGACATCCATTCACATCACATGACACATCAAATGTCAGCGTCAGGCTATGACAAGGAGTACAGGCCATCAGTTGACATTCCTTCACACTCCAACTTCCCCCCTTCCCATTCCATGCAGGGACAAGCCCTGAGAATGAGGCCTCCACTAGCATCTATGGTGCCACGCATGCAGGGTCTTCCCCCAATGTCAGCCCCCGTTTCAATGCAGGGTCCTCCCCCACCCATACGTGTCCCTCTCCCTGGACACGGTCGTCCTCCCATGCATGGTGACGGCAGTCAGCAGTATGGCTCACTTCCTTCTTCATACACTCCTTATCAGAATCAGTGGCCAGGAACTCAACCACAGCTGCAGCAGCCTCCTGGACCATCACCTCAGAATATTGTGCCACCCAGAGGGCCACCCCCATTCTCTTCAATAGCTCAAAGAGGTCCCCCTCCTCAAATGTTTGAACCTTCCATTCCCCCACAGCACATTGGACAACAAGGGCCACATCCATCCCTTCCCCTACCTCCTAGTCTGGCCGGACAGGCCAACTTGCGTCCTCCAAGATTCGGTAGTCCACTGCCACCTTTTAATTTTCCGGCCAACCGAGGCCCTCCACCACATTTTACAGCACTGCCACCTGGTCACTTTGATAATAAGCTTCCCCCTCCAACCCTTTTCCCTGGTTCCAGAGGTCCCCCTCCATCCATCTATGGTGACCATGGGACTCGGCCTCCTATGGGTGATCAATCTCAAGGACCTGCAGACCAATATAACAAAGATTCCCCAAATATCTCCTTGCAGATGAACATGGATCAGAATCCTAACGCTCCCCATATCTTTAAAGATAGTCAGGGTGATCCACCAGGTCAACTCTATCGGGTACCTCTACCTAACCAGTATGAGGAAAGAAGAGGGCCACCTCACAGTGGGGAGGTAACTGGACAGCTCTTCAGTCCTCATAATCAGTACGGGGCCTCCAGATTGTCATCCTCGCCTCCACACCGAGGATTGTACGAGGAGCACAGAGGTCTTCTGCCTCAGGAAAACAGACCTCTCTCTTCTCAGCCCTTCAGAGGATCGGAGGTATATCGCTTCGATAGACACCCTGATGAGAATAGACCAGTCCGTCACAGTGGGCCACTGCTGCCAACCCCAGCAGATTCTCCACTTGGTCCCCCGAGTCGCATTGGCACCCATAGCTCAGACCTACACAGGGAGGACCGCTGGCGTCGCCACTCTCCTGAAATGAGGAGAAGGAGTAGCTCTACCGGTGTGGACTCTGAACCTCGCAGTGGAGAGCGTTTCAGCCGCTTTGACGTAGGAAACCGCGAATTGGGTCCTGGTTCCTTGCAGCCTTCTGAAGAGAGACAGAGGGAGGTATCTGAGGACCGCCATAGAGACAAAGAGAGGGAAGGCCCTCATGGAGTAAGGCCCTCATGGGACAGGGGGCAGGGGACGCGCTGGAGCCGAGAGCGAGAGTGGGACAGAGGCAGAGAGCGTGAAAGGGAACGGGATCAGGAGCGGAGTCGAGAGAGAGACCGCAGCCGGGGTCGGGATGGTGAGAGGCGCAGGGAGGGTGAGGGCGAGCGGCGGAGGGAGACAGAGAGCGAGCGACGGCGTGAGACGGAGGGCGAGCGACGGCGTGAGACGGACGGTGAGCGACGGAGGGAGCCGGAGGGCGAGCGGCCCAGGGAGGCGGAGGGCGAGCGGCGCAGGGATGGCGATGGCGAGAGGCGCAGGGAGGGCGATAGCGAGAGGCGGAGGGAGGGCGAGAGGCGGAGGGAGGGCGAGGGTGAGGGCGAGAGGCGCAGGGAGGGTGAGGGCGAGCGGCGCAAGGAGACCGAGGTAGAGCGGCACAAGGATCAGGACACAGACAAAAGGAGAGACAATCGGGACAGAGATAGGGAAAGAACAAGGGACTCGGACAGGAGAGACAGCGACCGTGACAGAGCCAGGAATCGTGACCGAGATCGGGAACGCGATCGCGACAGGAAACGAGACCGATCCAGAAGCAGAGAACGAGACCGTGACAGGGACCGTGGGAAAGACCGAGGTAGGGATAGGGACAGGGACAGGGACAGGGACCGAGAAAGAGATCGGGACAGAGACAAGGAGAAGGAGAAGGAGAAAGAGAAGGAGAAGGAGAAGGAGCGAGATCGGGACAAAGACCGGGAGAGGGACAGAGACAGGAACAGAGACAGGGAGAGAGATCGAGACAAAAACAAAGATCGTCGAGAAAAAAGCAGAAGCAGGGAAAAGAAAGAAGAGAAAAAGGACCATAAACACGATACCCACAAGGAGAGTGGCAAACCTGCAGAGAATGTGAAAAAGGACTCATAGCTGCTCTTCTTGGACATTGTGGCTATAAAACATTTTTTCCAGTTGAAAACAATATTGTAAATGTGGACGTTCAGTATTTGGTAAAATGTCACACGTGTTCCTACCAGAACAAAACACATTTTGACTGTATTTTTTTTTGTCACTTGAGGCTTTCTAAGTTAATCATAGTTTGAAGCGCAAAGAACCACAAGATTTTAGTTGCTTGTGTTCAAACTTATGGGCTACTCAGTCCAAATTTGTCTGTTGCTGCATCATTTTTTTTTAAGAAAACGGCAATCTAATTGATTAACACACTATTTGCTATGTGTAAATATGATTGTATTTGTGTATATACTGATGTTTTTAATAATACTTTTCTAAGTAGAGAAAAAAAGCCATATATCTCAAATGCGATGGTTAAGGCAACACTGTCAAGACACACGTGTTTGTGTGTGTGTGTATGTTGAGGAGTTTTGAGTTGAAGGACTTCTACATATTTACAGAATACACCCCGTAAATGGTTGTTGATGAATCTCTTAATTTTGTTTCGGCTCAAACGATTAAACCTGTTTGATGAAGTTCTTTGCTTTTTTTTGTACGTGGTTCTATATTACTGTGCTTCCCAACCTTTTCACCCAAAGAAACCACTGCGATTTTCTGTTTTTGGAATGGCTGCAGACGTTACAGTAAAGCCAATTATGTTTATACCGACCGTCACCAATCTACTAACAATTAAGCAGTGTCCCGTATCTGCTCTATGTTCTTGTGTCCGATTATAATTGTTGGTGCTCCTTGATGGGTACAGGCTTGAAACCAGTTGTCTAATTCAATGGCTTTTATATTGTTTTGATCCTAGAATTTTCAAGAAAACTGGGTGTTTAATAAACGCTTCCAAAATACTTATATTACGCCTAATTTCAAAATAAAAGACTCTGTTGGCAATTTCAACGTGTTAAGTCTTGAAAAATTATGTTGTGATAATACAAGGCTCAAAAGCAAAATGTTGATAAGTATGAAATGTTGCCAATAGTTTCGCCCAGTTAAATTGATCCGATGTGGGAATGTCAAATTGGCAGTTATCTGAGGAATTTTATTAAATCTCCACATACTTCCTTTATCCAAGTTAGGCTTGTAGTGGAAGCTCGCCACACTCACTTATACCAACATGTCATTTAGAACCATCAGTCACAACTTTGACAGTTTTGTATCGTCACACTTCCAGGATGATCCCAAGCTGTAAATCTGTTGTTCGATAACAGCAACACAGTCTGGTTGGTAAAAGTATCGAAATAAATAATAAAAACACAAATTTCAAAATAAAAGGACAAACAAATTAAAAGTTGTGTACAATTTTCTTTTTTAATTGTCAATTTCTACGAATCGCTCAGACAATCTGCCACTTTTGACTTGAAAACCAAAAAATGCAATATTGAAATACAACTTGAAGTTCAAGACTCAAACAGAATACTGGGGTGTGAATAGATTTTTTTTTCATAGCTTACTGTGCTACTTGAAGTGCTAACCTGATAAGGCAGGGTTTAAACTACAGTAGGGCTTTGAATGCACAGAAGCACAAAAAAATTTTTTTTTAATTAAAATACATTTGGACTAGACTCTCAAGATGTGTACGACAAACTGACTTAGCTTGTAAACTGACTCGCTTGTTCGGGCCAAATTATTATTAAAAATATTTTTTATTATTCCTTATTTCGAACATACAAGTAGGAAGAAAACCAAACAAACAACACAGCACACTTGATCTACATTTGCATGATCGAGAAGGAGTCGGAAGAAATAAAACACTTGTTTAATTCTTCCCCTCAAACAATACAAAATAAACCCAAAAAAGACTTTTTGGATGAAAAACTCAAAACGGTCTGATCTTGATCTGGTTACAACTCACTCATGAATCGAAACTGACTGTGGCTGCAGGCATCAATCACCAAGCTACTAATGTCCTCCTCAGATTTATGACAAAGATTTAGTGTCGTCCTCACCTGGACCTTTAGTGTTTTGGCTCAATGAGCCCCGTGAGGGACTGGCCTCACGGGCACCTCCAACATTTGTTTGCTTTTGCGACCACGTGGTCTGAATTTTCTTTGGGCACCACACAAACTCATCTCTATGATCGTATTTGGAAAAGGCAAACTTGATGAGCTCCCTGCGCTCTCTCTTATCAAGGACGGCAAACACAAAGTAGCTGAGGACACTCTCCTTGACCCTCGGAAGCTCTCCTTTGATGAGCGTCTCTTCCAGGAAGAAGCGGACCAGGGGGACCTGATAGTCCTTGAATCCCAGGGTTCCCAGGCACTTCAGTATGCGGGTGATGCGCAGGTTGTTGTGTGTGTGGCTGCCACGTGATAAAAGGGAGAGGTGACAGGATTATTACTCAACGTCGCGGGTGTCAAAGTCCTTTCAGTTCAGAGTTTAGCGTCTTGGATTTAAGCAGTGAGAAAATAAAACCGTGCCACTGGATCAGTCGCGCTGCACCAAATAAGAAAAATACATATTTAGAAACTTTAAGCTGTCCATGAACTTTGTTACCAACCGGTTCAAGTTGTCGAATCTGTCTTTCCAGTTTTTAGCTCTTTTCACTTTCCCCGTTTTCAGGTTGCACAACTCGATACCGTAGAAGTCCAACATGAGCTTGTAGGAGTTCAGCAGATTTGCCTTTGCCTCCTCACTTTTACAAAATTCCTGGAAATAAAAACACGACTCCCGTCAAGAGGGGGGAGAAAAAAAAACTTTCTCCAGGAGCTTTGCCTCAGGAGATTTTTTTACCACTTTACCTCAACTTCTTCTGGTGTGAGTGGACGAGCCTGGAAGTTCATCCCTGGCTCCTGCAGAGGGAACAACCTTCGACAGACACATCTGGTTACACATCTGGAGTGAAGGCTTTCCAATGGCTTTCAGATGAGCAGACGACTTACCATTGAATGAAGGTGTGCACACGTTCCAGTTGTTCATACCTTCCTCTCCATTGAGTGTGGAAGTCCGAAATGAAAATATCTAGTTCATAAGAAAATTGAGAGTCATATTTGCTTCGGTGGAGCTGAAGTTATAATATTATTCTTCTATGGTCATGTATGTTCTTTTACAGAACACATAAACTTCTTAAGAACCTTAAAGTTGTACCTTGAACCATCAAACAGGGGACGACACACAGCCATCCCCTTTGTACAACCTCACGTACAACCCCCCAAAAACCTAAAACGATCGACTCCTTGATATCATTATAGTGTTTAAAACCTACTATCTGGTTGCGAGGCTGCCTCTCCACGATAAAACTTCAGATTCGGCATGTCGTCCTATTCCAGGTAAAAAAAAAAAAAAAAGAAAATTAAATAGGACAGATTTTTCATTTTTGGAGAACGCAGTCATAGAAATGGCTCACTGCTGTTTACTCACGTGCTTGCTGCTTCTCCAGTGCCTCTCCCTGCCTAGATTCTGTTGGAGAACACAAAGATGAAGATCTGCAGTGTACACAGGCTGTGTGTGTGTGTGTGTGTGTGTGTGTGTGTGTGTGTGTGTGTGTGTGTGTGTGTGTGTGTGTGTGTGTGTGTGTGTGTGTGTGTGTGTGTGTGTCTTACAAGGTACTTGTGCCTGAAATTCTGCATGTCTTTTGCAGCTCTCTCAAAATCCCTGAACCTGTACTGAAAAACAAAAACAAAAAAACAAAACCTTTCAGAATGAGACAATTAATTAAAGGGAAAGTTGCAGTTTGAGACGACCTCAGTACAGGTGTTACTGTGAATTTCTGTTTTAGAAGAATTTCGCATTTACACGGAAACGGTGAATGTCCACTATAAAACTACCAAGTCCCAGAAGAATCTGGACTGGGAGTCACGACACTCTTGTTGTTACTGCCCGTCTTCTCCTCCTGCATGTGCAGAGGCACTATTTGCTACGGCCGTGGTCGTGCAGAGTCGCAGACTTTCAGAAAAGTTGCTTTTCTCCCATTTACACAAAGATGTACTCAGAGCAATAAAAAAAAAAAACTGTTTTAAAAACTGCAAAGAAGCATTTTCTTTGAAATGTTGACACTTTGCTTGGTGGTTTAGCCGGATTGGAGCATCTGGTGGGCTGGTTTTGGCCGATGGGCCTTATGTTTGACACCCCTGCTTTAGGCACAGTTTGAATAATAACTTCAGTATTTATATATTGACATCATCCTGTGTCTTCACTCATACAGTAGTTCATTTAGGAAAGAACTGGAGAACTATATTCTATATAAAACAACACATAAAGTCAGTGTTGGAGGGAAAAACATTCTTGCTTATTTTGAATCTAATACCAACAAACTATGTATAGTTGTCAATCTGTATATTTTATTCGGGATATTTTAAATACATTAATGTACATTTCAAATTCTACTTAAGTTAATTACAAATAAAAACAATGTACATCAATGATCAATATCCACCCATAGGAATTCAACAATTAAGACTGTCGCTGACATAATTCTCATTTTACAAGAAATATAACAAGGAACCCTGCCACGCCAATATATTCTCGTATTATTTTTTGAGGTATTTCCTTTATCTCTATTTTACTGTCATAACATTTATTAGAAACCGTGTTTACGTTTGTATGTCACAAACTCCAAATAAAGTAAAACAAAAAAAAACATTTAATCGCGCGCGCGCACGCACTCTCCCCCGAAGGCCATGCAGAACTCTCCATAACACCTGTTGTTCAGAACCGAAAGTATCCACGTCGGACGGTGCGGCCCTCGGTCAGAGCTCTTCAACTCACGCTCCTGGGGCTCCTCCGTGGTCTGGACCTCCTGCGCGGTTTCTCCTCACTCTCATCCTCCCACGTTGAGTCGTAGTCGCAGTAAAACTCGTCGCTGGGGTCCACTTCTCCCGGGTGCTCTTCGTCCTCGGCCCACGTTAAGACTTCGTCCCCGTGGGGGGCCGCGGCCCTCTTCACCGCCGCAGCCCCGCTGTGAGAGGCCTCCACGTCCTCCACGACCTCCACGACTGGTTCGGTATCCGAGTCTCGGTCGCCCGTCTCGGGCTCACTTCCTCCTTGCTCTTTCCGGTCGGGCAGCGCCGGTCTGACGACCAGGCCCAATGCACTGAAGCAGAACCGGGTGAGGCAGCGCCACAGCAGTCCCAGTACGCGGCAGGTCCAGGTCCACGAGCGACACAGCACCGTGGAGCCGAACCAGGCCATCTCCCGCGTGCCCAGGCGATACAGCGCGCACACTGGTCTCATGACGGGGCGAAGGAGCCCCGCGAGAGTCACCATGTTTTACTTTCACTTCGAGGCACTCCATGAAAACGAAACCTCACCGACCACAACTGACTCGCACTTGTTCCGTGAAAGGATACCTGGCCTGAAATAAATAAACTCGGCTTAAAGATGCCTTTTGGAAGTGTAATTATAAAACCTGCCCCGTGTGTATGTGTAGAAATAAAGCTAGAGCTGTACTATCCTATTCAACATTAACCTCCTCATGTTCAAACTGAGCAGCTCCACCAAGCACTGTCCTGTGTGGCTGCTGGAGTTGGGTCAATTTGGGAAGGAATTTCACCTCTGGGAATTAATACAGTATAAAACAGCTGTTAAATAAATATATTTTAAAAAAAATCACGTTTCTTTGGGAATTAATACAGTATAAAATGCTATAAAAATAAGTTTTTTTTTACGATTCTTTACACACTAAAATAAAAATCTGCACACAATTTTCGAAATTCTACTCCAAGGAGCAAAACACCTCCACAGATTTGCACAACATTACACACAATGTCTGCTTCACCCTTTTTGCAAAACATTACACACAGTGATTTGTAAAACTCTACACACATTTTCACACCTTAGACACAGATAAGGATTGTGAGGTTACTTCCTTGTCATTACAAAGCCCCGGATTGCCAATGACCACACAAATGAACAAATTGGATAATCACATCCACCAGGTGTGGAAGCACACTTGTGCTAATTTGAAAACGCAGCACTCAGGCCAAGTGTATGTACTTTATGCAGTCGTTTTTATTTGTCTACAGATTTCATTTGTTTCATTGATTTCATTGTTGGTTGATTACTGTAACTGATTATGATAAGAAATACTGTAAAAGTATTGAAATAAACACTTGAAATATTCAGTCTGCAGCATCAGTGTTGTGCAGTGCCTGGTAAGTTTATAGTAGGCCTATTTGTGTACATTCTCCCTATATCTCAAACTACTCATGAAGAATGTTGTGGGTTTGTCACTATTTTTTTTGACATCTCAATTATCCGTTACATAACAATGTCTGGCCAAAAATCTAGCACATGCTATTTCCTAAAATTAGCTTTTTTACAAATGTGTTTTTTATTTATCCCAGCAGTGTGAAACTGGCTGCAATAGTGTCTAATCATTGAGGACTGTTTGGTTAAATGAAAACTAATAGCATTTTCACAAATATGTGTATATGTTTTGACCGAAGTGTGTATGTTTTGACTGAAGTGTGTCATTTTGCAAACAATCTAGGAATTATGCAAATTGAGTGTGGTGTTTTGATAATTGTGATCATATTTTGAAAAAAAGAACCCGGTTTTCAAAATTGCATGTAAACAATTGGAAAAAAACTGTAAAACTGCTAATAAAATCCCTGTCAGGATTAATACAGTGTAAACAGCTGTAAAAATTACAATCAAATAAAAAAAATGGGACTTGGCCATGAATTCACCGTCAGTGCTAATGCATATTCTCCTGGGACTTGGTAGTTTTATAGTTGAGAGTCACCTGGAGCAACAATCCAATTGGGTTGTCTGTCCATACAAATGACTGTGCATTCGCCATTATTAATGTTTGTCGCGTATGGTTTCATTACAGAAATAAACAACGGCACCCACTGGTGGCCCAACATCAAGATGACTTCATTTTCATCGTTTCTGCCTTTTATGTAAATGGAATCGCTTTCAAAACGTTGTCATCTCAAAGCGAGATGTTTACGAAATGAAAATGGAACAATGATGCATTTTCACTGGAAACACTGTCATGTAAATGGAGCCTAATACAAAGACTAAAAATGTATTGTTGATTACACGCTCATATGAACACGACACGGTTCAGGGTGTTATCAGATGCAGTACAAAAACAAATCAGCCTGAAAATGATCATATTCCAGTTCGTTCTATTCACAGCTGTGATTCTACCGTGTATCTTTCTGTGGCTGTGACATATCACAATTAGTCAAAAGGGTATGGACATTGTTAAGAAGGCTCAGAGGACTTTTCACATTATCTATAAAGTCACAGCCACAAAAGTTACACTGTTTACATAAAACTTTCCTTTTCCATATTGTAAGGTTTTTTTTTTTTTTTTTTTAAATCCATACAACACCAATCTGCTGAATCTCTGAGGTATATGATCGGTATAACCACCCTCCTAATCTCCATCACTGCCAGCCGCTCTTATCAGGGCGGCGATAGCATCATATTTGCTGTATATTTCTCGGGCTCATTTCAAACAGGAACGGCACTTAGACAGATGAGTGTCTCAACTTCATGCAGTCCGCGAACATCCTGCTCTTAATGTCTTCCTGTGGAAGATAAAGAGATGCCTGAAACATCCTGCAGGGCAAAGAGATATGAGATGAGTACATCAGATAGGGCAGCGACATTATCTCATTGAGAAGACTTGTTAAAACCACAGGCGCTTTTACATAAGAGTCGCGTCTATTGCGGCGGCGGCACACTGAGCTTCTAAATTGATGCATCTGTTCATGACTGTATGCAGTCATTATTTGTTTTCTACAATGCAAAACCTACACAGGAAATTGATCTTGAATAGCGGTGATGTAAAGACTCTGCACTCCCTAAGATATGTCTGGCAAAACTCTTGTCTCTCAGGGAATCCTTTCAAAAGCAGATAATTACTCTAAATGCTTGTGCGAGGAAATCGAGGCCTGCTTATATTCTGCTTTGTTCACATCTTCTCAGCAATACATCCACTTGTGCTTGCTAAGGCAGGTTAAAGTCCTGTACTGTCTGTGGAAGATAACAGCGCAGCATAAAGATAGCCATATGTTCTGCGGGGAATGAAGGCCGTAAATGTGGGTTTTAATGACAGATTTCAGGCTCTTTATGGCCTCCTTCAGCGCATGAATAGTTTCCACAAATTGGAATGCCCTCGTGAAATGGATGGGAACTTCACGCGGAATATGAAACTGAAATAACCTGCAGCACGGAGCCATACAGCAGTCAGCCTATTTTCTGGTTGCACTGCCTTGAACCCAATTAGTGCGACGCTGAGCGAAAACCCAGCAGATGCCACAGGAAAAAAAAAAAAAAAAACACAAACTCAGCCAGACTCCAGGAGAGCGGCCTCCACACTCTTTGACTGATGCGTGCACACACACGTCGTCTCACTCCCTCGCTCGATCTGCACATTGGGACTTTTAGTTAAATGACGATGGCTCGGTGGTGGATCACCCAGCAACTAAGTGTGCTTGATAAAGGTCACTGCGGCCGCCAGCTAATGCTTCACCGCTCTGAGTAATACTTTAGCCGAGCGTAGTGTGAACGCTCTGCACATGAACGCTTCGCGGGGCAAAGCAATCAGGAGAGTAGAGTCTGGAGAGGCCAGCTGTTTCTGCTGTGAGGCCGACAGAGACACAACGCTCGCAGGCGCCTCTGCAAACACACAGCGTCCGTGATGAACGGCTACTAATGTTTCCAGAAAAAAGATTTTCACGAACTGGGACAATATGAAAAAAACCCCCCCAAAAACTGGCACATATTTCTTTTGCAGAAAATATGTTGCAGTACAAACAGTACATCATACAAATATGACTGCACTTGTAGATTATTCTTCCTGATGGCATTGATCTTGTAGTTTTGGTTGATGTTGATGTTCACGTACGGCTGAGTTTGATCTCAATGGGCTTGAAGCAGCCATACGAAGAGGATTAAAGGAAGTGAAAATACAGACAATGCTCCACACTCACACCCATGGTTTGCTGATGCTATTTCACAAGTATGGTTTGGGCAGTGCAACTATTTGTATTCAGTTCTGTATTGAATCGCCACCCCCAGTGGACAACTCGGGAATAGCAGGCTCTATGTGCTCGCTTTATATGGCCTTATGTTTGACACAAGTGCTTTCCATGAAGAGAGATATTTTGGGTATCTGACACTCAAACAAACAAACAAACAAACACAAAGTTTTTTGTTTATACAAGTGTCTCAACAGTGTTTTTTTTAGTCTTTTCTATAATCTTGTGAAGACTTTCAAAGAGTTAAATAAACAGTCTGGGCTGCCTCGTGGTGGATTGGAGCTGTCCCCTCAGTATGACATCTCCAGCATGTGTGGATTTCCGAGGGGAGTCTTCATTTTCTCCCCGTCCATACATGGGTTTTCTCTTGTCTTTCCGGCTAAATCTGAAAACATACAGTGGCTGGCAAAAGTATTCATACTTGAACTTTTCCACATGTTGTCACATTGCAACCACACGTGTTTATGTATTTTATTGGGATTTTATGTGATAAACCAACACAACATGCTGAATAATTGTGAAGTGGAAGGAAAATGATGCATGAGTTAATTGTTATCTTTTAAATAGAAAAACTGAAAAGTGTGGTAGGTAAAAGTATTGAAAGTAAAAGTATTGTCTTCAAGTACTTTGCAGAACCACCTTTACCTGTATTCACAGCCACAGGTCTTTTGGGGTTCGTCTCTGCCAGCATTGCTCATGGAGAGATCGGAATTTCTCCCCATTCTTATTTTCAAAATAGATTAAATTCAGTCAGATTGGATGGAGAGTGTCTATGAACAGCGATTTGTACGTCCTGGCAGAGAATTTCAAATGTATGAAGGTCTGGACTCTGACTTGTCCATTCTATCACATGAAGGTACGTTGATTGAACCAGTCCATTGTCGCTCTGGCTGGACGTTTAGGCTCATTGTCCTGCTGGAAGGGGAACCTCTATCCCAATCTCAATTCTTTTACATACTTTACAGGTTTTCCTCCAACATTGCCCTGTATTTGGCCCAATAACTCTGAGCAGCCTCCCGGTGCCTCTCATGAAGTAAAGGATCCCGACAGCATGATTCTGCCACCACCATACGCAGTGGGGATGGTGTGTTCAGCTTTATGTGCAGTGCTGATTTTCTGCCACACATAGTACTTTGCATTCAGTCCAAAAAGTTACATTTGGTCTCATCTGACCAAACCATGTTCCTCCACATAACCCTGCTTTCACTTCTCCACAACTTTCTCCCCAACCTGTCCGGTGTGTTCCGCAGTCTTCAGGATGCAGTTTGTTCACAAAGGTTCACCAATGAATGTCTGAGGCCTTCACAGAGCAGCTGGATTTATACTGAGATTAGATTGCACAATTAGCTGACTTCTGAACGAACTTGGTTGCACTGGAAAAAAGAGGGGATGAATATTTTGCATGACACACTTAGTTTTTTAAAAAAATGTATATAAAAAAAACAGAACACTATATATAATTGTCCTTCCACTTCATGCTATGTTTGCCCATCACACAAAATCCCAATCAAAAACATTTACATTTATGGTTGTAATGTGAGAAAAAGTGGAAAAGTTGAAGGTGTATCAATACTATTGTAAGCCACTGTAGATGTTAAGTTGACTATAGGGCACTTACGAAAATACCTAAAGAATGAGAACATACAATGATGATTTTTAACAAATTGAAGATAATCATTTGTTTGATATAACTTGATATAGGTTTAATGTGTTCATTGGAAAAAAAATACTAAACATGTATTACCTTTTGGAGGATTCGGATGTTTGTTTGGAAGATAAACATACTGCAACTTCAACTAGTTTTATGAGCATAAATAAGGTGTCAAAGGGACCAAACACAGGAGTCTTAACGTTATGAGAATTGTTTAAGGAAAAGTATTATCACAATACTATTATCTCAGTGTGCAACACTTTAATGAGCGTATTGTTCATTGTAAGGTTATAGGAAGAAGTGTGGGATATATATGGTCACTTGTCCGATAAGGGGTTAATTGGCAACTCTATATTGTGGTGTGATTGTGTGCGTGATAGACTGGCGACCTTTCCAAAGTGTGCTCTGCCTTCCACCCACAGTCAGCTCTGATGAGCTTCAGCCTCACAGAAAGTTGTGGGTGGGTGCAGATGATGAATGACCTATGGTTTCCAATTGTAGTCATTTCCCACAGTGGCTCACTAGTTCTGCCTGCGTGCTACCACATGCCATCCAAGGTTTTTGCACAAGTATAATCATTAAAAATTAATATAAACTGCAGGCAAGAACAGTTAGACTAAATAAAAACTGAATGCAATACAAGTATTTGAGGTCGACTGATTGCTTTATAAAGAGGCAGCAGCAAATGTTGAAAACTATGGATAAAATGCTAATATATATATATATATATATATATATATATATATATATATATATATATATATATATATATATATATATATATATATATAGGTGCACTTTAGCTATGACAGGGTCCGTGTTCACAGGAGTTTTTACACAAGTTTTATTCTGTTTATTGTGTTTTAAGTTGGTGGGTTGCCCCTGAAGGCAACACTGACACTGAGCAAACCCAAGCAGCAGTCAACCAATTAACCAACAAGCAGCAGGTGTCACTCCAGAAGATTAAAGGAGGGAGCAGGATGCCACAAACGGAGATTCTGGGGAACAGAGGCAGAGAAGGAGGGCAGTGCAGCACGGTAGACGAAAGGGCAGCCGGCATCGATTGACTCACCAACATTGACCTCAAGGACTTGTCAGACTCCTTTTTTTTTTTTTTAAATGATCATTTCTTGCAAGAAACTTGTAATTGTTTATCCTTGTTTTTTTATTTATTTTTTAAAACTCTGCTCCCTTGATTGTTAACGACCGCATGATGTTTGAGGGTCTTAGGCCTCTGTGAATCCAGAAATGGTGCCGTTGGCCTTTAAAACCTTTTATATCCATTAAAACATTTTGATTATCTTAGAGTGCCTTTTAAGTGATAGTCTTTATTGTTATTTTTAAGGAGCCGAGCATGCGGGTTCAGATTATCTCAAGGCCACGTAGCCTTTTGAGCAATGTGACACTCTGGAGTGTACTGTTGCGCTGAAATTGAGTTGGAGACAAGCTCAGTGCCAAAGATTATTACAGACAGCTGTGGTGTTATTCAGTACGATACTTTTGGTGGACAGCAATAAAAAAAAAAAAACTATGATTCATTTGTTTTAATTGTGTGTTATCACAAAAGAAATAAATTAAAAGATCCTGGGGGATTTTTCTTGCACAAAGCTTCATGGATACTGTAACTTCAACATTATTCACTGCTCTAACAAAAATACAGAACACAAATAAAACATCCTCGATCTCAATTAATGAATTATTGAGATGAAAGTTGAAAGTCTTTATTCAATATATAGCAGAGTGTGTTGAGAACAAAATAACATAAAAATTATCAATGCAAATCAAAATCATTATTCAATGGAGGTCTGGATTTGGAACGAATACTCAAAACACAAGTGGACAATCACATTAGAGGCTGATCCAACGTCAGTGAAAATTCCTCAAGACAAGTCAAAATGAGGCTCAGTCGTGTGTGTGTGTGTGTGTGTGTGTGTGTGTGTGTGTGTGTGTGTGTGTGTGTGTGTGTGTGTATGGCCTCCAACGTGTCACATGAGGCCTGGCATTGTCCTGCATCAGAAGGAACCCAGGTTCCAAAGCACCAGCATCTGGTTTCACAATGGGTCTGAGGATCTCTGTCTCCTGGTATCTCCTCCATGCTCTGGGAGACACAGTTCAGGGAGATACAGCAAACCTTCTTGCCACAAGAGCTGCACAACCTGAGCAACTTGTGTTGGTTGTCGACACGCGACATCTTTTTTTGTAAAAGATGTGGCAAATATGACTCCCTGGAGAAGATGCTTGACCCCCATCAGCTCCATGGAGTGCCTTGATATTAGTGGTAGAAATATGTATATTTGGATCAATCCAAATATAGATAATATCAATACCTACATTGTTATGGAAATGGTACGATACCAGTGCAATGACATAAATATTTAGTTTCAGTTTCTCTCATGCACGCTGCTCCACCCTGAAGTCTGTAACTTAAATAATGATTTGTTCAGGAGGGACTTTGTTTAGTTCAGAACAATCCATACATTACAATGTATGGGAGAAAATTGTTTTGTTACTGTTGTTTGAACAAAAGTTTTTATCATGAAAGTATTTGAAGTATATGAAGTATTTTCTGTTTATTTATAAATTTTCCCAAATTCTGTTCTCGTTTTTAACAAATTAATAAACCACAGGGGGAAAAAACCCCACATTATAACACTTAATGGTCATGAAAATGCATCCAGATCTAGCAGTTTGATGATGATGCATTGACTTTGAATATTAGAAAGTGTCAGTGTCTGATATGCGCCCGGTATTTTCTGGGTATCAGAGACAAAATCTTGCTGCACCTCTGCAACCATGGAAATATTATTGCTCAATGTGGAAAAAAATTGAATGAGATTAATAAAGTATGATTAGTTTAGTGAGTGCCATGGATGGATTTCAAACCAGGAGGTGTTCAGGTGTCAGAATGAATGCACACGAGTGAGCGAGCACCTTTTACAAATCATGTGAGCATCCTGTAGTGGAGGTGGTGCGAGATGATGCCGTTTTTTTTTTTTTTTGGTGCTATTCGATCTCACTACTGCAGTCTTCAATTTCAACCCACTGACACTGGAATCCAAGCAGGCCTGAGGGGCCACCAGTCAGACAGAATGCTTCTGTGTCCACCTCTTGGAGTGTGTCCCTCAGAGGATCAGGAGCAGGAGCAGGAGCAGGAGCAGGAGCATCCTCCTCCTCCTCCTCCTCCTCCTCCTCCTCCCACCCCCTGCTCCCTCTCGGCGCCCCGGACTCGAGGATGAAGCTGCAGAACATCAGGACCCTCTCGCTGATCCTCTCCACCGTTTTCTACCTGCTGGTCGGAGCCGCGGTCTTCGACGCGCTGGAGTCTGAGAGCGAGTCCTCCAGGAGGGAGTCGCTGGAGCAGACGCTGGACGAGCTGAAGAGAAAGTACGGCCTGGACGAGACGGATTACGCAGCGATCGAGCGGGCGGTCGTGCAGTCCGAGCCGCACCGCGCCGGGACGCAGTGGAAGTTCGCCGGATCGTTTTACTTTGCCATCACTGTTATCACCACCATTGGCAAGTAGTACACACGATAGGTGACAGTTTCTCACTGACTTGGTTACAAAAGCACCGTCATTATTGCGCGTTAAGTGTGCGTAAACCCTGTGCGTAAGAGACAATTAACCCATTAAGTGGCACTTCTGGAAACGTAAAACCGGGGGAAAAAGTAACAACCAGTATGGTAATGCCTGCCAATAATGTCATAATGTTGGCCCTTTTCAATGATATGAAGCCAATGAACTTGTCAATAGTGTAATAAAAATATTTGATCTATTATCAAATCAAATATGATCATGTCAAGAATGTAATGATGAGCATGCTATTGCACTAAAAATCAGCCAATACTGTAATAATACATAAATATAGGAAATAAACGCCTTTGTGCAGTTTGCCTTAGAATAATAGGATTAAGTAGACGGGATGGTCATTCATTCAATACATACACTCTCTCAATCATGGTTCTAAAACATCTATTATATTCTTAAATTATTTGCAAGTTATTACTTGCAAATAATACAATACATAATACAAACAATACAGGACTGATTGTCCTGTATTGTCCACTTATGTATGATGTAACCTGTCAAAGAGTATCTAGACCAGGATCACACTTAATTGCCAATTCAAGTTAAAATAAACTCTAAATTTAAATTTTGTCCACCTATTACAGACCACTGTCCTGCTTTAAAACGTGAAATAAAATATAGTAAATATAACCTGACAGAAGCACTGGGCATATATTTGGAAAATTGCCATACTGTTATTGCATCAGTTTATGTGGATCGCATTTATGTTCAAACCTACTTTTTGGATTTAATCTCAAAATTTGAGTTGCTTTTCCAAAGCAGGGGGCAAAACACAACATACCAGCTTTTATCTCCGTGCCCAGCTGTTTTTATATGAACACATTATATGAAGTTAATCAATTTACTGGAAGAAACAAGAAGAAATGTGGAATTGACTTTCCCAATAAAGGGTTAAGCTGTATCCATCACGTCTGTTCATTAAAAAAGACCTAGCACCATTGAAAGGTTAAGTATAACTTTCCCACCTGTAAAAAACATTTTTAGCATAGTTATAGAAGTAACACACACTCTGAGGTGGAATGTTGCAGTTTGATTGCTTCAGTTGTACTCAGTCACAAGTAAATGTGCATTTAAATATGAATAAAGAAAAAGTAATCTTTTCAAATACAATTCTTTAAATGCATTTTATTGCAGTGACAATAGCACAACAATAGAATTAGATTTTTAAAAAGATAAAGCTGGAATTTCCTCTGTTACAATTTTCAACTTGTTGGCTCCAAAATGCAGAACTAAAGTTTGAATATTCAAACAGTAAGAGTGTGAAGTAGAAACATTTACTTCCGAATTCAAGTAATTTACTTCATATAGATTGTACTCAAATATGCATTTTCTTGGCACTTAAGCTAAACCTGCACACCTCAGCGTATAAAATAGTATAGAACTATTCCACCATACATGCTGATTTCATCAAGGTGACATTGCATAGTTTCTTTTGATTTGTTTATAAGCTAAATGTTTTTTAGAGGGCGATGATGTATTTTCTCTGTATGGCTTCACTGCAATGTTTTGTCACGTCATACAATGAAGAGGGATTCACAGTTTACTTGACATAAACAGCTTAAGATTTAAAGTAAAATCTGCCAAGTGATTCATATCCAGCTCTGCTTTTCTTCCCCGAGACAGCAGTTTACATCTCATTTTACAGCATGTCGGACATGTATCTGTCTTAAATTGGACACTGCTGCTATGCACTTAATGGAAAAGGCGACTCACCATGTTCTATGAACATATTTGACACTATAAATGCACTTATGCATTCTGTGGCTAAAGCAAGTGTGGAGGTGTGTTGTGACACAATACGAGTGTCCACAAACCAGTGACTGAGTGATGGAGGTGACAGTGTTGTTTAGCCAAAAGCCATGACTTCCTGTTTGAGTCTTAGATTAAACCCCCCCCCAAAACCTGGTCAAGTTCCATCCATCCATCCATCCATCCATCCATAATTTCCCAAAATTGAGCTGCTATTGTGTTGGCTGACAACATGATTTTGTCACGACATTTGACATTATTGCTTTGATAATGTTTTTATAAACTCTTTCAAATCTATCCCAAAGTTACATAACATGCGGTGCAATTGGGGCAAATAATGTTTATAGTTTCACATATGTGCATAAGGTGGTGTATCCCCCAGATTTCTCTGTGTAGTTTGCATGTTCTCATGCATTTTAAGCTTGTTTTTCACATTAACTGTTCTCTCCAGACTTCCCATAAGCTTCCTCCACAGTCAGCTGGTATCGACTCTCGTCTCCGATTAGTTTAAGTCAGATCTCGCAGTAAAGAGGACATGGCTGAAGACACCTTCACACCCCCAAACTAACAAACAAACTAAAAAAAAACTATCATGCTGCCTATCAAGCCCATAATAACAGTAACCTTAAGTAAAACAGATTCTCCGGTAATTCCTGCTGCTTCAGTCATACTTTTTGCAATATAAAACAATTCATAACTAGATTTTTAAATATAAAAAAAGCCAATAATATAATAACATTTTGCCAATAATTAAATAAGTTATTACATTGCTGGCTAGTTTGTTATATTAAGTCGCATTATTAAAAAATCATTTGAAAAATAGTTTAATAACTGGAACCAATAATATTCATGTTTCGATGAAGCGCAAATCTTGGAATTAGAACTTTTTTGCAGGTTTTGCGCAGTTTGCTTATCAAAACTCAGCATAGTGGAGGGTATAATTGTCATATTAATTCATTGCATACATAATATGCAGCTCTCGCTCAGTTACTATTTATAGCTCCTTGTCAAGTTATTACATTCTTGGCTTTATCACAACAAAACATATTATGTTATTTGGCAGGCATTATGGTATTGTTCTTTAGCACACATGGATTTGCTACAACATATGTGACTATTTTCACTGAGCACATTGTCATTTCACCTTAATGGTGAAATTTTGATTTGTGCAGCTAAAGCGATAAACAGCCACATTCAATTTTGCAGGCGTTGTGTGGTGATTCTTCTAAAAAACAAACATTGGTGCTGCACTCCTCAGTGATACATTACTGTAATATGTTCTGATTCTTTGATGTTTGATGCATCTTTATAGATGGAGATAAAGCTCACAGTGTGGTGCATTTGTTTTATACATCATGTCACCTTTAATATATGTCTGCGTAGGTTATGGCCACGTGGTTCCTCGCACCGATGCTGGAAAAGCCTTCTGTATGTGTTATGCAGTCCTGGGAATCCCTCTGACACTGGTCATGTTCCAGAGCCTGGGCGAAAGGATAAATACCTTCGTCCGATACCTCCTTCACAGAGCCAGGCAGAGCCTGGGCTTAAGGAAGACGGAGGTGTCCATGGGGAACATGGTCCTCATGGGTCTGCTGTCCTGCATGAGCACCCTCTGCCTTGGAGCTGCAGCCTTCTCCCATTTTGAGGACTGGACCTTCTTCAATGCCTACTACTACTGCTTCATCACGCTCACCACCATTGGCTTTGGGGATTTTGTGGCCTTGCAGAAGAAAGGTGCCCTGCAGAGGCGACCCCCATACGTGGCCTTTAGCTTCATGTACATTTTGGTTGGTCTGACAGTCATTGGAGCTTTTCTTAATTTGCTGGTGTTGCGGTTTCTGACTGTGAGCTCCAATGAGTCTGATGTGAGGGCCGAGGGAGAAGGAGAGCAAGGATCGCCGCCCGGAGAGGACAGAGAGGTGTCGGACACTGAGGCCAGGAGTAAAGTCACGACCGACGGACACAGCAGCTGGAGCAATGTCACGCTTCACATTGACGAAGGCACCAGCTGCCTCAGCCTCCTCCCTTCTCCTGCAGAGGAACGCAGACTCATTAAGTCTGAGCGTGGAGAACCCAGCAGACTCAGAACATTGCTTTCTTGCATGTGCTGCAGCGCGGACACGTACAGCAGGACTGATGAGCGTTGCTGCAATCAAACGAATGGCCTTAGTAACCCTGTCTTTTACAACTCCATCTCCTACCGGGTGGAGCGGGCCTCTTGTAGCTCCTGCACTCTGTCGTCGCAGGCCTCGC
The DNA here is from genome assembly GCF_963422515.1 of Blennius ocellaris. Taxonomy (NCBI): domain Eukaryota; kingdom Metazoa; phylum Chordata; class Actinopteri; order Blenniiformes; family Blenniidae; genus Blennius; species Blennius ocellaris. The sequence continues at coordinate 19,884,009 of NC_137653.1, forward strand.
CCGCCAGCACAGCTCCATGTCTGGGCAAGAACAGTCTGCACATCAGGCGGAAGTCTCTCTGACCGTGAAAATGTTGATTCTTTGTAAATAGGACTAAAGGGATTGTAGTGTCCCGATGTCGGAAGAGGACGAAACGATTCACCTTACAGCCTAAAATGCCACCAAGTGAGATAAAAGTCTTCTGATTTTCTGTTTGACGGGACAGTTTAGCCACGACTCAATGAGGTGTGACTGCAGCACATATCCACATTTTTATCTAGTTTAGTTACATTTTCTAAATACAGCAAAGGAAGGGAATGTTGGTTGACAGGTGTTGCGACAATAAATGATTAACTATTAGAAATGTGTATTTTCCTTGTCAATTGGGCCACATTTGTATGGAGTCTGCAAGTGTGGGATGAGTCGCAGAGCTGAATGTGTGTGTAAATCTACTTTGCCAATCTCAAACAGCTTATTTAGATTGAGTATTAACATACAGTATATCATGTGCATAGCCAACACATATAGCTTTGCTGCGCACCCCACAAATGCATGTTTTTCACAAAATGTCTCAAATTGAAAGAGAAAGAAAGACATTTTCTGTAAAAAAAAAAAAAGTTTAATTTGGCAAGAAGCATGCGCAGGTAAACAACCAAATACAACTTTCCTTCGATTTGTGCTATGATTAAATGGCATAAAAGTAAGTTCAGATCCTTCAGCATCAGCAAGCTATAGAATCTTCAATATTGCTGCCCATTGTGTGAAACTTGTAAAAAAAAAAAAAAAGTGTGATCATGCGGCAGAATGTGTTCTCTGACCGGTGCCTAAGTGAGGTGGGGGTCACCTGCATGAATGTTCCAGCTGGCATGCTTTCCACAGCGATGCCACTTGTGACCTTCGGTTATTTACAGTCAGTAATCATTGCTGTTTTCTATGAGGCCGGCTCGCTCCATCACTCCGACCCGTTCCCTTGGTAACGTCACCACCAGCGTTAGTCGACGTTGCGGAAACCAAGAGACGGACGTGTGCAATGCGACTCGGCGGCGACCGTCTGCAGGCAACAGACAGTCGGCGCTGTGATTGCCAGACCGCGGCATCTGTGATGAATGAGTATGTCAACAAAGGATGGGAAATGAGCGGTTGCAGTAAAATGCTGGCAAATTAGAAATATCTCCAAATGAGTGTTTGATTGCCTTAAATGTGCATTTGTTGTTATGACTCTAATTAGATTTTCATACAAACTGCTGAGACAAAAAGTGCTTTTAATCCCATCTCTTTCATATCAGGAACAAAAGTGTTTTGTTTGTTCAACATAAACAAGGCCTTTTTCTGAGAGTTATTAACTTAAGTGGCACTTCGCTGGTGCTTTTTCGCTTGCAGTTTATTTCACTTGTCTCGAGGAGTAATGATCACCGGCTGCATGAGGTGTTTTCTGTGTGTCTGAAGGGGCTTCCCTTTAAAATAGCTCATGTTGCTAACTGGAGGTGTTCAGGCTGAAGACAGCAGGAGAGGGTTTCATAAAGTTATGCGACAAATAGGACTGCAAAGAAAAGTAAAACTACATAAATCACCACAAAATGAAGACAGACCAACACAGCAAGATCAAATGACACATCAACACAACCTCAAATATGCTACAATTGTTAAATATGCAAAACAATTTATTTGAGGCACAAAATGAAAGTTGCAATATGAAAAGCCCATCTGCAACATGCATTAATGTAACAATTACAAATTACATTTGCATTTGTTTCTTTTTAGGCAGAGTGGACAGTTTTCTTTCTGCGTCTCCTACCGGGGGATCTTTCTGTCTCTAATTGTCCGCTGCCAGTATTTCTTTTCAGTTTATCACTAAACTTTGATTTCACTGTCATGTTTGTTCAAGACAGGCATGAAATTGAAAAGAAAAGAAAAAAAACAAGTTGTTTTCTTTAGTTTGATCTGAGATGTGTAAAAATGTAATTAACAGTTTGTCATGTCATCTGTGGCCTCGCATTGATTTCTCCCCTCAGTTTGGGATTGAACTCAGCAGGGTGACGCACTATTCAGAGTTTTCAAAGGCTTAACCTCAATTACAAGAGTCCTGTTGATTTCTATTTCAGCAAATCACTCAGTAATTTGCCATGAACACTGAAAGCTGCACCAGAAAAACCAAGTGGAGGAACTGCTAACTCAGGAGCTGCCCATTAGTGGGAGGAGCCGTGGTGATAATGGCAAACATCTGCCCCATTAAGCACTGCAGAGAAAAGACACCATGGTGAGCTGCATCTAAACTTTGAATCAAAACGGCTTCGTTTGAAATTTCAATTTGACATCTCACCCTCACTCTTATATTCTGCGGTTTGGATTGCACTCTGCACTCTGGTGACTGTCAGCTTGAGGAATACTCACGTTTTGCATTACATTATATTGATCTGAGTATTGTAGCAATGACTTCAACTTCCTGTTGCTCACACTAGGGAGCAGCATTACTCCACAGAAAACACATCTGTAGCGACTCACTAAAACACCGAAACATACTGGGTCTGTATGGCCGGAGATACATGAATCATGACTCTGGCAATTGGAGTAAGTGTGTGTTTCACCAAAAAACACCACCCTTAGTGCTGTGCTGAAAATCAGTACTTCAACTGCTACTGGTTACTGCTTGAAAAAAGTGTTTCACTAGTAGTTACATTGGAAAGCAAGTATTGCCCCACTCGCAAACTGTCTCCTTCATATCTATACACTTTAGTGTCACGTGTTACTTTTGCCATTGGTCAGTGTAAAAACTGAGTGTTCACACTGAGAGGGTGTCAAGCTCATTTTAGTTGAGGGGCCACATACATCCCAGTTTATCTGGAGCGGCTGCAACTGTTTAAATGGTGCTCTAATAACCTTTCAATTGGAGTTTTTCTTTTATTGTGTCGTAAAGTACACATGATGAAAATTTCTATATTTTCACAAAACCAAACATTGACTAACGGAAATGCCTCCAATCTCAAAATAAAGCCAATTTTAATGATGCTTTCTGGGACAAAGTATAGTCAAATGTCCCAAAAAACAAAATGTTGCCTGTCGCTGCTGCATTATGCATATTTTTTACAAACGCACCCTGACAGCTTGACTTTGAAGCTACGAGGTAGCGAGCTTTCATCGCAGCATCGCCGATATCTCAGCACGGGGTCTCAGTTCACTGTTGCGTCTGCTACATTTGGAAAAGTTGGAAAAATCTATGCTTTCATTGACATTTTTTCACCATTCACTCAGTGGGTGGATGGGTTGCAGCCTCTTGCAGGGCAGTTCTGGCCCACAGGCCTTATGTTTGACACCCATGTATTAAGTTCAGCTAAACTTTGACCATGAAGTTAGAGGAAGTTGCTCTAAGTTCTGAATGTTAGTGGTTCTTGAAGATAATTGTAATGATGATCTAATGAAGACCAGGAGAAGAACTTGAGATGATTAACGGACATGCAGACAGGAGCATGCAGCCTTTATAAGTATACAGGCTAAAACAATACTTATATTTGGATATTTGTTTTAGGTTACACAACAAAATCCAATTGGTTCTGGATTTATCATGTGCTTCTCCCACTGTAAACAGCAGTTTAGAGAAATAGCAACTGTATTGGCTGAAACTAACAAATATAAATCAGTATACAAGATAGAGGCCAACTGTTTTCTCATGTATAATAAAAAATGCTAAAAGATGAAACTTTTGCATCACTAATTACTATTGCCAAGGACATAATAATATTGCCGTATATTTATCTGTCTGTCTGTATGTCTGTTAGCAAGATACATAAAAACTACTGCACAATTTATTGACATTTTCACCATAGACAGATATTAGGCCATGAAACATTCCATTAATTTTGGAGGTGATCTGGATCCAGATTTTGGAACCAGATTTCATTTTATAAGCTTTTAAGGATTCCGTCAAAACTACATGACAGATTTTCACCAAATTTTGGCAGATGTCATATATCTCTGATTGCTCTTGGATCATTATCACTATTTCAAGCCATTTACTATTGCATTGCTATTAAAAGTGTAATACAGCACAATACAGTAACGTGCTCCTCACAAAAAGGGCTCTCACCAGCAGTTGTGTGATGAAAAAAAGAAGAGAAAAGAAAAGTTGTCATCTGACAGTATGAACTATTACATTGATTCAGTCTGTGGGAATAGACTTTCGGATACTTGATAAGTGAGTTTGAGCTTCTCGGTCCAGTGGCCCCGACTTGTACTCGGCTTCCAGCTTTATCTGACTCTGATTTAGAAAGATATCTGTGAGCCAGCAGAAAGGAGAAGTCTGCACAATGAGCTGGGGGGCAGAAGGATCGCTTTTCACCATGTGTGAGGGATGAAAGTTGGTTGTCTCATTTGCATAATTACTCCATTAATATTGCAAGTGGTGTTTTACTTCCTATTTGTTTACTTCCTCCGATGCCTTCCCACATCTGTGACTGTCACTGCTGGGAAGCTTCTGTCGTGAAAGTCTTGGAAAGTGTCCGCACAGACCACCGACCTAATAGTGAAACATGCAAATGGGAAATGAGGGTTAAAAAAAAAAAAAAAAAAAAAGAATACGACTCAGAGTGAGTAGCTTCACTACAAAACAAAGACCCTTAGTGGAAATGTTCTGCTGTTATGTCACCTTATGTATGACTGTGAAGAAAACTGTCACCCCTGGCAGTTCTTTTTAAAAGGAGAAATTACAGTGTAGTGTTTTATGTGCACGCAATGGATTTTACAGGTACTGAGCTGAAGGTGGGGGTAGTGATCTGTTTGAAACACACCGTCTTTTCCCTCCCAGAGCAGGAGGCTCCAGGTGACTCCACACTCACTCACATCTGCTCACACTTTATGGGAATGCAGTTCTGTGGGAAGTCCATTGGTTTTGGTATTATGGTTTGTTTTTTTAATTATGACTTTTCACAGAGGCACCTCAATAAACTCTGCTCTGCTGGAGAGAAAAAGACTGCAAATCTATAAACTTGTAATATGGAATGTTAATATACGCACAGCAGTGCTTAAGCCCATTAAAAAGAATAATCCAAAACAATGATAACTTTCTATTAACCTCACCATCCATTGATTACAGCACTGAGTTCCAGTATCGGGCCTGCACACACTCTCATCCAGAGCTGTAGTGGCCTGGGAGAGAAAGTGGGTGAATAATTCATTACATTGTTAGATATTTCTCTTTGTGAACACACCCTGTTAAGTCATTACAGCTGCATGCTGAAGGGCCTTTCATGTGCAGTCGCATGGCAGGGGACACAAGATTAAATCGGAAACAAGCCGCCGGTTCAACCCGAGTGCGACTCGACTTTTTTGAAAGGGTAAATAGCTTTAATATTTGAAAAATATGAGCAGGAGACTCATAATAGAAGCTGTATGCAAATGAAATATTTATGAATGTACAAATATACTGAACCAATAGTGGTCGGCGTGTTTTGATTATGGAGAAATGCACTCGTCTGAGCATACTGTAGACACGTTCTTTCAGGAGGAGCAGTAAGTTTATGAGTTCCTGGATGAATGCAGGGCGCCTTCTCCGTGGCTCGTGGTGAAGACAATGAAAGATTAGGCAAGTAAAAACAAGTGTCATATTTATTCACTTTAATTAAATCAGTAGGAATTGGGATTCGGTTGGGGAGCATTGAGAAAACAGGCATTAATAGCAGTTCATTGGTGGGATAATTACTCATTAGTTTTAATTTCCAGTCAATTTGTTGCTTGTCGAACTGGGTGAAAAGGCTGTTTTTACACAGTGGTTATCTCCTCCAATCAGAGAATACGTTTGACATACTGTGTCTCTTTGACATTTCGTGTCAAAGAGATCACACAGCTTCATTAATTGCAGTTTAAATTAAGCCTTAAAGGGGAGCTTGAATCAGTCCTTAATCAGGTAGAAGAGAGGAGAGAAATCTAAAATTACTACATCCTGGTCTGACATTTCACCCACACTAGCAAACAAGCAAAATAAATAATAACCATATTATTGACTGTGTTTTCCCTAAAAAGAGCTGGCAGAGCAGCTCAAGGAGCCACTTGTGACCTTAGCAGGTCAAACACCATGCTGTTTAACGTTCCGTCTTCTTCCCATTATAATGTAAAATCACTCACATTGCTCATGCCCGGCCATGATATAAAAATCCATCTCTATCTCATTTTACCACTGATCATAACCTGTCACGAGGGATCCATCCATCCAGTTCAGGTTCGCGGGGTCCTGGAGCCGATCCCAGCCTACTGTGGGCGAGGCCAGGGTACACCCTGGACTGGTCGCCCGTCTGTCACAGGGCAAACACATATCGACAACCACTGTGTCACTGCACCACCGTGCCGCCTCTGTCACCATGTCGTCAATATTCAATGAAGGAACCAATCAAGCGTTCTTTGTGTGGCACTTCTATATCAAAGGTTCACAGTTGAGTGGCGAGCCATTAAGCCTTAATAGTAAAATACTGTATTCCAGTGGAGAAAAGAAGAAGAAGAAGAAGAAGCTTTATTTATATAGCACCTTTCACAGATAAAAATCACAAGGTGCTTCACAGAGGCATAAAAATAATAAAATAGTACAGACATAATAAAATAGTGCGGACACAGTAAAATAGTATGGTCACAATAAAATAATAAAATAGTACCATGTAAAAGTGACCATGTGACATAGAATTTATGACAATTTATTCCGTTATTTTAACAAAGTGACATAAATCTGGGAAAACAAACAAGGACAGAAGACAATTGTACCTACATAAACAAAGGCAAGACGTAAGCACAACAAGACACCATAGTACTTATTCATTCATTCATCATTCATCAAGTACTTATTTATTAAACACAAAAGTAGTGTAGTGCAGTGTAGTGTGAGCCACAGTGCCAATCCCAATGCCGCTCCACCATTGTTTGACCGCCACTGGGCTGTCAGCGGAGAAAATGAGCCAAAACTGTAAAGACCAAGGGCATCATCAATGTGCAGGGTCAAAAGAGTGGCACGCTTCCCCTCTCGCACCAATTCAATAGAATTCAATTCAGTTTGATTTGTAAAGTGCCAATTAAAACATACGCATCTCATGGGACTTTGCTTTCAAAAACAATAGAATAGAATTTTTTTTTTTTTTTTTTTTACAGGAAGAAAAGCTCTGAAAGGCAAAGACTCAAACACCGTTTCCAAATGTGTCTCTGTATATGATCCAGTTGACGGTGTAGTAAATGTACAATTACAGAGATGCAGTTTTGAAAAAGTTCCATTTTGAGTGACCCCCCCAAGCAACAAAGGTTTGCCGTCTTCACTTGAAAATGTTGCGTAAACACGGGGCCTCGGTTGTGGCGGCTTTCCGCTCGTGTCAGTTGGAATTAGGGGAAAGCGAGGGAGAACAGGAAAGGACAGAATAACAAACAAGATGAAATCAGAAAGCAAGTTAATCCACATCCTGCAAGACCTGACGGAGGTAGACGACACAGATAAAAAAGAAAATGTCCGGTTGCACTGTTGGAGATCGTGCAGGATGGTACAGAGAGGGAGGATAGAGAGGAAACAGCTTTGACCACAGGAGAGAAACTCGCTCAGTTAATGGCATGCAGCGTTGAGCAGGGGAGAGAAACTCACCATATTAAAACAAGGTCTCCCAGTGGTCTAAACCTACAACAGCTTTAATAGAAAAATGGTCCATGAAGACCTGTGTGAGCACTCTTAAATATATGAAATAATAACTTATGAAAGTGTGTCGGAAAAAGTTGAGAGAGAGTTGAAACAATGCTAAAACCAAAAGTGAAAAGGAGAACTTTATTTTCTGGAATATAAGTGTAAATTGCATCTGTCTAAAAAAAACCCCCAAAAAACATTAAATCGCACTTCTGTATAAAACCAATGTATTTTTCTATCAAGAAATGAACCACACCCTCAGTAATTCTTTTTACACCATCTTTGCATTCATTATTACAGTTTAATTAGTTTTCTCCATTATGGGAACAGTTTATCTGCTTCTTCACTTCCTCACAGGTTGTTCTCTCTGAACTCGCCTCCTGCTGCTCTGTTTCTGTTTTCTACTTTGTCTATTTTTATTTTAAATCCTGCTTTTGATTTTTGATGGTGCTATGTTGTGGACCATTTCGGTACTGGTATATTGTTTGATATGGAAGTCACGTCTTAATATAAGTTACATGACGATATATATATATATAAAAATTCCCCTCTCGCCCTCCGCGTTTTTCTATTCCAAGCTCGGGTCCTCTACCAGAGGCCTGGGAGCTTGAGGGTCCTGCGCAGTATCTTTGCTGTTCCAAGTACTGCACTTTTCTGGACTGAGATGTCCGAGGTTGTTCCAGGGATCTGCTGTAGCCACTCCTCCAGTTTGGGGGTTACTGCCCCGAGTGCTCCGATTACCACGGGCACTACTGTCACCTTCACCTTCCAAGCCCACTCCAGCTCCTCTCTGAGCCCTTGGTATTTCTCAAGTTCCTCATGTTCCTTCTTTCTGATATATATATATATATATATACACATACAGTATGTATATATCTGTGTGTGGATGTGTGTCTGTGTCTGTCTGTGTCTGTGTGTATATGGGTTAAGAGTTTCTGTTCCACTTACGACTGTATCTGGTGTCTTGAGTCATTCTCTGAGCCAAACTTAGGTAAATGTACATTAGTAGAACCCACTTCTGTAGATGAACTTGTCCCAGGAGCATCTGTTTCCCGAGAGGAGACGCTCGTGAGCAGAGTTTAGGCAGTTCCAATCTGCTGACGCCAACCCAGTTAGCTTTTACCTCAGCCTATGTGTCATCACCCCTCCATTTGTACAAACAAATCCTCGCACAGACATCAAAGCAGACTTTGGGATACAGGTACCTTTTTACTTTTGCATTTAAAATCTATTCCCATTCCAGAGGGAAATGTGTTTACTTTGTACTCCAGCAGCTTTCCACAGGATCATTAAAGATGAAAACCAACCATTCAGTTTTCTGGTGTTTTACAAAATGGAAAGGTTAAACAGGTCAGCTTTTAAAAATCAAGTTAGCAGCTTCATCAAATAATATTCTCTCTCCTGGACTCCTCATATGGTGCAATTCTGATCAATGTTCCAATCATCCAAAAACTCAACTGTATGTAAAACATTAAAGTTTTATCTTTAGTCTTCGGTGTATGGAGGTCAAACTAACTTGTAGACTGTGAAATAGTTTCTATTATCCTCTTATTACTTTTTTAATTGAATATTCGATGCTTATTTGTTATCTGCAAGCCTCCTATCACTTGTTCCCAAGACTTTAGTTTGTCACAGTCACACATAAATCGGTGATGGAATAAGCATGATTGTCAAGACTTATATTAAAATAATAATTTTCACAGCAAAGAGTATTATGTTCTTCAATGAATAGCATGAATGATGTGCAGTTATCCAAACATGTGTCAACATTTTCTAAATGAAAAATTAGCTCGATTACAGATCTATAGAATTAGTCCCACCAGTGAGAATTCTGCATATATATCTTCAGCATCTTGCAAAGAATACTTGTCTAAATTCCTTCAGCCTGCCACAGCATTTGAATAAATCGGGATGAGATAGAGAATTATGAACCAATCAGAGGCCTCCTTTCAAAACAACCCCCAACGTGGTATCATTTGACCAATCAGGTGGCATATTACAGGGCATAATACTAAACCTGACCTCAGTTGCTAGTTGTTTACTCAAGCTGGTAATTCGCTATATTTTGGCGGAAAAAGATTAATTTAGACACGGTGAAAAGTAGCGGTGGCCATTATACACATATTTTAAATGGCTTTGAAGAGCCTGTCCGCTATTTTTTTGGCCGTCTTTTCCAAAAATTGAACATCCAAATGACGGCTGGAGGGCTCGCTGCCTAAAACCATGGTCTATTTAGTACTTTATCTACATTTGTAATGGATCAGACATGACAGACTGTTTTCATATTTCATATTCATATTGGTACTTCAATAAACTGATAAATATCTAAATAGCTCTTTTAATTTAGCTATATTCATTCAAATTAATTAATCGTTTGGTGAATCTTAATCTCACTATGGGTTTTTAGTTCAGACTAACTTGTCCTGATTGAATCAAAGCCCCCCCCCCCCTTAGGTAAGGGAGGGAGGGGGCACGGTCAGTCTGCTGGCTCGCTGTGAGGCTAGTAGCTCATGCTTTCCAATTTTTTTTTGTACATGTTTTGGGAAAACACAAAGATCAATACATTTTTGGAAATGTCAAACTGCCACCTTGGTCTTTTTAAATCTTACACCCCATCCAAGCGAACTACATCCCGAGGTGGGGTGACCATTCTGTTGCTCACAGAATTGAATAGCTTATCCTAAATTTACAGTATTAATAGAGGATGAGTTCAGTCAACACGGATGCTCCCCACCTGCATGCAGAAAGGAAATAAACACATTTGGTAAATAATTTCTTTGTTGTGAATTTGGGAAGACAATTTTAAGCTTTATTCAGTCTTTTTTTTTTTTTAAATGGTTCCACATTTTTAAGTGACATTTTGAATGAGCAGCAGAGCTGAGGGAGTCCATAAGGAACTGGTCAAATCGTCTTTGCCAAACAGATTGAGGACTTTTTTTTCATTGGCGCAACTGACATACTCAGTGATGCTGTTCATGCCACACATACATAAGTGCATATGTATTCCTCATAGCATAAATATGGCACAATTTAGAATGAGAATAATCAGGTTTTCCAATGGTATATATAGTAAAAACAACAGAAAGATCTACCAAAGCACTACCACCTGGATGATTACTCGAATGCTTTGCCCCTATATTTTTCCTAAATGGCTAATTCTGCGACTTCAATAACAACTCAAGTGAACTGTCTGGTGTCCACAAGAATTGTACTATATTTACAGCCAAATACCTCATAAATCATCATAGGATCTACAGTTTCTTTGTGAGGCATATTAACTGCAAACATGGTAACTTCTACTGGCTGAATATCAGTGTTAATATTGTGAGTGTTTATGTCTCAGTGTGTTCCAGATATCCTACACAGATCAGAGTCACATTAGTTTTCTCTTTGTAAGTCACCATCTCAAAGCGCTGCGGTCTCCCAGGAAAGCCGTAGTGTCTGTTGACTTTATTGCTGTTTCTTGTTTAATTGTACATTTGAGATAAATGTGAAATCTATAAAAGGCACTGCAGCACCAGAGCAGCGTAAGACGAGAGCTTTCGAAGAGAATCCTTCCCAGTGATTTAGTCCTTTGTTGGAAGCAAGGGATGTAAAATTATCAAGGTTGTCAGCTTTCCATTTCCTCCGCGATTGTACCATCTCGCAAGAAAACAGCTTCTCAGAGCACACAACTTCCTGTCTGAGCAGTGGCTGGGAGATGGAGTGTGGCATGATAGAAATTGTTCGAGTAATAGGCAGTGAAAAGTGTAGCTCTTACTGTTGTATTCCTGTGACCATGAAGCCAATGCTGGAACCAGTGGCGGATTCATGTTTGTGGGAAAGGGTCCTCATCCAGCCTGAGTGATCTCCTGTTAGACGACACGCTGTAAAAAGTGGAATTCAAAAGCTTATCGTGACAGTAATGGCGTGCAAAGGTCCCGGCAATGTAGAACAACACAGATGTTGGTCTGTGTTACTAAATCAATGGCTTGTAGTCTGGCAGTGTGGCGTCAGGTCACACTTATCGCCTGTCCAGCAGTTTTTCACCGTATGTGCAGCTCTGCAAAGAACTTCCAGTAACTGGAATCCTCCTGTAAGAAGAATGATTCTAAAGTTGCTGTTCGAGCAGAATTTGAATGAGTGAAGATAAGGCAACAGAGAGAGAGAGAGAGAGAGAGAGAGAGAGAGAGAGAGAGAGAGAGAGAGAGAGAGAGAGAGAGAGAGAGAGAGAGAGAGAGAGAGAGAGAGAGAGAGAGAGAGAGAGAGAGAGCGAGAGCGAGAGACAGAAATGCAACACAATGGCCCGCCGTGCCGTTAGATAACAAATGTATCCTCTTTTTTTTTATTTTTTTTTAGATGGACTGTGGAGGGAAGAAAGGAACAGAGGACCCTCATAAAGAATAGTTCCCACTGGAGATATGAAGCCCAATTTATTCATAGTTCTGTAGCTGAGCAGAGGAAAAGATTGACAACAGAGTGATTTGCCACATCTGTTAATCTTCCTAAATGAGCAAGTAGTCAGATCTTTTGCATGGCCCCTACACTGAATAATTTACAATACTACACTTCAGTTTTATACAATTTCTGCCTTTTTTTTCTCCCCCTCTTTCCTGTCAGCTATGAGCAGCCCCAAGCACCACTACTGTATCAGGAGGCACCGCTCCATTTTCTCTCATATATATCGTCGACAAACACAAAACGATCTATAAGAAAAAAGTATCAGACATTGACTCTTTTGAATAATATGGTGGCATGAAAGTTGTGAGTTTTTACTGTAAAAGCACCACCAGCGTGTGCATATGTCCCTCTATTAAGCCCTCATTGAGCCTCACAACCAATTAAAGTAACCATCTACTTCAGTGAGAAAATTCATTGTCCAACAGCAAACAGCCATCTCTTTCAACCTTCACAGGGGAATATGAGTGATGACCAAAGCAGCGATTGAAAAAATCCCAGTCCGGAAAAAAAAAAAAAAAGGATCCCTTTGAACAATCACTGCTGTTTATCGCAGCACCAATTCCTGCCTGCAACGCTCTCATTTTATTCTTCAATCTCAGATATAATGATTTTAATATTCCATAGACTATGTCTTTGCTGGTCTACTGAGCAGGAAGCAGACGTTTCCATCAGCAGAGCTGCGCCTGGCATTCATCATCAAAGGTCTGCCCAGGAAAGAGACAGCTTTATGCTCATCTGCATCTGCTTGGTATGCCAACCGGGTGAACATCCACATCATCCTACCCACACTGTTATTCCTGATTAGCATATAATGCATCAATTACTTCACTTTCGCTAAAGAGAACAGCTACCACAAGTTTTGTTTCCAAGGCAACTATGAAGAGTGCTGGCGGCAGGAGTAAATTAGTTTGGCAGCTGAAGTTGTATTTGCGATGGCAAGCGCTGAACACGGGGCAACAATTGTTGTCCATCACTGCTGATCCCAACATATGGGATGTGATAAGGGAGAGCACCAAGTACGGAGCAGTTTAACTAGACAAAAAGGAGGTAGATAAACACACAAACAAGCGCAGCAGCCTGAAGACAATCGACTGATTATAGCTGGGAAAAAGGCTGGGTGGGTAAAAGTCAAACAGGCAAACAATCGCACCTTCGACAGTCTGAGGTACCTTCTTGACATTTCTGTGTCTAAAATGTCAGTGAGTTTATTACATTACATCATCCCATTTTAACGTTTTTATAATGGACGTGACTTGCAGGCATTTTGTTCCTCTCAATGTGTTTCATTACTGCATGCAATTGCTTCTTTAATGCTTTAATGTGTTAGTTTCTCAATTATTTCACAAAAAGAAAGTACATTTCTACCAGATCTCTCTCTTGCAGATTAGAAAGCTATATAGTGTAGTGCTTGTATATCATATTCATAATTGAGTATGTTATTTGAGCACATATTTCCATGATAATGTGATGGGTTAATAGTTATTCAACATACACTGTAACATTATGGTGACTGACAGATGTAAATAATGGTCCTGGTGGTTTTGGGTTTATAGTGTATCTCTCTTCCTATTTTTCATGGTTTGTTTCCACCTTCTTTCTCGTGGTTTCTTTTCTTGTTCCTGTTGTTATTAAACAAGCTTGACTGATTGGCCCATGGGCAGGGGCGTGATGACGCTCTGTTATTATCCGCTATTCTGAAAAAGTGATGGCGGCGACTTTAACAGCAAGATCGGACGGTACTATAGCGGACCTGCTTCGGGGGTCTTTTTCAAAGCGCCCGTTTGCAGAAGAAATGGAAATTGTGAGTAGAGGAAGACCGACACCAGAAATGGATGAGCTGACTCAGACCAACGAAGGTTTTGTGCAGCAATTTACAGCAGGAGTGATTTAATCTACAAGTGATGGTTGAGCACTCGTTTTTTTTTTGTTTTTTTTTTTACTTTCTCTGGATTACATTGGCACTGCTGTTGGCATTTGGTGCTGTTTTGATAATAAAGTGGTGTTTCCCATATAATCGTGCACATAGACAGACAAGCACGCATGCACGACAGTAGTACACGAGATTCGCATGGTCCGAACGCTATTTTGTTACTGCTGGCCCTGACTGAAACACCACCGCACACTACTGGTTAGTTCTGATTAAAGGTATCAAATTATACTGTTAATCACAACTTACTACATGTGGGAGGCAAAAGTGGCTGCTTCTAATTTTAGGCAATGTTTAACATTGCATATTTCAGATAATTCATTATCGGATGCATCCATAGTCGATAAGATAGTATGAAATAAAAGAGTGCATTGTGGATACGGTGAAAAAGAAACTCAAACATTCTTGTGGCAGGGAGGTGATTAAGCCTCTGATGTGGATCAGGTGTGCCGCCTCACCTCTCTGCCCATAAAGGAGGAGCCGCCCAGACGCACGGTGTGACAGATGGGAGACACAGACAGTGTCTGTGTGACTTTTCAGTTTTGCTTTGTGGTTTTTTTATTTATTTAAATAAAAGTTGTGGTTTTGGAAAATTCCCAACTCCGTGTCGCTGTAGGTGAACTCGCCAGTGGCGTACTCTACTGCCGCAGTTATGAAATGAGGGGGGAAAAAAAGCCTTCTTGTAATTAGACTGATCATGAAGCAGTCTGTGGAAAGAAAAATGCAGCGTAGTCTGTCCTTCAGAAAAAAAGGTTCTTTGGTACTTTTATAAAATTTCCTTTTTTTTGTTTGTTTTTAAAGTGATTGCCAATATGTGACTTTATTTGCTTTCTGATCCGAGCAGGAATCTGTTTAATATTGAAACGATCAGGTCTGTCATGTACGCTCTGACTTGTTTCATTATGTGCTCTCTTTACCTCTCTCTCTCTCCCATTCTCGGAGGCATTCAGTCTCCAGGGGGAACAGAGAAACTCGTGTACGTTCAATTAATTTAAGCAACTGTCACATTCATAGCACTCCTTCCTTATACTTCCCCTTATTCTCTATGGGATGTTTTCGCTCTCTTTAGTTAAACGGACACCTGATGACAGAAGCCCTTGTTGGCAAATTACTGTCCTTGAGTGAGACGACAGAGATGCTACATGAAAGAATAAACGATCCCTGTGATCTAGTTGTGTTCCCTTTATTTTATTATGACTGTAGGTGTCAACGCTGTATGAGAAACCGGTTAGGAACTTTGCAACTTTGACTCGAGAGCATCTTCCTCAAACCAACAGATGTATCTGAATTAAAGTTAATGAATAAATCAGCCATGCAGTGCCGACAACTCAGCTAATGTGTGTTTAGTAATATAACCATACTATATTTGTAATAAGAAATCATTAACTTGGGGTAAAAGGAGAACAGTGCCTTTGGTAAGTTTCAAGTTTCATTTAATTTACAGTAACTTGTCAAGTTTTGATTCTTCCCATCAGAGGAATGACTGTAATCAATAGCTAATCATCAGTAACTTCCACCACACAAGCAAAAGAAAAGGTTCATCAACAAGATTCTATAGAGACTTCAAGGTTTCAACTCATGATGTGAAATGACCTTTTCGGACGTTGCTCCCTTTAGCCTCAGCTCAATCGGCTCTCCATCCCCGTAATATAATCATCGTATATTTACCACTTCATCATATTTTTACCCTGATCGTCACTCAATCAAACAGTAGTTGTTTCGCTTGGAGGGAAAGAGGAAGCATTTATTTTTAGACTGAAGCTTCTTGTCGGTTCAATTTCAATAAGTGAGGAGGAGAACAAGTTCTTACATTGAACAGCCGCTTGTTTTTGTTACGCAGACATAGGTAGGAATGGAGGGCAAATTCAAAATGGCACCAGGCCCAGCAGGTTGATTTTCATTTTCAAAATGTCGGCGGGCTGTTTTAATTGAAGCTATAGCTGCTCTTGAGGTATCTTTGTCATTCATGGTTATTCATGGCTGGATCGCAGGCGACAGTCAGTGCTTTGACACTGGGCTGCCTACGCGTAATATCTGAGCTCTTGACCCCTGATGTGACTGTTGGAAATTTGCAATGTTACAGTGGAATTACTTTTACGTTTACGTTTGTGTACTCCGATACAGTACAAGGTAAAGGATCACACTGCCGACTATCCAATTAAAAGTGACAGTGGGATTTAATGCAGGTTTGCTTTGATATACTCTGGATGTTTGCCCTTGAAACGCTGCTGTTGTTGACTTGGACCTCTCTTCAACATGCATTAAAATGACAGTCATATAATTTGCAATATTCCTCGAGCCAAAAATTATCAATTTAGTAGTTCATCTGTAAAACATGACACAGTTCAGCTTTGGTATAATTGACAATTTGTTACAAATGTTTTTTCCAGAAATACCACATTGTGGTGCAAAACATAAAGAGGTAGACCTCCATGTTTTTTGGTTTTTTTTTTTTAATCCTGTGTGATAATAATAGATTGTATGCCAGTAAAATACAGAATGACTGACAAGACTGAGGATGTGGGTGAATTTTCTATCATTACTTTATATTCAGTCCGATCTTTGAAGGTGATACAATACACTAAAGAAGCAGTGTCAGTGGGGGCTCATAGATCAGCTTTGCCTCAGGCCCCTCTCGGTGGATTTTTTCCAACTATGTATTTGGTTTTCTTTATTCAAGGCATCCTTCATAAAGCGAACTCTCAAATATTCGTTTCAGCATCTTCTGTTCACATTTCACGATTAATTTAGTCCAACTGCGCACATGGGAGGTCTTCTACTGTGATTTATGAACGCAACAAGATAATCAGACAGCCTAATCAATAGATATGGCTTGACATGTCAACCGCAAATCTACTGCTTGTTTTGGTGTATGATGCCTCGGCTGTGTGACTCACACTGGCTGTGCACACCTCCCACTCGAGCATTAATCTTGTATCTTAAGTCTCTTGTTTTCCCTCCGCCAGATAGGCATGAGGCATCTGAATTAAAGATGGGTTTCAGACACACCATCGCTCATCGTCCTTAAAGAGCTTTGCCACCTGCAGAGATTCTTTCACTCATTGGCTCTCGCAAGCAAGAATGTGGACGAGCGCATGGGAAGCAGAGGAGCTGTCTTGGTCTGGCTACTTTCAGCAGAGGATGCTGACTTTGGGCTTTTAAATTTATGGGAACTTGACTCGAATTTAACATTTAGACATGCAGCACAGAGGAGAAGGTCACAGAACGAGATTCAGGGCTCAGGTCTTTAGCGCAGGAGTTAGTGAGCCTGTGTCAGGGGAAGACTGTATGGAGGCGTTCGCTGTATTGGGGAACTTTCTTCATATGAGCCCCGTCCACTGACACTCCACATAATTGCTGTGCTGAACTTTTGCATTTAAGTTCAATCTATGCAGGTAATATGGTGAGAAAAACAACTTGACTGTGTCACTGTGACAGCAGAGTCAGCTCTGTGTGATTTGTTGAGTTGTGTCCTTCACCATGTTGCTAGTTTCATGTTTGTCAGCTTTCAAATCTAAAGAGAATGTGCATAAGCACTGACATATCACATCATCAGTGTGACTCAATGTCCTTGTAGCACAAGTAGTATTACTGTATGAAACGAGCTGAAGTACGACGCCTGAAGTCAAATGGGTCCAATGGTTGCGGGGACTTATATGAGGATGTCAATGGATTCTAAAACCAACAAATATCTTTTATTGTTATCGTTCGCCAAAAATCACAAAGACGCTTCAGCCTGAGTGTCTTGAATTAGGTTGGGAGACATTTACCACTGATGGGTAAACATAGGTAATAAAATTAAGGTAGGCCCACTTTATTTAGACTCGGGACATTAACCATAGGGCCCATTGGCAAAAACCAGCTGACCAAAGGGCCTGATCCAGTGGACTTTGCAAAGCGTAAAAAATTACAAAGGGAAGAATGGCAGGGTTTGTTTTTTTTTTTTATTACAGAGGTTGCTGAGTCCAATTTATATGGGGACTTCAGTGTTTTAGTAGCTGACAGATCAGCAATACAGCAGTGAATGCCTGTTTTCTTATTTATGATTTTATAAAATGTGCATGCTGAAGGCTGCAAAATGTTGCATTTGAGGATTAAAAAAACTTTTTACTGAACTTTTCATTAGTGACTCCAGTTTAAAATGTAAGTCTTGACACTGCACTTATTTTCTGAAAGAAATTCAGCTTTTTTTGTGTGAAAACAATATTAAGCTAGATGTAAACTTTTTCATAATGTTCCTGCTCCTTTGCACTTAAAACATTGATAAACATTTGGTTGTGGGAAAAAAACTGTATTCCAGTCTGCTGCTGCTTCACTGGTTCAACCTACACAAGAACACAATATGAAATTGGGCACCTGAACCCAAAGGAGTAGATTTTTTTTTTTTTTTAGACTTGAAAAGACATTTATTACAGAAAAACATCTGCCCACATAAGACGGTTACAAAAACACCAAAATTCCAAGTAAGATGATTTTGTTTCTGAAGATGCTTTGTACACGCATGTGTGTGTGTGTGTGTGTGTGTGTGTGTGTGTGTGTGTGTGTGTGTGTGTGTGTGTGTGTGTGTGTGTGTCATGCCTGCAGCTAACCTGGCTCAGGGCTGTGTATCCCTCAGAGAAGTGATTAAACAAAGAGGGGAGAGCCAGAGGTCTTCCTCGGTTGGAATCTGGCGCCATACTTTGAATACCTTGTTCTGATTAGTATCAGCCTCACGTCCCATATGCAGGCTCACCTTCTCCACTAAAACACTGTGCTTGTTACCAGCTGCACAGAAAAATTAGACAAAATTTGCCTCACTGAGGTCATTATTCCTGCACTTGAGAAGAAGATGGTGACTCATGCTGATATTTTATCCTACTCAGACGACTGCAGCTGTTTATGTTTTTCAGTAATCCTTCCGCCGAATGATTAAAAGTAGCCCACTGCAAGCTAATGATACTGATTTGCCCACGTTGACAAAGAAAGTGTTGGCATCCTGTTAGATTAGATAGTAATGTCTGCATGTCTATGTGATCACCCTGGTTATCTGAAGTTGCTTTTGTTCCCTTTTCTTGTCTATTGGCAGGTTGAGGGGTTAAATAAAGGATTTGTATACAGACGATGGGAAGAAAAATAAACCATAACTTCATTATTTGATCTGAAATAATCAGATTTTGGTCCATAGATGTAGTAGTTAATCAGGTGAAGAGTGTGTGCACGGTTAAGGCTGTTGTATGCGTGACGCACCAGCGTGACGTGTGGAATCAGCATGAGAGAACCTGTGTGCCATTTATACTACACGTGACTCCCGTTGGCTGGATACTTGAGCTATTTTGTTGCTTCTTGTTTTTCCGTGTCATGAGTTCATGAATCTGGCGTCCAGATCAATCAGTGTCTTCCTCCAACTAACTCGGGGCCTGGAGCGGCTAATCGGGAGGACCTGGACGATTCCAAGGTTCCATGAAACAAACAACACTTGTGCCAATGCCGACATATCCTAGAAACGGAGTGCTTGTATCACGTTATGTTTTCAATTTCTGTTGTGTGGCTGTGCGATCTTAGAGGATAGTTGGCATTAAAGCTGGCTGCGTGCAGAAAGTTAAAGTGATGATCCACTTTGCTGACAGCTCCGTCAGATCAAGCAGGGCCGGTAATACAAAATTAAACTGTTCAGTCCAGTCAGAGTTGAACTGACGCTTTTCCTGCTCGACTTTTTCACGCTGCAGGTCATGGTGTTGATGACGTGTGGTTTCGCGGCTCATGAAATTGAAATCCGTGGGGGTGGACGTCCGAATGGAACACGCATTGATGTGATTGCGTCAGATGCGTTCAGACTCCGGCTCCGACTACGGTGTGGGATGAGGATTAAAAAGGTAGAGCAGGGCAATTTTTTTAACCTACAAATTCTGCTTTATTTCACGTTGCTGTGCAGCTAATGGGCCACCGCAGGGCAGGCAGTTGGCTCCCGGATTAATTTTTTAATTCTATAATTCTATATTTTGACTCTAATATTGTGTTTTTGTTTCATTTTAAAGGTTTGGATATCAATTTGCTTATTTGAACTGTAGACTCTGAAATTATGTAAAAAAAGATATATTATATTATGTTGGTGCACTTGTGTTTAGCTAAACTTTCACTATGAAGCAATGAAATGGAAATATTTAAGTAAAATACACTGAATTACAAGAATTTACAGAATAGTGCGATAGATTTCACATGAAAGATTATAATTACGTACATGATTTTAATAGGTCATGATCTAAAGTGGGCCGGCCTGAGGTATCAAACTCCAGGGCTGAAAATGAGTCCCTGGACTCACTGACGTAAGTTCTGGAAATGAATCAGTCATTAGACTGACCTGCACGGTGCTGACAGCCCACCTAATGAGTCACTGCGACACTACATTAATATAATTATATGGACATTATGACGATAGGATGGAATCAAAGGCGACAATAACACAAGAATAACCTTTGAAAATAACTACTTGGTTAATTTTCTTTCCAGGTGCCCTCAGTATCTGAGACTCAGAGAACCTTTAAGTGTATGCCTCCGAGATGTAACACGTACACATCACAAATCAACACATCATTGCCATTTATGTATTTTCTTTGTTTTCAAATTATCCAAGTTTTTTTTTTTTTTTTTCATTCTAGATTTGGTTTACTTGTACAGGAACATAATTTTTAGAATAACAGTGTTTTTTTTAATCCGACTCTCATTTTCACGAAAATCAAGTGCTGCCTGCACACGGATCGCAGAAAGGTGGAAATGTCATGTTTTAAAAGATGATTTTCTCTCAGCAAATTGTAGATACATTTGCAATCAGGCATTTTACCCTGCCTCCTCTTTCAGTTTAGAAATTCATTTTAAATTCTTGCATTTGCTTTCAGCTTGATACTTACCGTGTCTCCTTTTTATTCATATTGACCTATTGCAGGAGCGCACTGTTCCAGCATGTCACCGAGGTCATTGCAACTCACACTGCTTTCATAAAAAACACACTTTCCGCTCTCAGCCCACCTGCGTATTGAGTTGAATGCTGTAAATACATTCAGCCGGCTGCAGTTTTGTTTTCCACACCTTTCTAATTGTGAATAGCATGATATCCGCTGTTGTAAATTGCTGTATAAAGTGATATTGACACTCTTTCTGGGCTTATATGTGACAAAAGAGTGTCGACAATGACTGTAGTACCGGTAATTAGTTTCTGATCACAAAATCCACCTTTTTATAGAATTGCTTAGTCCCACTGTACTACTGCTGCTTGTTTATACAGACGATTTTAAGAGGCACAGTGTCAGGTTTAGGCTACAGACATTTATTAAATCTGCAAGAAAGAAGAAGACAACACGAATGAGCTTTGGTTACTCGCGAGGAGAATGGCCTAGGAGCGTGTTCAGATTACACCTCCTACCCACTCTGAGCTTCAGACCATTTCTCCTGCGGTTTTATTTCATTAAACAAAGGGGAGGGTTTACAGGATACACATCATAGTAACAAAACATTCTGTGAGTTTTAACAGTTTATCAACTATGAATACAATCAAAGGACATCCCGCGCATGGGACGTCGAGATGGCAGCTGTGTGGAAGACGTGGCTCATCTTGTTTATCAGCCTCGGTCAGGTTGACCTGCTCAGAACATGTGATTAGTGAGCAGCGCCTGAGAGGCGCTGCTAAGAGAGAATACACAGAAATAAGATAGAACTTGAATATGAATATAATTAAGCACGAATATGGCAACTACATATAAAATTGCTCTGACATATTCCCCCTGTTTGTCATATCTGTGCTTAATTTCTCACACCACTTGTAACCAACCACTTCAATATTGATTTTCAGTTGCAAGATCATTTTCGCAAGAACACAAACATTTACACTCAGGTTTCTAATGTTTTACTGTTACTCGTAATCTTCAGGGTCTGAAAAAAGGTCGGGCTGGATGGAAAGTCATCATCCTCGCTAATTTCAGAGTCATGATCAGCATTCCCCAACAACGGATAAGCCTGCGCCAGGTCCTGTTTCATGGGAGAGTTAGCAGTGTTGATTAGGCGGGTGAGAAGGACGCGGATACATGGAATACAGCAGCAGCCACACGGGGTGAGGGTGGCGATGAAGATTGCCGAGGAGACCAAAACAGACATTACTAGAGCTTTGTATCTCCCAAACATATCAACCCAACCATCCCACATCGATGTGTCCACGCCAGAGTGATCTTTCATCTTTTTATTCAAAGTACGAAGACCCTCCACGGCGCGTGTGAGCGTTCCATCTGCTGCTGTGTTGTTCGGAATAAAGGTACAACATTTGTCACCAAACATCGAACACACACCCCCCTTCTCTGCCAACAACATATCAACCGCTATACGTGTCTGGAAAGCCGTCGTCGATGTTGCTGAAAGCATCAGTCTGCAACAATTTCTCAGAGATTTGAGTTACATGCAGGGGAAGGACGTTTTACTGGAATGATTAAAATTATGAGTGCACACAATCCTTGAGCTCGCTTAGGAAGGCCATCATAGATTTTGTTTGGGCCACACCACCACCACACGTCTGCTCGTGCTCATGGTGTGAATTTGGTTGGAGCTTGAACTGTTTCAAGGCACCAGGAATTGTTTAGGCTTCCAAGGAAATGTTTAGGGTTTGTGCTCGTGATGTTTATGCAGGTGAAGTTCTGAGGTGCTACGGTGTATCTTTTATGTCATTAGTTAAGTAGTCAGTAAGTCTGTTTGGAATAACAGTACAGCACATTTTCATATGTTGACAATGAGACAATGTCTAAAAAAGAAAAGAAAAGAAAAAAAATCAAAAGTACCTCCTATCTAAGGCATCTGTTCCTGTCTCGAAAATTATTTTCCCCAAAAATTTTAACGCAAACTAAGTATTTGTTTTTCCTTAAACAGTTATTTAAACTGAATTTATTAATATTAAACAATTGAAGTTGATCTTGTTGGCGGTGCAGCAACATCAGTTCAGGATCCACCTGCAACATCTCACATCAGATTAGACAGTTCGATAATTTTATTAATAATCAACCACCAAAGAAATACTGACTTTAAATTATTGTCATTAGAATTTATTCTATGTGCTCCTTATTACCAAATGTGTCTTTTGAAGATTATCTTTTAACTCTCATCATGTTTTTTTATTGCTTTTATATATATTTATTGCCATTCCCCCTTTTATAACAGAAATAGAAAACATTAAATAATCTTTTACTTTTAATTTAACATTACTTTTAATTTAAAGTATTCCCCATTTATCCTTTATTCCACATCAACACAAAAACATCTCTAGTTGGATCACTGTGCTCCTCCTGTTCTCCTCTGTCAGCGTCTCCCATGAGAACTGTCCTGGACAAAACATCGTCTCGTGAGGAAGTCATGTTTCCACCTCATGCTCCTCGTCTGTGGTGTTTCTGATGTCTCACATCAATCTCTGCAGAGAACCCACGGTCTGTCCTGAACTTCTTATCAGGCAGGTGGTGTTCCCTTCATACCACAAACAACGTCTGAGTCTGTTGAGGGACTGGAGGACGATGGTCAACAGGACAAGAGGCTGAGGTGACAGTCCGAGGATGCATCAGTAGATTTAATTATCATCATTTGAATTCAAAGGGAATGGCTTTGCCCGTCGCATTAGTTTGACTTTAAACAGGTAAAAAACCGTAAAACTAGTTATTTTCATATCTCTTGGTTGGTTCATTTATTGGTTTATTAACTTTGTTCATACACTTTTTCCTGTAGAAAGTTGAATCACTAAATTTGGAGTTTGAAAGTATTGCCCTGGTGGTGGTCTGTTTAAATTGCATCTGATGGTTTGTTATTTGGACTTTTAGTTCAGTTCTTTTGATATTAATTGTTATGAGACCCACAAGATCTCTTTCTGAAACTTTTACTCCTGGTAAGTAAGTAAGTAAGCAAAATTTATTTATAAAGCGCTTTTCACAGATAAAAATCACAAAGTGCTGTACAGGAGAAAAGGTAAAAAACAACAATATAAAATGTATATACATGTGTAAAATTTAAGTGACACTAGTGAAAAAATACCCATCAACCAAAAGCTCTTCTAAGTAAACATGTTTTCAAATCCTTTTTAAACGAGACGACATATTCTGCCAGGTAGACGGTTTTAACTAGAACCTGTTCTGTTAGTTATTTTAACTAAAACTGCTGGTTGGAAGTGATAACTTTAATTTAATTTAGTTTAATTTAATTTAATCAATTTATATTAACCATGTTTCTTTTCATTTATTTTACTGGTTAGATTAAATCTACATCAGTTAAAAACATTATTTTAGAATAATGGCTGGTAGTGTGTTTGATCTGGTTTGGTTTCTTTCGCTGTGTTGAGGCGGTTCCCACAGGAACCACACTAAGGCAAAAAGCATTATTACGATTGCTACGACGGTTAGGGTCCGTTTGACTTTGTCATTACTGCTCAGTTCGGCTTCCGCTAAGTCACTTCACGGCTTGTAATGGTTCTTCTGCTGACTTTCAGGTCTACCCAGGCTCTAAACGTCTGAATCCACCCTATTATCAGTCTTTTGCTCGCTAGATGGGGTCGGAGACTCAGCAGTGATGACTTTTTACAATGTGATAAATGTATCTAAGTTTGCCTTTCTGCTATTTTGAATATGTTTCCACTAAACCAGCTCTTTATGGACAAAAGCACAACGACTTTTAATTTAATTTAATTTTGTTCCTAAATTTTCTGATACCTTCTATGTGAATTTGTTTACCGAATGGCTTCCATTATCGCTGTAAATTGTTTTTGCTATTCCGTATGTTGGGATTTATAATTTTTGCAAAGTGCTTTTGCTAATGTTACAGTATCTGGATGTTATGTTGGAAATAGTTCTATCCATTTAGAAAATGCATCTATTATCACTATTCTGGTTTTGGAAATTTACCTCCTTTTTTGTTTTCTGTTTTATACAGATTATACATACTGCTCAAAAAAAAAAATTATTATATATTTTTTTTATTTAGTAAGAATTGATGATATTATTAGTGTACCATCCCTCCTGTTGAGGCATGGCGAAGCCCATGGCTCATTATTGCTCCTATTTATATCGTGATTTTGGTAGAGTAGGTTTTCCTTTTGGTCAGAAATAGAAAATCTCTTTCTGCTGTGCTCCATTTTTTATTTATTTATTTATTTTTCATTCTATTTTCTCATCCAATATTGTTTTTCTGTTTTGGAACTGGTTTTGCATATCTTTTAAAACTTCTTCATCTAATTCGGTATTCTGAAGATAAATATCTAGCTCCTGGTTTAATTTTACCACTTGTTTGGCTGTTTTATCTGCAAATACATTGCTTTTTGACATTTGAATCATCTGTGTTCTTTTTATATGATCTATAAATATTGTTATAGCAGCCCATCAAATACTAGCCATATTATGTCTGATAATCATTATTTTGTTTCTGCAAAGGTAACAATCTATGATCTTAAAAACTTGAGAATAATTTGATCAGTTTCTTATTTTTTTTTTAATTTCTTGTTTGAGGTTTTGTTTATTTTGTAAGCTGACTCTTTTCCAAACTTCATCTAAATGTTTAGTCTAGTTTTTAGTCACTGTGTTAGTTTAGTTTAGTTTCACTAATCTATTGTTGATTTTATAAACCATTTAATTCCTGGACCTCTGTAAAAGGTCTTAAATTTCATTGCACACATCAAATTCTAATTTTGATCCTCAAACTTTCAAGTTTAAAACTCGTATCTACTTTTTCCTACTGAAATGTTCAACATCGTGTATTTGAATCCCTTCATTCTCCCACTATGTGTGTGTGTGCGTTCTCATGGTACGACCTTGGCACGCTGAAGTGTATTTTACGTCGCGACACGGCATGTTCGTCATTGCGTTGAGAGTTTCCATGTTTGTAGTCCAATCTACCGCCTCCACAGCCTCTCATTCCTCCACCAGCAACGTCTGGTAGAAGCAGAATGGGATCGGAGCTGTGGATTCTGTTTTCATTCAATGTCCTTGGTCTCCATAACAGCTGTTTGATAAGGAGGAGCTCTGATTCATGCATATACACCCAAAGTATTTGTTCAAGGATTCCTTTATTGATTCATTTATTTCATCCATTTATTTTATTCAGTTTATTTAGCAATTTTATTTATAGATTTTTTAAGTTTAAATTCCAAATAACTTAAGTTTACTTTAGATACGTTTATTTCTTCACTAAACACATTAAAAGTAGTCCCGACACATTACTTAGAGCAGTTTTGTTTTGTTTTTGTGTTATCTCGTCTAAAGCCGTTCAGTGTGGAGACGTGTCTCCTGCACACACACTGAACACACACACAAACACGCAAACACCCAAAAACACAAACACACACACACAAAAACACACACACTTGTACTTTAAGTTGTATAACTAATTTTACACACTCTTCTGATTGCAGTTTTCGTTTAAATCCATATTTCTTTTGCTTTACTGTTTTAGATATTGAGTCAAGCGAGGGTGACTTTTACTCATAAATTTTGCGTCACCAACTTCATCACTAATTAGTTTTTGTACAACAGCTTCCCATTTTTAATTTATGTTGCCAGTGCGATCTCATGGACCCACTAATTCCTCCTTGAAAGACGAGCTTCTAGGGCAAACCTGTTGTTCGCTCCGGTCTTTCAATAGGTGTTCGATCACAGGAGTGAGAGTCATTTTAGATTTTCCCACAATTTCACCTGATGAGTCAGCAATAAGAGACTATTTTTACTCCCCAGATAGAGCTCAGTTGACACCGTGAGGTTTTACTGATCGTCTGGGTTTCGAAAATAATTTCTCTTCATACACACAGTCCTTTGGTCAGTCACAGTCACTCGAGTACTTTTTGTTTTTATTTATATAACGCATGCCATTTCTATGTGCTGTCATAACCTTTTTGCATCTTTTTAGGATCCTTTTTAGTTTTTTTTTTTTCTTTAATCGCATTTTTTAAAGCTGTTATTTATTTATTATTATTTATTTATTTTGGTGTATTGAGACTCCCGTCGAAGTCGTATTTTGCGATCCAATTATCCAAATGTTTTACATTTTCTTCGCTGCAGCGTTCTACATATTTCCAATCTTTACAAGTTAATTTATCGCGCGTTTTAGGTTTTTTTCGTGTTCCCTTGTCCCATTTTGTTTTTAAATTTGGACGGACCGTACTACGTGGGGTAGTCTATGGTTCCGTTGGTCAACCTGTCAACAGGGTAGTGGTTAATCTTTACTGATCGTGGTAATTCTCACTTCAACCCTTTCAGGTGGAGAATTCTTGCCTGTGCATCCACGTCAGCCCACTACTTCCTTTCCTGTTGTTTTTAAATGGTGGCTGTAACCTAGTGGTTCACAGTCCACCCACTCATTCAACATGCACACTTTTAGTTTCTTTCTTACGGAATTTTCGGTGACGCTGTAACCGTGGACTCCGCCGTCCGTTTTTAGTGTGAACTATTCTCAGGCGTCCACTCCTCAGCGCCTTTTTATTTACGGAATTTTCGGTAACGCCGCAACCGTGGACTCCGCCGTCCGTTTTTAATGTGAACTATTCTCAGGCGTCCACTCCTCAGCGTTTTTAGTTTTACCTGTTAGAGTCTAGAATTCACAGGGTTTTACTATCCTGCAACCCTCAGTCGCACATTTTCTTTTTAACCCAAAACAATGCTCACCCGTCGGAGTCTTTTTCCTCTCGCCGTTGGATGCCTTCAACCTGCGGGTCCCAGCACACGAAGCAGTGTCAGTTCCTGGAAAAGGTGCTGGGTCTCACCTAGTGAGGCCCGCCACGGCCGTGGGCTTGCTGGCGACGACCGCGTGTGCCGGAACCACCAGGCGTTGTTGGCATCCGGCTCGAAGGACCAAGTTAAATGTCAGGTTTAGGCTACAGACATTTATTAAATCTGCAAGAAAGAAGAAGACAACACGAATGAGCTTTGGTTACTCGCGAGGAGAATGGCCTAGGAGCGTGTTCAGATTACACCTCCTACCCACTCTGAGCTTCAGACCATTTCTCCTGCGGTTTTATTTCATTAAACAAAGGGGAGGGTTTACAGGATACACATCATAGTAACAAAACATTCTGTGAGTTTTAACAGTTTATCAACTATGAATACAATCAAAGGACATCCCGCGCATGGGACGTCGAGATGGCAGCTGTGTGGAAGACGTGGCTCATCTTGTTTATCAGCCTCGGTCAGGTTGACCTGCTCAGAACATGTGATTAGTGAGCAGCGCCTGAGAGGCGCTGCTAAGAGAGAATACACAGAAATAAGATAGAACTTGAATATGAATATAATTAAGCACGAATATGGCAACTACATATAAAATTGCTCTGACACACAGCCTCGTGTAATTTAAAGAGTCTGTCTGCCTCAGAACAGCTGTCAGATGTTGCCCCCCTTGTAACGTAATCAAATCTAAATCCGGAGGAAAAATGAATATGGAATCAAAAATAGTTTGAAACAAAACTTTTTTTTGGCCTTTTTTTTAATCTGCAACTCTGCAGTAAAGTTTGTCTTTTCAGACATTTGAATACTTCTTTTCCTCTGCGTGTGTTACAGGGGATATTTCCTCCACAGCACGGGTGAAGAGAGCATTAATTGCTTGGACAATATGCTGATGCAAACAAGTAACAAATTATACTGAATGTAAATGTGAATGACCTTTGAGGCTGAAAGCTATACGACACTGGCTCAGCTCGCGAGGCTTCGGCAGAACAAGCTTTAGGGTGTTATGGTTAGACTTCACTTTATATTAACCCAGAGTGAAAATGCAGAATGCATAAATTTAAATACTGTGAATGGAAATAAATGCAGTATTTTAAAGACGTATTCTCTCTGCAAATTAAACGGATGGTACAAATTTAGGGTGAGCCGTAAAGCAGATTTTGTGGACAATTTGTGATGGCGTTACTTTATTCAAGCTCTTTACTTTTTCCATCAGAGTTGCTTTGTGTTTGCATGTGTATCACATCTGATAAAAGGCCATTTTTTTTTAATGGAAAGAAATGCTTATGCCTTCAAATTCTTTCTGCTCACCAGAGCCAGCCAGGCCTTGTCATGAGTTTTCCTTTAGACATACAGTATTCTTTCTGGATTTAATCATATACATTCATACAACACACTGTTTGGATTATATATCTTTATTGTCAGTGTTGTAGATGCTATCACACACAAATTATAATGAGCTTTGGAAAGGTTTTGTCAGTTAAACATATGCGGAAATATGCAAACTAATGACACTCTGTCAAAGTATAGTGTCTTCAGGCATTAAGGCTTTCAGGATAAACATTATTTCTCTTAGTTTCCTCAGTTTGACGTTTGGAGAGAAAAAGGAGGAATCAAACCAAAGGCCTTGGCTCCCAGATCACACTGAGCCTCACAAATTGGAGAATCAAGCCGAGAAAACGTTGTGCCAGGAACTTGTCTTTTTGAAACAAACAGAAAGAATTCGCCACTTCTCCATTTCAAGAGAAGACAATTTGCCAGTGATGCAGAACAGCAATGATCACAAACAGAATGGCAGGCTTTTAAAACTAACATTTTTTTTTTTTTTTGCTGGAAACTATTTTGGTCTGCTTCATGGCAGCTTAGCATTTGCAGACAATTTACATAGCAGTATTCAATTAAACTTTTAAATTCAAACAATTTTGAATCAGAGCCTCCACAGTTGTAGCTTTCCTTTCATTTCTTTAAGTAAATCTATGTTTCCCTTTGTTATTGAAGTTTAATGTGTCAGCAAGCTGAGATTTGAAGGATTGTCTAAGGCCATCAGCAAAAAGCAAAAAAAAACAACTACTTGTAAATGTTGTTTAATCTGGCAAAGGATTTAAGATCATCTCCAAACTGTTTGAAATCAATCGTTCTCCTCTGAAGGAAATTATTGGATGAGGTGCACATTTCACAGAGCTGCCAATTTGTCTGAGATTGGCTGTTCACACAATTTCCATTTATCTGCAACTATTGTTGAAACTGTGACGACGACTACAAACAGGAAGAGACCTCTCAAACTTGCCCTTCGATAATAATAATAATAAAAAAGAAAGCTTTGCTCTGCCTGAAACTAATTTCCCAGTAAACATCCAAGTAAAGATCAGACCTTTTGCAGAGCTTTTCTTTGATCCACCTCTGCACTGGAGGATCAAAGAAATGAGCTGTTTGACCATGTTAATGTTAACAGCCATTAACTACAATATGGCCGGGCCTTCCTTTGCCACTGCACAGTTTGGAAACATAGTGAGAACAAGATTTGAAGAGGATGTATTTTAAATTTTAAAGATTGTAATGCAGACAACTAACCTCAAACCATAAACACGACTTTGCAAAGTCTATTTAACCCTTGATAAGCGCACTCACACTTGAAAGTGTCACAATGCAGATTTTCAGTCTTATCTGTTTCCTGTTTTAATCTAAAGTCTCAGGCTACGTTAACACATACCCGGGTATTTGAAATAAAAAAAAACAACCCTAAAACATTTACACATAAACTCAGCTACGACTCACCACAAACGATGACTCTTGAAAACTCTGGCCACAGTGGAGATCCGGACAAACTCTGTAGGTACGTCCGAAAAGTCCCTCCTTTCTCCTCATCTATGGACTTTACCTTAACCCCATGGATGATGTCACAGATTTAAAGAAAGTCCTTTAGGAGGCTTCCTAAAGCAGTTAGTGAAAGGCAATCACGTTGGTGTGGCAGTCGGACTGAACTTTCACTTCGTGACATCATAATAATCCGACGGTGGCGCAAGTTAGTGACGTCTGCCGTGGTGGGGGAAAGGACGACAAGTTTCCAAAAATGGACTACATAAAACGCATTTGGGTTTTAGATTATTTGCCGTTGTTCAAGGCAGATTACAACTTTGGTAATTTACATGATTTGCTCCCTTTTTCAGTCATCCTGAGTTTCCCGGAATGCTCAGATGAGCGTGTCCCTTTAAATGTTGCCGCCGAAAGGAATTGTGGGGCAGCATGAGCTCGACTCCTTGGCAAAAGGATGCATCAGTGGTTCCTAAGCTAAAGGAGGTTCTAAAGGAAGCAACAAGCCTCCTTTCCTTTATTGAGAATTCAGACAGTCCTTGACATGGCCGCCACACAAAACACATCCGGGGTTAAGGAGAAGTCTATAGATAAGGCGATAGGAGGGATTCTCCGGTTGCATCTAAAGGGGGGGAAGGCGGATATTTACGGCACAATTCGTGACATCATGTTTTTTTTCCAGGATTCTGATTGGCTATCGTCTTACACTGCCCCCTACAGGTTTGGCATGCTTGTAGCAGCTCTGAACCAAGTGTATATGCTGATCTGTGTAAATAAATATTTTTTTTTTTCAAACGTAGAGGGGGAAATATCCGGTTTTGTAAAAACCCGAGCACGTGTAAACGTGGCTGCAGCCGGTCTCATGCTTCAGGCTCAATACTTCCCTCCTTCTTTCTGATTGCTGATCCCTGACCTTGGTGTGTCTCACCTGTGCCCTAGTGTGTGATTGTCTTCACCTGGTGACAGCAGTATATAATTTGAGCTTGAGTTTTGTGTCTTGGGGCCAGTCTGTCTGTTTTTGTCCCTCTCCCCCGTGTT
Organism: Blennius ocellaris; assembly: GCF_963422515.1. Lineage (NCBI taxonomy): Eukaryota > Metazoa > Chordata > Actinopteri > Blenniiformes > Blenniidae > Blennius > Blennius ocellaris. The sequence goes on from NC_137653.1 coordinate 19,915,534, forward strand.
GACTATGTTGCCCTGGAATGTTTTGCTTGTGTTCTTGCGATCCTGTTTGTTACTGTGATCACTGTCATTGAAGAAACAGTAACTGTTGGCATTTTGGCTCCAGTTTGACTCCCATACTTTTCTTTTTCCCTTTTCTCTCCCTTTTTTCCTCTTTTTTTTTTTTACATTGATGACACTTAAATAAACACAACTAACTGACATCTACATGTAAATAATAAACATGATTGACCATTTGTAACCTAACATCTTTCTCTAAATTGGATACATTTCTCATTAGAATAGCAAAGGTTTTGCTACATTATGTAAACTGAGTCCAACAGTCTTTCAATATCATCTCCAAAGGAAAACAAGTGCTGTCATTTTCACCTGTTTTGTGTAGTGTATGTGATCAAATCCATATTTTTCCATATTTGTCTATGTTTGTGATCATATCAATTAAATAATTTTATGTTTTGATTTATAATTTGTTACACGGACTAGGAGTAATATATACCTTTCCAAAACAAAACCCTAAGATTCATCTTTGTTCCAGTTAAAATGAGAAATGTACTTGTATAAAGCTGAAAAGTCAAGCATAGTCTTTTCTTTTCTTTTCACATATTCCTACAAAACCAATGCAAGTAGCATTAATCAATATTTACAACTATTGATTGTGTTTTCACTGATCGTTTTGTATTTAGCATGACTAGTTTGGGAGTAAGTCGAAGAAAAGTGGAAGTTACCAAATATGCACATTGAGTTCAGCCCCCTCCTGAAAAAATCTTGGCTATGGCCTTGTAGAGTTGGCATGGCTGCATCAGGATGGATGCTTTTTTTCATGCTCTACAGACACGTGTGCTAGATTAGGCTAATTATTGACTCTAAATGTCTTGAGTCTAAATGTTGACATGTTTAATTAGGTTTTTGTCTGAGTTCCCTCAATGATGTAATCGTTGCTGTTTGGACTGGACCCAAACAAAAGCAGCAGTTAAAAAGACAACTATTTAACATCAAGTTGTTTAAAGGAGTCATATTATCCAGCTTTTCAGCACTTTCACATGGGTCTTGTTGGTCCAAAAACATTGTAATCAAGGTTTATTACCCCAAATCCAGTTTTTCCTTGATTTTCATCCAGCTCATAGGAGTTGCATTCAGAATCTGCTGTGTCTGTGTGAGCTGGATTGTCTCCGCCCACACATGCTCATCTTGGGAAGAGGAGGAAGTACTTCCTATTGTGGTGCCATGTACCAGAACAGAGCTGCCTAATTGTGGGAGGGTCAAAGGGAGGTCCTACCTTGATTGGGATTGGCGAAACCATCACACCTTGACACTATACAGGGTCTGATTTCTGATTCGCTCATTGGAGCAACTTACTATTTAAAATTTGAAACTAACCAGGGGGAGAGATGACAGACTTTCTTCACTTCTAGGGCATCATTCCCAGGTATGGGGATGCATATTACTGTTGGAAAACCATCAGAAAATGAATTTTGCATGATACAATTCCTTTAAAGAAAGACATGTAGACTGGAAGCCATCCTACAGTATGAAAAAGGATAAAACAAAGCTTAAAGATGCAGAGAAGCAACATAAATGCATATACACAAAACCCCCAAGAAATAACCCCTACAACAGAAAAACCTTACAACCAGCCGGCAGGTGAACGGAGCTGGTTGGGTAAAACAGTCAAAGTCACACAAACAAAGGGCAAAGACCACCGACTGAGAACAGTGAGGAGAGGAAGCACAACTGTAGCACATCACAGCCAGGGTAAACCGTGAACAGAAAACTACTGGCAACAGAAGTAAAGACTCCAGACAAGACACAACAGAAAAGCTGTTTCAAACTCAGGCTGGAAATACAAGACACAGAGGGAAGAAAGCAAAAAAAAGCAAAAAAATACTGTAAACCCACAAAAAGGAATAGGAAAAACACAAACCAGGTCACATAGACCCTGACAAAAATAAGCTCATGTAAATACTTTATTAATGTGTTCTATCAAGTCATCCTTTGTTTTTTATTCAGTCAATTTGATATAAAAAGTCAACAAAGATGGAGTTACATATTTTTTATTGACAGTTTATATGCAAAATCACAAACCAAGAGAAACAGGATGAAGTTTCAGTTTACAGCTAATCAACAAGAGCCAAGAGGATCTTTTTTCTACCTATCGTCCTTAAAAAGTTTCCCGGCCACACGGGAAACATCTGCATCCATGCAGCACCAGTAAAACTACTCAAAACTATATAGTACATATGACTGGCCTATAGGTGGCGTTGCCATGCTGCCACAGAAAGACACCAAAAACGGAGATATCGACAAATCCGACATATCGCCTTACTTAACCAAATAGCGTCCGTAGATTCTGCAGCATGACCCGGAGCATGTAGTCCACCATTGTTGTCGTTAAGTGACGTGGCAGAGAGGGTCACACGGTTATCTAGAGGTGGAGCAATGACATAATCATGCAAATGTGCCTCTTGCCCATCCACACATAAAAGCCGAGGCAGCATTTTCAAATTTCTTCATGATGGAACCTGTTTAAAACCAGAACAAATGTTCTCAGGCTCCTAAAGCGACGCACCAAAAACAATATGCTGACATGAAATGGTGTTTTCATGTGGACAAGGCCTGAAGTACTCTGTTGGCATGGTGTGAGCAAGTATCATCCCAGGAGATACTTCACCCTGAGATTCAGAAACACTCGGTGCCAACATAGATCTTCAAATGTGGTTTTCAACATTAGGAGAGGAGCACAGAGGTGAAATCCTTAACACAGTCTCACAGTTATGGTTCAAAACTGTTGGCCCTTTAATGTGTGGGAAAAACATTTGAGTTTCCTTTTTGTGTCTGTTTGAGTTCTACTCAGATGTTGCAACAACCTCCTATGATTCTAAAAATATACTTTCTGATTATAAATGGTGACTCTAAATTGACATGCCTGTGTGAAAAGTGTTTTATCTCTGTGATGGACGGATGAGCTGTTCAGGATGTACGCTGCCTCTCTCTCAATGTCAGCATACATCGACTATTGCTCCTGTCGTCCTACCGGGCATTGATTGGGTATAGATAATGGATAGATTAACAATCACTGATACGGTTGCAAAGGGCCAGGTCAAATATTGTCCTGAACAGCTCCAAAGATGAGGCTGAGGCTTGTAAGTAGTTGGCGAACACATTTATGTGGCTCTTGACCTCCAATGTGGATCAGGACCATCTGAAATCTAAATGTTCAGTGAAAGTACATGTAAATAGTTAAATTTTCTCTATTGAGTTGATTCTAACGGGTTATTAAAATGAGTGCGGTCTGGAGGCTGGAGACTGTCCGTAATGTAATCTTGATCAAAGTATGTCATTATTCATTATCTACTTTGTTGCTACAGTTATTACAACTCAGTGTAGACTCATCAAGTATTTATTTTTATTTATTGATTTTGTTTTCCGGAACCCCTTCAAGCTGCACACATTCAAACCCTGGTCCTCCACAAGAGGGAGTCAAGACTTAACCAAACACACCATCTGGAGAAGATCGTGAGTAATCAAAGAACTGTTACCATATGCTGAATGACAAATACATCATAAATGGATCAATCGAGGAGGGACACATATAAAACACGCAGGGTAGGGGTTTCTCAGGGTAAGGACTGAGCAGCACCAGCACAAGAGATGATTAGCAATATGTTTTGCTACTTAGAAATCTGGCTATGCATTAAAACCGCCTGCATAAATAAGTAATTAAAAAACCTTGAGGTATTTGCTAGTATATAGTTGATAACGCAATTTAACAAAGTAGTGTTTTCATACTAATTCACATCAGCCAGCTTGCTGTTTTAATGAGAGTGTGTGTGTAGTTCCGAAGTACTTGCTCACACTCTGTACACACTGATTAGGACAATTGTAAACATTTGCTGGAGGCTGTTAAGCCATTTTATTTTTCCTGATGAAATAAACGTATCATCTCATGTAATTCTGATATGTTTTGGAAAAAATGTCATCACAGTGTGAACCACCACTCATCAATATTAACAGTGAGTCGGTCGTGTTTGTTGTTTTGTTCATTTATTCATCCGACTTTAGCATGAACGGTGCTCCTTTATGACCTGGAAAAGCGCTTGTTTTGGGCCCGGCTTTTGTCAGGTTTTACAGTTTATGCAAGGCTACTTTCATCTGCAAGACACTGATCAACTGATCAATTATTAAGAACATCTACAATCTCTCTTTCATACACATGCCCTCAGTTGTTGTTTTTTAAAGCATTCATCCAAGGAGTTTCACAGGCACCGTTTTGACTTGGTGAGTTTACAATTTATTCAGTGCTGCTTTGTCTGAAAAACACAGAACATTTGATCAATCATTCATCAAGTCTACTTGCTCTGTCTCTCTTCCTCTCCCTTTCACACACACAGGATGCCATCTCTTATTTTAAGATTCACTGAAGCAAGGAATCCATTTTTTTCCCAGCACACCTGAAGAGATTTTTCATGCTCACCTTTCTCATTTCAGTATATCATTATTACAGCGGTTTTGGAGCGTGGACTAGTGGGTGACACCTTGGCGAGGTGAAAGGTGGGTAGTAGGCGATGAAGTTTGTCCACCTGTTTTCCTGGTGGTTGAACCTATAAGATGTTCTTATTTTAGGGTTACCGTCCATGTTGTGTGGCTCACTCTGAAACATGTGAAAACCCCAATTAGCGAGCAGCCCAAGGTCATCAGTTGACCACATGCTGAACGTTCCACATACGCCGCAATTTGTGTTAAATTTGTTTAAGCAGCCTTTCTTCTTTTGGATAATTGGAAGAAGACTGCCACTGGAAACATGGTGTTATATACTTGTTGCTGTGGCGAGATTGGAAACCACTGTGGCTGGCAGGCGAACTGCTAATGAGTAAGCAACACCATGAACAACTATAGAAGCAATACGTCAACAGCTGACTTCCACTGATGGTCACAGAGATTGTGGTGAAATAAAATCTTTACCACTTTAACACAGGCCCCAGACCATGTGTGGAAGATGCAAGTTTACTTTTTTATTTTATTTTTTTTATGGTGAGCAACCCTGCTGAGCATTATTATTACGACAGGCAATGTTCAATTGGTCATGATTCTTTTCACTTTTTTTCGTGGTGATTTTTCAAATATTTCAATAGCATTCTGGTTGAAGGACTGAGTTAGTGTAGCCCCAAAGAAATGTTGTTATTTAACATTTTTTTTAATATATAATTTAGAGGAAAGCCAAACACATCCATGTCTCTTAGTCAGCGTGCTGGATCAAGAAACATTAGCAGAAAAAAAATGAAGATAGATCTGCACAGCTGTGATGCTCACCGACGTTTATTGGTACACCAGCCAGGGTTTTCTTATATACACAGCAAATTAAGTGTCAACCAGCAAACTGGAGGACCATTGTGTCCACCTGTCTATGGACTCCCAGCACCCCAGCCTTCAAGTCCAATGTCGACTCTCACCTCACAGCGAGCAGGTCGTCGGTTCAAATGGCCTCTCTGTGTGGTGTTTGCATATTCTCCCCGTGTGTGCATGGGTTTCCTCCAAAAAACATGCACTGCTGTGTTACTGCCTACCGATGGGTCAATTCAGTGCAGAAATGTCACCAAGGGGATTATTGAAGTCCACAATGTCTTTAGAGAAGACGGGCCATCGTGGCACATTTTCAATACTGGTGGCATTAAATTCTTCATATTGGTCTAAGGCAGGGGTCTCAAACTACCAGTATACTGCCTGATAAAAAAAAAGTTATATAATTAGCAATTAATTTTTAACCATCCTGCTATTTAAAAAGAAATTCCATACCAATTTAAATTACACTCTTTGTACATGATTGAAAAGAAAGAACATGTTTTAAAAAAAAGTTAGCAATTTCTGTGGGGTCAAAGGTGATTTCAAAGGTTGAGTGCAAGTTGTTGAGGAATCGAGCACGATTTGGGACTGACAGCATAGATGTCTTGTTCCAAGCCACAAAGGAAAGTGGATACTGAACACAGACAATTTTAAGGAAGATGGACATTGCAATATTTCTTTGTGGAGTTTGGTGGAAGTGATACCTGTCTGATCTGCAAAGAAATAGTCGATTTTCTCAAGGAATATAATCTGAAGTGCCACTACTCATGTGGGAGTACAGAGAACAGTATGAGAAGTATCAGAGAGATGAGAGGAAGCAACGAGCTGTGCAGCAACAGCGAGGGTTAACATCCCAGCAAATTATGTTTCATAGAACCAAGAAGGAAGCTAATGCTGCTGTTGAAGCCATGTGGTGAGTGAGTTAATCGCCAAAGCAGGAAAGCCATTCACTGAGGGACGATTCCTGAAAGATTGCATGTTTTGCCAATATCCTGTGTCCAGAAAAGACGAGCTTGTGTAGCAATATTTCTCTGTCAGCAAACATCATTGCAGAGCGTATTAGAGACATGTCAAGTGACATTTACGAGCAAAAGTGACACTGCTCAGTTAGTCATTTCCATCAAAAGAATTAATGAACAATTTGAAGACAGAAGAGTTGCAAAGTGTGTCTCCTATGCACAGACAGACTACAGTCAAGGAGAGTTTTCAGCAGCTCTGTGACGTGATTGAACGCTCAGGGTTGCCATGGACGGGACTGGTCGGCATTACCCCTGATGGAGCGCCTTCCATGACAAGTAAAAAAAATAAAGTCTGGGAGCGGCGCTGGTGCGGAGAAAGTTAGAGGAGGACAACGCAGATCCAGCAATTGTTCTGCACTGCATCATTCAGCAACAATATGAACGTGTCATGCCTGTTGTCCTGAAATGTATAAATCACATCAGGTCCAGGAGTTTACAGCACCGCCAATTTCTAGATTTGTTTTATCAGAGGAAATTAAGTTAGCATATGGTGATGTCCTGTATCTTACTGAGGTGCACTGGCTGAGCAGGGGAAATGTCCTCAAGAGATTTTTTTTGAGTTAAGATAAGAGATGAAGAGATTCGTGGAGGATGGCAGAATGGATGTGCCGGCATGAGCGGATCCAAAATGAGTCATGGACCTTGCCTTCTCAGTAGACATCACACGGGAGCTGACGTCCCGACCCGAAGCTACAGGGTCCTGGTCAGCTCGTCACAGCAGCTTATGAAAGGTTAATAACCTTCACCACAAAGCTGAAAGTGTATAAAACTTGGGTTCCTGCAAAAAAGAAAAACTTCAGTCGTTTCAATACATGCAGATCTCTTGTGGAGGAGCTTCCAGCATTCAGTGGTGATGAATATGCTTTTGATATTAAAAGCCCCCTGCAGGAATTTGATCTACGTTTTGCCAACTTTAAGGCACATTGTGACACTTTCCAGGTGTTTGCAAGATCCTTTCTCAGCTGATGTGGAGAGTGTGTTCCAAATTGAACTGATTAACTCAGTGCGACGTGCTTACTTACGTCGAGAGAATTAGCTCCATCCCTTCCAGAGCTGTCCAAAGTTTTCAGTCAGGTAGTGTGTCTTTTTGGGAGCACATATATGTATGAGAAGATTTTCTCCACTATAAACTTTAATAAGTGCAGGCTTAGTGCTGCCCATCTTGAAGCTGTACTCAATGTTTCAACTGTGACCTCGTACAAGTCAAATGTATTTCTACGAGGTGTCTGGCAAGAAATAAAACCATACAAATGTGTTCAAAAGGGTTGCATTTCTGAGTTGATGACAAGGTTTCAGTAAAGTATGCAAGATGATAATTCAAAGTGAAGGGAAAATCAATTTGCTGTGTTATATATTTTTTTTAAACTGCTCAAAAGTGATGCTTGTATGTTTCAGTTCAGTATGTTATGTTCTATGGGATTGAAAAATAAGTAAAATTCCAGATACATTGTGCTTACTTGTCATATTTGAAGGTTGAACTGGAGTGGCCATCTTATGAGATGACAATACCTGCAGTGGCCACAAGGCAGTCTGAGTTTGAGAACCCTGGACTCGGTATTCTGGAATACAGGACGTCGTTGAAGAAATCTCTTGAAGAATGGATGTATTACCAGAAGGAACTGATTCACTGGAAGGGATTTTTTGGTATTTCTGCAAAGGAAAATAAATCCAGTGATGAACAAATGAGTGATGCCGTACAGGAAGCACCCCCAACACAGCTTTCACTCTTCAGACACTTGAAGCAATCATTTGAGCAGTGGGAGACGTAATGCATAAAACATTCATGTTTACTAGTGGCAGCAGCTACAGGAGGTTGCAAGCTTTCTCTGGGTTCATCCGCACACTGGGGAGGAACAGTTGGATTAAACATTATTGAGCAAGCTTGACTAACAGAAGAAGAGTGTGAGCAAAAATATAGAAAAAAAAAAGGAGATGAAAATTATGAAAAGTGTTACGGGTCCTGCAGTGAAGATCCTGCAAGCCATGCAATTCAAAACCAAGATGCAACCCTGATGAATCTACTGACGCCAGAAACTGGTGAACAGAGTTACTTTACCTTCAGAACTCTTATGGCGAAATAGCACGGCTACATTCAGAGACTGGTAACATACCACCTGCTGAACTAAACAACTTCAGTTGTCACATTCAAGGGCTTTTTGTTGCTTAGATAATCAGGGAACCATGTTGTTTATACGCTTCTCTCATTGTTCTTGCTTCAATTGTGCAGAAGTGTGAAACGTAAACAGTGAAACAAAAAAAATAACACATCCCAAAACAGTACATAGCACCGCATATTAATGACTGTTAATTTGCACTAGATTGTTTGGCTGGATGCTCGTGGTTTGCCGTGTTGGATTTGCACAGTGGTTGTAACGAGATCCCAAAGCCAGTGGAGGATAAAGAGAAAACCGCCATGTGTCTTCTGGGATTTCACCAGTTTGAGAGGACGCCACATGAGACATCTGGGGAGGACCATCAAGGAAATGCACATGCTCACTGTGTACATGGATGATCTGACTGTGGAAAGGGAAAACCTTGAGAAAACATGAACAGCAGCTTTTCAAGGTCATAAATCCACTCAAAGAGGGTGGGCTGACGTTATCAATAGATACTGTCAGTCCTGGTGATCTCAATTAATTCATGTGGGCCACATTGTGTATCAAGAATCCAACACAAAAGAATCCGACATATATACTCACTAAACCTTTACATTGCATCAACAACACAACTGTAGAGATGTTACATTATTTCTGTCATTTTCCTGAGTAAAAAGATGTATAAGCAGGAAGCCGGCCTCTTTTATCAACCAATCAATCAATGACTTTATTTGCTCTTGGAGGGCAATTAAAAGGTAGCATAGAGCAGGCAGTGCAAATAAATAGAAAAGTAGACAACAACAACAACAACATCACGGGGTAAATAAATAACAGTACTAGTAAAAATTGCATAATAAAACTGTGAGTCAGATATAAATACAACAAAAAAATGTAGGTCAAAGGTTAAATATGTATCAGCATGAGTCCAGGAGTTCATTGTGAGTGTGAATGAAAGGTTCCACCTCAGGAGCCGGTTTGAAAAAGTGGCAGTTGTAGTGGCTCCAAGCACCGTTGTATTGTAAATGGATCTTCCAAACGCAGCAAAAGTGTTGCGGTTACACTCGTTTTCGTAGTCATTTAAACAGAGCCAAAGTCTGTCTGTCTATAAAAACTGAAATAATGTCAATAAAAAAAGAAAAGTGGCCCAACATGAAAACAACATTATTTTCAGTGTTTCAGCTGTTGCAGTGTAAATGCATGTCCATCTGAAAATGTTGCCGTGAAAACTTTCTGAAAATGAAAACTAAATAAAAAAGACGCTTTTCCACTTGAAACGTTGCTGTGTATACAGGGCCCATATTATACAGGCATGTACAGAAAGGGAAACCTGACACAGGTATCTGACATTTTTAAAGACACCATGAAGACACACAAAAAAAATAAGCGAACACAGAAAAACTACATTAAAACCAAGATACACTACAGCAACATATTAGCTTCACGGATCAGTATCAGATCCATATCTAACAAGTGTTGCGTTACTGTGTCTATGTGGGTGGTTCAGTTTAACAGCTCTCACGGTTCACTGTTTTGAGTCATGATCACACTATAGAGAGCAACATTCATTCATTTATTTTTGTTCTTTTCATGAAAGCAAACTTTTTTTTTTTTCACAACAGTTCACCCTAAATGATCAGATAAACAGTTCCATAATTGGAAGAGAACAGCCGGAAGAAAGCATTTCTTATATTTGGCTGCTTCTAAATCATCCCTGGCGTCATCTCAGGAAGTGGTCATGCAATGGATGAGAATAATGTACGAACACCATGTGATAGATAGGTGAAACAGAGCTGCCCTCTTTCACTGTCAATGGCGAAACTAATTCGATTCAGTCCAAACACACATGTCACACATGCTTTGTCTCATGTTGAGTTGTGCTGTTTGGCAGAATGCTGCACCGCCTGTATTTTCGCAATACAAGATATTGTTAATGGCTGTTCGGCTTCAAAGAGAATAAAAAAAGGACTGCGGGAGTCATGTTTCAGGCTTTTACTGAAACACTCATTTGTCATATTGTAATTACATGGCATTCAGTTCCAGAATTAATGTTTTAATAAAATCTAACTGCCATTCTCAAACTGAGGAATGCCAAGGCCTACTTAAAAATCATATAATCTCATGGGCCCACCCAACTCTGAAATGCTTTAAAAAGAATAAGAAGAATATCCCCACAACACTTATTCCAGGAATTATATCTCAATGTGAAAAAGCGATATTGTCACTGAAGTGCATATTAATTGTGCATCCAGATGAACAATAAATTAACTTGCAAATTTTTCAATAAAATCATTGAGCTGTAGAGTCAATCACAGCTGGTCTATTGTTGTGAATTGTTAAATAATCTAAAAGCAAAAGGCAGAAAGCAGAAGTCCATAAATGTCCGCAATATCTCATCCACAATTACTCAACACTTATTTAAACAACGCTGATTAGAAAACATTCATCACGATCCTGCAAAAAATGACCATATTCACTCCAGACATCAAGAATGAAATGAGAAAAATATAGTATTTGAATGCTGCGTCATTCTTCCTGTGACTGTCCCACTCCCTCATTTAGGCCTCGTTTACATGCCAAGTGACAATGCAAAACTTTTGCTGCGTTTTGGTGCTCACAGTCACTGAAAATGCAACTTTTTGAAAACGGCTCTCAAGTTGGAACTCTGACTCTTTTGCCACTTAAAAGGAGAAAGTGCATCTTTCTGAAAATGCTGCTCCTGTGAATGCACACCACAGTTGTAGTAAATAGTTCTTCTGCACATACGCTGAGAGATGAACAATGTTGGGGCTGACCACACCTTCATGCGGTTCCTCTTCACGCTTCCAGCTTCTCATTGGTCGAACCGACCGACCCACAGAATCAAACAAAGGTTCAGCCTGCGGGACGACGAGAACACAGGTTGTACTACTTTTTCTCTTTTTCTTTTGGATCGTCGGGATGCAGTCCGTCCCTCCTCACTGCCTCAACGATGCACAGCTTTCTATGGAAAGCCGCCCAATCCAGACCCGGTAGCAGACAGTTACAGAGGTGCCCTACGAAAGCCCCGGCACTGCACCATGACGTTTTAACTGTTCCGACATCCCGTTAAAACTCGTGCATTCAATACCGGGCCGACATCGCCGCTCGGTATCGTCATGTCACCTCGGAAAGCATCTTTCCGTTGCTCCAGCAACTCAACTCTGCGTTCCGTGAACACGTACCACCATCTTTGGCTCTGTGAGACACCCCCCCTGCTCATGTACGAGCATCGGGTGTCTTGTTTATCTGGTTGCTACGCAACCATCACGCCCCACAAAAGTCGCCATCTTGGAAGGATATACTCGGCTCAAACAATACTGATAGTTTGGCAATTAATTCTCTGGTGGTGCTCCTTATATTATTAATTAATTAATAACGAATTTATTCAAATTAATAATTTTTAATTAATACTTTATTTTTTAAAATAATTTTTTAACGCTAAGATATTCATAAATTACTTTAGGAGTCATGAATGAGTAAATGATAGTTAATGACATTAATCATTTCAATTTTCACAAATTAACACAGTGATTTATTATTTCCAGTAATCAATTACTTACAGTAATTTAATGCTGATGACTAACCATAAATCCCAACAACAATAACAATGATAGCAGCCTCCAGAATGTCAGGATTCCCAGTCCATATTCGACTGGGACTTTTTTTTAGCTTTATAGTTGAGAGACGCCTGGAATAACAATACAAAACCATCTGTCCATATGAATGTCTGTGTACTCGCCACTGGTAATGTTGAGTGCATATTGAAAAATGACACAAAATTGAATCACGCTGTATTATCAGTTTAGTCTCATTTCTCGATAAAAAATTTGTATTTGTGCATATATTTGGGAGTAAAACAGACTCATTTACAAAACTGAAGGCTGAAAACCTTTTCTATGCAATTATTGTAAATGACCTCTCACAGCCAACCTGCAACACTTCGCAGACCTTCCTCTGAGAATTTACAGAATTGCATATTAGTTTGAAATAACACTTAGTTCACTTTTTCCTACTTTACTCTCCCCTCTTTTTCCATCTGACTGGAAGCAGCAAAGTACACTTTTTGAATGACCACGCTGAAAAGGAGGCATCAGTTTCATTAAGTCAGGTTTTTGCCATTTTTTCACGGCCAACATTCCATCCTCTCTTTTCCACCGCAGGTAGAAACTTGCAGTGCGGCAGCAGCCCTTTGGAATCACTTCAAGTTGACTCCATTAAATTCACAGACAATAGCACTGTGCTGAAAAGCCACTTGAAGATGTTTTCAGCAATCAGAGTTCAAATGTGCCTGAGAAATGCTGAGGTCAGCGATGCCTTTTACACTGTGGGTCGATGCTTCTCAGTGAGAAGAAGAGCCAAAGTCAGCCTTAAATTAGTGGCGAACAATAGCCCGCTCCCTGTGCAAACAGTTTGCTCTCCAGTTCGCGTGCAGTCACGGTGTGAAGAGTCGACAGGTGTGGACTTTAGATGTGCCGCTGAAAAGGAAAGCTGTAAAGCAAACACAGCCGGGGTGTTGAGTGCAAATAAACCTGCTAGAACACCCAAGAGCAGGTGGTAATGAGGAAAAACCTTTAGTTTTCCAATTTGCCAAGCTGAGCTTTGATTGTACGGACGTCTTCTTATGACTTTAACGTGATGAGAACGTTGGTCAAAAACAGCAAGATGCTGTCCGTCCCAGTTTCTGTGTGGGTGATATGTTACCATTTCACGTTTAATCTATTAGTAGTAATGCAAAACATATGCAGGCTACATAGTGTTTAGAATCGCTGCTCGGCTGCGTTTCAGCTGTCTCACGTGTATGTGAAATGTGGATATACTGCCGTCTCAGCGGCCCAGTGCGAAGCAAGGCTTTGTGAGGTGGCAGACAGCGATTGTCCCCGTAACCCCATTGTGACTGGAAAACACGGGGATGCTGCTGCTGCTCCCCGCTGGCAGCGTGCGGATGATGAATGATGCCACGCTGAACTAGTTTAAGAGGAGCATCACACGATCGTTCATTTCAAAAGGCAGTGCTTCACACGGCGGCCCGGGGAACGCCACGGAAAGTAATATCCATCAACAGCCAGCCATGCAGGAGCGCTATCAGCAAACACAATTTAGAGCTCAGTAACGTTATTGTTTTTCTCTCCCTCCTTTGTCCCTCACGACACCGATGAACTGGCGGATGTGATGCTCATTTGATGAATATGATACGGCTGTCGTGATAATATGAACTTGGTCATTATTAGGACAAATTGAGTTTGTATGAAAAGACATTCTGTAAAAAAAGTTGTTTTTTGGGCGGTTTGTTTACTACATTATCACAATGAAGACAAACTCTGTAGTTCATAAAGCTCACCTGATAAGTTCCCCTCAGAAAATTTAGACCCTATTTGAACATGAATGTTGAAAACGCTTATTAACAATAGTGTTTTTAGTCCGTGACAATTTGGAATAAGGTTTCCAACCAAATGAAACAGCTTCAAAGCGCTCCCATCTTCTTCATCTAATTAGGAAAAATGCAAGCTTAAAAAGCACTAAGGTTCTTTTGGTCCAATTTTGCTATCTATAAGCTTCCATCTGCATGTGTTGCTATTCTAAAACAAAAATGGAAAAAAACATATTTAATTTCCAGAAAATTGTTCATGTGTCAACAAACCCTCTGACTGTGGATGAAGCTCTGATATACTTCAACTATGAATTACCTCCATGTGAGATGAGAGTGCCACACACTGATCACACAATACATGACCAACATATGTAAAAATTCACAAGTTCAAATATCAAATATATTCAGTAAAACCCTAAACTGCTTTTATAAATTGGCAGTTCAGGCAAAAAGTTGATTTTCTCTGTAACGTTTTTCTTTGTTATGGCACCATACATTTTGAACAATGTCAACAATTAGTGCAATCTCAACTTAAAGCCAATTTTGATGATGAAAAAGAAATTGAAATGCCCAAAAATCATCCGTTGCAGTCACAGCTTTCTCAAGAGTAGTGGAGTCAATACAACACTGAGACCCGAGCTGAGATGTCTGTGTTAAAATCCAATGCATTCAATGCACGTTTTACAACAATGCTCGGCCACAATCAGCATACTGCAGCTACCAGCAGCAATAAGTCAGTGTCGTAATGAGCTCCACCGAAACAGTTGACATGAGGTTTTGCTTGTCATCTAAGAAATATTCCAGCTAATAAAGTCACAGTGATTGAGTATACACTGGTCATTACATCTGATATACACTGTTTTATAGCTGCTAAAACAACCCTGACCTGTTGAAGCATGGACTCCACTAGACCCTGGGAGTTGTGCTCTGGTTCCAACATGTCAGCAGCACGCCCTTGACGGACGTCCTGCAGGTATTAAGGTGCCGACTTGATGTGATGTGCATCGATGAAACTTTGGCTGCCCTTAAGCCTGTCACCAGATCATGTCTGTTTCTTCTTTAGACCTTTTTTGATTGATACTACTCCCTGCAGAGCTGGAACATTCCATGGGAGCTGACCCAGTCATCTATCCATCATGATCTATTCCCTGTCAAACTCACCGGAATCCTCACCATCACCCACTTTTCCTGTGTTTTACACAACTAGTTGTTCACTTGCTCCTGAAACTATCGCATCCACTGACAGGTGCTTCAATAAAGAAACACAGCCAGTTATTAACTTTACTGATCCTATACTTAAGGTTGATATTTTCAATATTTGAACCATATGAAATGAGCATAACTTCAGAGGTGGTTGTAGGCAGATGTTGTTATCAGTGAACAGACCCAGGCTGGCTATTGCCTCCTACAGTATCATCACACAAACAGTTAATGAACTGACATAGACATTTTTCATCAAGCTCTCGGCAAGACAGCAAAGTGTGTTTGGTTTTTAGTGAGTGATGTAATTACTGAGGAGAACCATGATGGCTGCAGCTTAGTACAGAGAATACTGTAGGTGTTCCATTCTCCACATATATTTGGAATATTAACACATTTTAAAGTTCTATTTCACGCTGACATTTCTCTCTAATGGGCCTATTCAAACGTCACTTATCTCCTTATCTCCACTAAGAATTAGCATCTATATGCGCTCTTTAAACAGGTTTAGTCCATTTTTCTCTATCAGTGCTTCAATTTCTATTTCTCATCCAGTTCTTCAGTAATCATGGCGTGATGGAAGCAGGTATCTTCTACTCCGATGAGACAAAGACTCTCACTTAGATTAAGGGTGTGTTCCCATTCCCCTGTTTGATCCGGGCCAGAGTTCTTTTCGGGAGAACATTTTGTTTGGCTGATGTGACACTTCCCACGAACTTAGAACTGAATCTGACAAGCAATCTCTGGTCCCCTTGAAATGCTAGGTCTTGCCTCACTTGTAAACGGCTTGAGCCGGTTTCAAAAGTGAACGTGAACGTGACCCAAAATGAGTGAAAATGAATGCATGACAGTCTCATTAAATAACACAAACTATCAGGTCACTAATAGGTCAGTGTTCCAGATTGGATATAATACTTTGATGAATACACACAAATAAATTATTGTACAAGGCCCACTCAATACAACATGCCAAATTGTTTTGCATTGCTTACAATTGCATTTGGTTTGAAGACTAAATCTCTTCCGCAGGTCTTTTTTATTCTCACAGTTTTGACTTTGTGACCAATCACCAACTAATCCGACTCCATGGTATCACCTTTCATTTTGTGGCGACTCAGTGCTCCATCCCATCATGCCATGGCAAAGAAAAGCAAATAAACATGGAAAATATACCACTTTCAGTCGATGATTATCATATAAAAAGTGTTAATGAATGCAAAACCCTCATTTGAGTTCTCTTTTTTGTACACAATGTCACTCATGTTGTTCTCAATTTATCACTTGCAAAATGTGCTAACAAGAGCCTGCTATTTAACACGCTATATAAAAGATCTATAGGCCCTTTGTGTTTTGATGGAAACTGACATGCCGAGCTCCCAAAGGGAAACATGCTACATTTTCTAGAAGCAAAATGTGGTATTGATGATTACTGAGTGTACTGTACATGAACTCCTTTTAAGGTTGCGGTTATGGGTTTGACGTTGTGGTGGTTATGTCAAGCTGACTTGTTCAGACGTCATGATCTTCCCTGCAAATGTTAAAACCCCCAAGTGGCAGATTTTGCTATGGGCAAAGTGGGCAACTGCCAAGGGCACGTATCCACCAGGATAAGCAACATAAAGCATTTATAAGATCTGATTTGTCTGTTTTGTCAACTGTGAGTACCATAAACTTTTATTTTGACATTCATTCCAACAGGTACACCATGGCAGGATGACACGACACACAAAACCCTATTCGCTCCTTGTTGCAAACTAATAATCTAAACTAAACTAGATAAACTGACTACTAACATTAGTTCATGTACAAAAACGCAACACAACACAACCATTACCAACATTCAGTCCAGTCCAGCCGTCACCAACCGAACAATGGTGCATGCCACCATTGCAGAGTCCATCCTCACCTCCTCCATCACCATCTGGTCCTATGACTGCCAAGCACAGGAGCAGACGTCAGTGTATCGATGCTCCTGCTGAGTCGATGCAACCTGCTGTCCCTCCAGGGCATACAAATATAACAGATTTAGATGATCTGTCCTGTTAACATAAGATATTATTTAGGTCAAGAAGGAAACTCTCAGAACCAAAAGTGTGCTTGTTCCAGCTTTTCCTCACTGCAGCTCGTGGCCACTGCCTATTACCTCGTAAACAGCATCTGCAGACAAACAGTCATAAATTTTGACACTCCTTCTTCTTTTCCCAGCACTTTTTACAGATTTGTACGCAGGAGCGGCAACACTGCGTGCACCCGGGGGAAGTTTGCAAGGTGCCATTTATCTCTGGGCCTTTTGAAGAGAAGGAGACGTGACTCATGCTATTTCCTCTATTTTGCACAGTTGGATTTCTCTCAAGTTTCAACCTCTTAATGGTGAATACGCGGTAAAACCGAATGACTCCATCCCCCGCTGTGACAGGATCGAGTCAACAAGTTGCTGCGTGCAGATCTGCGCTTCACATCCTGATAACGGGCGCTCTGTGAGGGAAAGTTCTTTTTTGGGGTTTATTCATTATCCGTCTGCATTACTCATGTCGGCCGTTACAGCGAGGCTGTGCTCAGTTAAAAAATAATTAACTGGGTCTTAATTAATGCTGCTCCCTCCCTCTCGCTGCTTCTCTGTCTCCCTGAAAGGTGCTGAAATGTTGTCCACTTGGTTTCATAATTGCTGATTTATCTCGTGGTATGTAAATTACATGTAAAACTACTACGTCGTAAAAACAAAAGAAAAGCTTGTACAAAAACAAGCTGTATTATGCTACCTTATAGCCCAGTACACATGGAGCATATCGATGTGGGTTTTTTTTTTTTTTTTTTTTGCGTTAATAACATATTTACCCTGGAGCAAAAAATATAATAACTTCACATGTAGGTGTGATGATTTTCATTATTAGCTCTCTGACTAAGAGAGCTGTTAATTTCAGCCCCACATTAATCAGATGTTGATGTCCTGAAGCTGTGCCTCAGTTCGAATGATGCACAACTCACGACTGCTTTTCATGCCTGTCGATGACTTATTGAAGCGGTTTTGGAAACAGAAATTTCCTTTTCCTGTCCCCCCTCACTGCTGCATTAATCACTGAATCCGCCCACTCCCTGTACCCTCAGTACTTCAAGAGTTGTTTTAAATATAATATTATGCTTCAGTGTTCATCCTCAACACAGCTCAGCCCAGTTATGGGCTGAAAATGCATTGAAACAAAACCCCCAAAACTTTTGTTATTGGTTTCTTTTAATTTACATAATTGGTTCTGCTTTCAGAAACTCTAATTGCAACACTTTTCTCTCACCTTATTGTCTAATTAAACCATCTCAAAGCCTTGGCCAGATATGCTAATTTGCCGTTCACAATACATTGTTGGAAATCTCATCAAATTTTCCTCACAGAGACTGAAAATGGACACATTTTCGCCGCCCGTCATGTTTTAGTGACTACGTTTTGAGGGTGTCTGAATGATGCATGAACGCTGCTGTGGACGTCTGCCCCCAAAATGTGGACGGTGCGCATGCAAGCGCATCAAATGGGCATGCTCCAGCAGAGCCAAATGGAGGGTGGTTAAGGATGTATATCTTGTGGTTGTTTGATTCTGTAGTGTGTGTCGGGACGTTGGAGCATTTTGAAAACAATGGGAGCATGTTTTTGGAACAGATTTTTGGCAAAAAGCCACAATGGCAAACATTTCCTCCAGTCACATTTTACAGGCTGTGCGCTATGCAGCAGACCAATGTTCTTTACTTATATGTAGTATGCACAGTTCAGCATCCTTGTTCCATTTGGTAGAATAAAGTTTTTTAATGGGTACACTCACATAATACCTAAGACTTTTCTGTTAGACTTGCGTGTTAATAAGACTTGGCCTACTAAATTTATGTCCTTGCAAAACAAGGTGACATTCACTAATTAAAGCTCTCATTATTAAGTGAAATCCTTTGAATGTGATGACTGAAATGACAGTAAATATTTTTACTTGTCTACAATATCAAAGGCTGTCAACAGTGGAATTTGGAATATATCCATACATATGAGGAACTCCAATATTCAACTAAGGAATTGTGTTTGGCGTGTGTGCAGGGTTTATCTACTCTCTGTGCGGCCAGTGGCATGTTTTCTCACTGTGACCTCACTGTCTCATCTGTAGGGACAGTAAACGGCATGGCAATCTATTTAATGTTTCACTCAAATTAAGGTAAGATGCTGTGTGTCAGTACATGATTCTGGTGTTTCCTGGCTCTCGTGCTATCAGCCTCTGTTTACACAATGTTTTCAATTGAAAACGAAAAACTTTGATTGCATTTTACATGAGAACAGAGCCACTGAAAATGCAACTTCTGGAAAATGGCTCCCAAGGTTCAAAATCTTGAAAATGCTCCAATCTCCGTGGAACCGGCACACCACGGCAGTAGTAAATAGTTCTCATGCACTTGCACGAGATGGACAATAGCAACAATGGCGGTCTCCGGAGTGTCAGACTCCCAGTCCATATTCTCCTGGGACTTGGTAGTTTATAGTTGAGAGTCACCCGGAATAGCAATCCAAGCTCATACGTATGCTTGTCATTGTTAAAGTTCACAACGAATTGTTCTCTGCACGCATGTGTGTGTGTGTGTGGTTTCATTACAAAAACAAACAACAGCACCCACTCGGGGCCCAACATGAAAATGTTGGGTCACTAGTGTCAATGTCTTCATCATTTTTGATCCCCCAGATTGAGCACCTGAGGCTACATGTATTATCTCAATTTAAAACCGTCTCTCGCAGTTGGTGTTTCCATCCATTTTATAATTTAAGGGTCGATCTGCAGTGAAGGTTTGTGAGTAGACACTGTGTACAGTTCTTCTTGGGGTCAATTATGATGCGCTGCCATGTTTCTACATTCGCCCATAATGGACAAACTAAATAGTAACTAAAAAGAGAGGCTGTCATTATATTTTTGGGAAAAGTTGTACCATCCATATATGCTTGGAAGGGTACACTGAGTAGCATTCTGCACAGTCATCATAACAAAGAATTCAACGATAAACAATTTACCTGAGAGTTCAGTATTCAGATGCAAATGCAAAGGAGTTTTGCATGCATTTTAAAAATGTATTCATGAATGCTTTCTACTATAGACCTCATTTAAATGTGCTGATGTGTAAAAACCTCCACTGTGAGTTCGTGGGGTTTTATTTGAGTTCTGCAGTTGTGTAACTTCCCTTTTCTCATTTTTCATTTTCTGATTTCTTTTGCCAGAATTGCATCAAATGCTTGGTTTTTGTTCTGTAACAATAATCACATCGCACGTCATTTGTATTTCTTTATATACTGAGTAACAGGGGCATGATGAGAATGATTATATGTGTGAGAAACGCTGCACACGATCAGATCTGGAAAAAAAAATGTTTTGTTGTGTGATGATTTGCTGTGTTATTGGGCCCTGTGCTGTACAGACATTTCTCGCAGGGCTGAACGCTTTTGTACCCTTGTGTTTTTAAAAATGCAATGATATGAGGGAGATGAGGAGAGATAGCTGGAGCGAGCGCATGAAAGGGTGGGAGATGGAGTGAGACGAGAAGCGGAGAGCGAATGTCTGCGCTCTAATCCTTGTCGTCTTGGTGGGGAAGTTCTGTTTGAACAGAGAGTGACGAGGCAGGGCACAAACCTCCAAGATGGATCTCTGAGATTAAAGTGCCCCAATCGCTGCTCTCACATCACATCCCCTACCATCAGGGGGGAATTCATTTACTCACACAGAAAGACGGGGCAACTGAGAGCGCGGAGGAGAACTGACAGAAAATGGAAAGCAAAGCCTGTCTGGAGGCTTTGTAGGAATTGAAAGCGGTTGAACTCTCTGAGGGCCTGTGGTTCGGCTTAGAGACAACACACTGAAGGGAGACATGCAGCAGTGAATATACCGAATGTGCCATGATTTGTATGTCGTCTGTTTTGCTACCTCTTCATACAAAATGACATTACTATATCAAAAATACAATTGAGTTCACTGTCTGTGTGTAGCACAGTGATTTTTGGTTTCCTCTTTCATAAATCTTCCACCAGGTGACAAAACTTCATGCAGCACAAAGCTCATCTCGAGTTCGGACACCGCCTATTCACAACCTACAGCTCTGTATTCATTGTCCCTTTTAAGTCTCGAAGATGCTCATGGAAAGCTGACAAATAAACTCTGCACTTATTTTACTGAGTTCAACCAGTATTCCATAAAAAGCAAGTGTCAAGAGTCACAACATCACAATCATCAGGTGAATACGTCGTTGATGATTCAAAGGTATCCATCCATCCATCCATCCATCCATCCATCCATCCATCCATCCATCCATCCATCCATCCATCCATCCATCCAAACTGGGCCACGTGAAGACTCAACACATGTAAACTCCATATGGGAACACTCTCACTGTATTAAACCAGAGATATTTTCACAGAGTGCAAACTTATGCATCACCATGTGTATCTTTAACAATCCATTAATATCTTCATTTCTGCCACAGCGTGCACTTAATATCTTTTTTTTTTAAGTTTCACTATGCATATTCTCTGAGTTTAATATCAACATCACTTGTGGCTTCATTCAGCTGAGGGATACACATGTGAGGTGATAATTTCCTTTTTTATTTATAAACCAGGTTTTTCAAATATCCTACATGATTTGTTTTTTCCTGTTTCCTGCTGCTTTCTCTCCTCAGGCATCTGTCCAGCTCTGTTAGTCAATAATAATGCTAATGATAAAGTCTCTCTTGTATCTGGGAAAATAATTTGATCCAGGTTGTTTTTTTTTCTTTTTCTCGACTAGCTTATCAACTCTGCACTCTTCATCGATGTATAAGGGTGAAAGTTCATTGCTTGAATGAGCCAGAATTTTTACGAGCCTTCACGTTGATGCCGCAACTTCCTGCAATCTGCTGACCTTTCATCTCAAACCTCCCGGTTTTGGTGCACAATAAGCTTTCCACACCACAAATCCCTGAGTGTGCTCCCTTTGGGCCTGTTTCTGAAGCCAGCCGGGAAGACGACACACACACACACACACACACACACACACACACACACACACACACACACACACACACACACACACACACACACACACACACACACACACACACACACACACACACACACACACACACACACACACACACACACACACACACACACACACACACACACACACTGACTCAGACATGCTTGTGAATGTGAACTGATTTATGAAAGAAAGCCACAGAAAATGGCAACTTCGCTGCGCCCTTATTTGTGGTTTTTCCGGATTGCAAATGTGATTTTTTTTATCCTGCTTGATTTTTAACGCATAACAGTGAATAGACTAATGGAATTGATGACAATCTGTATTGATTACCCAACACATTTGTTTTGTTGGACACGAGGCAAAAGGTGACATATTAACACGAGCAGGATCCAGCGAGTGATCCTATAAATTCTCTCAGCAAAGCAGCCAAAACAACACAAAAGAGATCACCCATCACTTCCTCTGTGCAGAGATAAGAGAGTGAATCCTGAACTGCCCGCATCAGCCCTTGTGTCTGAGCAGCCTGAAGCACTTTGGAGGTTGCAAATGAAAACTTTTAATATTTGAAATTCACACATGCGTGACCTTTTTTCTTTGCCTTTGATACACGTTGTTTTTTTATGCTAAACAAGAATGAACAAAAAAGAACACTGGAGCAGGAAAAGCCCCCAAAAGAAATCAACTGAATTCAACTATCCAACGGTTCATTTTTGATGGGATGCGTTGCACTGTGTAAGGTCAAGGCCAAAGAAAGGCAAGGAAAATATGCACAAGCTCACATCCCTGCTGGAATGTCACCTACACACCAGGATGTTGCTGTTAATCCTCGACATATAGGATATCATACAGCAGGAAATTGAGATATTACCACAACTAATGTAAATGCAACATGGACACGTTGAGTTGTGCCTCTTTTTGATGTTGACAAGCTTCCATAAGAAGACTGTGGTGGATTTCTTCTTGTAACTGCTCTTGGAATAAAGTTGGTAAACAGAGTTCTTCAGTCAAGGATATTTATTGAAGCTTCAACAGAAACACACAATGAAGACATCACAAGTCATTTGATCAATCTGCTCTGGGCATGTGCCCCGTCAAACCTTGGAGCTAACATTTTAAGGGAAGCGGGGAGGCGGGGAGGCGGGGAGGCGGGGGTGAGGATACTGGTTTCACCAGGATGGAGAGGTCAAAAACACAGGGGTGAGAACCCACATGCGGTTCCCACGCATGTGGGTGAGAAGCCTTTCTTGCTCTCACCGTCCTGATGCAGCTGCGCTGAAGCAAAGGGTAGACATGTCCACTGAGTGGGCAAATAAGATTATAAGGCCAGTCACACACACACACACACACACACACACACACACACACACACACACACACACACACACACACACACACACACACACACACACACACACACACACACACACACACACACACACACACACACACACACACACACACACACACACACAAAATACGTATTAGCAGGATACAGAGATGAACAGTATTCTTCAATAGCACATACCGGTAATCATTTTTCTATAACAAGACAAACAAGTTCATCATCACATACATTAGTGCAATGACGCTCAACTTTCAGGTGCAACCCAAAAGGCTCCACGGTACATTATAATACAAGTTGACAACCACTGCTATTTATCCATGTCAAACCTGCTTCTGAGCGCTTTACAAAACCAGCCACTTTCTAGTTGGAATCTCCCAATTTGATTGATTCCCGCTGCATATTTCATCTTGGAACGTGAAAAGTTTTCTATTTACCAGTAACTCAAGAATGCACTGATATTTATTCAGTAGATGTCAAATGATTTTTTGTGTTGTAGACTTTGAGGCATGATATCTTTATATGAATCTTTAAATGAAGTTTACCTTTACTTTACACCAACTTTTGTTTGGGTTCTGAAATTCAAGTCTACCGAGATAGATAATGCAAAAGTCATTGGGTCGTGATAGTTTTTTCTATTTATTGTAAACAGAAGTAGTTTTTAATTCCTAATGAATCCATGAGGAATTTTAACACTCTGCACATTAATTGATAGTGAATTCTTTTTTTTCTTTTTTTAAGTTTAATTAACATAATGTTTGCTAATGTTTTTCAGACTCTTCTGCCATTCAAACCACTTGTTTCTACAGTAGAAAGTGAAATGACTGGATTACTCTCAGGAGGATGTTGGGGTGGATGGATGTCTGGACATGTTTTCCATTCAAACTAGATTTATAAATAATTTAGTTTCCTGTGTGCAAACACACAGACACACACAAAATTGTTGGAATTATTTAAGAATGTTCTCCCTCGATTAGTTGTTTCACTAAAACATCTGGAATCATGGATGGTAAGTAACATGGGAGGTAAGAATCATTATGATTACAGTTAATTTCTCCACATTTTAATAAACTGCTGTTTTTCATAGGTGTCACACAATGTATGCCAAGCTAATGGAGTTCGACTAATAGAACAGCAATAAAGTTTATTAATAAATACATCACTTGGGTGCACAGTCTCACAAACACTGTCACGTCAATGTCAAATCTGCCTCTCGGGGCTTTTCCACTGGGAAAGTGGGAAATTTTGCACACTGCATTCAGATGAGACACTTGGTACACATGGATCAATGGAGATGGAGATCAAATCTTTTGGATGTAAAGTTGCATCGGTCGACCACATGAAACACAGCTGAACAAAACGTTCTCAATTTCCAGTTCCTCACAACATTGTTTCTGAAACCAGGTGGTCTGCTTTAACTGGCTGTCTGTAGTTGAGTTGTATTGGCGCTCTGATTTATGCGTCTACACGCCATATCAAAGACAAGACACAAACAATTTCCAGACTACAGGACTTGGTTTTGATGTAATTGATGAAAGTCCCAACAGGCCACTGTTTCTTCACCACTGTTTCATTGATGTTAATGATGTTGATCGTTTCAGTCGGTGTCACACTTCAGCTTGCTGACATTTGCCAATTAGCATTAAACGCAATAAAGAAGTACTTGACCCTCATTAGTTTAGGTTTTGATTGGATGAGAAATGAAGTCATTAGCATTCATTCATGCGTGCCTGGACGTTATGACAATCGATCTAAGACACACAACAGAAATGTTTCTCTTTGAATCATAGTGATGAACTATTATTAGACCTACTGATATTCTAAACCCTGAGGCCATACCACCAGCAGTGTAGGCAAAAACAGCACATATGCAATTAAGGGTCACATTTACAGCATTTTCTTCCTTTTGAGTCATCCTGCTTTTGCAGCTGCTTGGTCTGTGTCACATACACTTGGCATAAGTCTCTGTTTGTCTGAGGCACATAAATC
This sequence comes from Blennius ocellaris, assembly GCF_963422515.1. Taxonomy (NCBI): domain Eukaryota; kingdom Metazoa; phylum Chordata; class Actinopteri; order Blenniiformes; family Blenniidae; genus Blennius; species Blennius ocellaris. Next base: position 19,940,922 of record NC_137653.1, read on the forward strand.
AGCTGGTTACTGCCAAAGAGGCTGCCTGGTAATGATACAGTCTCTTAATTAGATAAAGCCACTACTTCCAACTTGCAGTGTGAAGAAGGCACACAGACACTCAGGCTGGCAGAGCCAAAACAAAGTTGGACATGACACAGTCGGTGCCCTGGCAGATTATGTCTGATGTGTGGTGCCGCTGCAGGATCTTCCTCCGCTCAATAGTCGGCAGGCTGACGAGCAGCGTCTTGTCCCAGCGCCTGGGCAGAAACATGTGATGCAAAGTTGGCAGCTCAGTTTTTCTAATTTTCATGTTTTTACATCACCTCGGATGCAGCATTTTGTTTTGGGGAGGGAAAAGGAAGTTGTGAAGAATAAAACTGCAATAATGAGATGCAGTTGCATCGGGACTATTTTTAGTTGAGAGTGATTGCGTTGATGCTGGAGATAAACTGAACACTGAAACTCCAAAAGGCATACACTCCTCTGTTACAGCGTAATGCCCCCAGAACCATAAATAATTGCCCCCACTCATTGTTTGGATCTATTAAAAACAAGAATCGGTGAAAATATCCTCTAACCAGCTCAGAAATGAAACGGGTCCTGATGTTAGTGATTTTTCTAAACCTGCAGTCACATATAAATCTCTGGGATGCTGCATTATTAAAAAGGAGCTAGGTGTAAAGCAAATTGCAATCACAGTAAAACACTACATGAACACAATTAATTCAAGTCCAATTTAGAAAAAAAAAGAAAAGTAAGTACAAATTGATCATTGATTACAACGTCTCTCCTACCCTTCTATCTGAAATACAGTTATTGTGCCAGAGCTTGCTTGAAGCTCTTTATTCAGCAACTGCTCAAATGGCTTTTGTGAACAATCCACAGACTTTGTTTGTAGCATACTCTTGGTTTCACATTTCTTCCAAGAACTCCCCTGCCTCTCAGAAGATTGAGTGTTGTGGCCCCCGGAATCCCATATTGACTCTGGTTTCCTGGAGCACGGCCATGCCGTAGCGCTGAAGGGCACATTTCTGCCTGCTTAATCAATCTCTTGTATATTTTCTTTTGAACTTAACTGACTGATTTTCTTCAGACGGCCAATTTTGAGAGGGTGAAGTGGGTACAGTTCCACTGGTCCTCATGAATTGCAATCTATTGATCATGCTGCTGCACGAACAAGCCAAATCTGGGCCAGCTGCTTTGTCAGCAGCCTCTCTGTCGGCTCTCAGTGGGAAAAACACTCAAGAAGTAAAACCAAGAAACATCTGGAAAAAAAACCCCCCAAAACATTATCAAGAGTTTAATTTCAAGTCTCCATTTTAACATCTGTTGTATTTACTGCAGGATGGGAACATTCAATAAGACTGGAAGACACCAATGCATTGGTTATTAATCCTTAATTAGAGATTCTGAAGTTTTTGAAGTGTTTTTTTTTTCTCCTGCAATTTGGCAGACATGCTGGCTTCTACTACAAGAGGGAGGAGCTTGATTGCACCTTTAAGACTGTTTTCTTGCTCAGACTTTGGTGGCCAAAGACAAAGGTCACCCTATTGGACATCTATAGGACATCCGTTGTAACATTACTAATTTAATGTCATCAATGTTGATGTTGTTATTGTAAAAGCATCACGTATTGTTTATTACTTCAATACTAATATTTACACCTTAGGTGCAATAAGTGGTTACACTTGTCATATTATCTGCATTTATTGTGGCTTTATCTTCTTTTTACATGGTAAATCTGAAGTAAAGTCCACATCTGGATGTTTAGCAGCTCCAGACCATTCTGCTCTTTCTGACAAATATTGCAAAACAAACTATCCCCAATGCAATATAAAGCGAGGTCAGACGGTCCGCACATACAGATGCTCAAATGTGTATGAAAGGCAAGCTTGATTCTCCCAATATAAGGAAAAAAAAAATTGCAGCATTTATGTAACACAGGTATCAGAATTTAAAATGTACTAAAGTTATTTATTTAATAACAAAGTTTCTGAGTTGACAAATGTCCGATTTGTACGTCATTAACTGTGATGCAATCCAACTTCTTTACTTTGGTTTCTCCCAGTTGCTTCAAAGAAAGGCTGTGGACCTTCTATTACAGGTGATTTTCCAAACCATTTCAGTGAAGCCAAACAATGGTGGACAGTCAATCATACATCACAATTGAATAATTGTTTACAGAGAGTGCTCCCAGTGTGTCGTGTTCAGTAGAAACGGGTCCAAGTGGTTCTTTGAGTGTTGAAGGTTGCCGACCCCTGGTCTGGCATAAATACAGTGATGTTGTAAGATGTAGTGTCATAGAAGGAAGATACTATACACCCCCTCTCGGTGGCTGCAACAAGGACGACAACCCATCGTGGCATCCAGGGAAGGACTATAACTGTCTTGAGGACAATCAAGACAAAGGTCGCTGTCTAGCTGAAGGGAAAGAGCTGATTGTCACAGTGAGAAGAAAGAGACTGAGTGAGCGGCGGAGTGGAGAGGGGGAAGGGGCAGCTCTGAGACCTACAGGGACAAGCAGCGTTCTTAGTCTTGTTAAAACACAAAGACAGTGATGTTTTGGTTCTGTTGTCCTCTACTAAGAAGACTGAATACAATTAATTTAATTTGAAAAGCAAATCCTGGCTGTCTTCATTCTCCACACCCGCACCTCTGAAGCACACAGAAAAGATTCCAACCTCTTAAGTCATATTTTGTGTCTATTATATCTGATATCTATTATATCTCAGAGAATAGACACAACAGACATATATGTTATATCTATTATCTCAGGTAACAGATGATAGACAGATCTGTTATCTATATCTATTATAACAGATATATCTGTTATATACCTCACATATGTTATGAGGCCATAACAACATCATAGCATATTTAAAATGTATGGAAATGCCTTTCCAGAATTATGCTTCCCTCCTTTATTGTCCTCAGATCTGCCACCATTCCTCATGGCATGAAGTCCACAGAATGCTGGAAACAAGCAGATATGTTGCTTCATATTGACATGGTAGACATGGTAACATTGACAGTTGCTGCACTGTAGATACTGTATTGACTGCCATGATGTAAATCTATTGCATCTCACCCCAAAAGTGCTCTATTGGATCCATTCAAGTCCAGTGACCTCATGCACACAGTCATGTACGAGAAATTGATTGGATGTTGGTCTCATGGTGTTTCATCCTGTTGATGAAACACCATGAGAGGATAGAGTGATATTGGGATGACAGTCAGTTTTTGAACCTTTCTTGCTCATTTTGAGAGTCAAAATTAAATGTGTACTTCATTGAATGTATTCAGTGGCTGCTATGTAATTGACTGTTTGATTTTTTTTTTTTGTATTAACAGGCAAATAAATAGGTACGTCTCATATTGTCGTTTGTTTGAAGTTGGACATGTAGTCTTGTTGAACTCATTTTAGAGAAGTACTTTAAAATAATATATTAGGAGGGAAAACTGCACAAACTATCGCATATCTTATGAACGCTGTCCTTATAGCAACATGACTGAAGCAAAAGGAGTTGCAGGTAACCTTCCTGTCTGTTGCCCTTGAAAGCATGTTTCTTGCTACGGCAGCAAGTCCTTTTCTTTTTTGTCTTTTACTTACAGAGCAGATGTTGCTACTCCTTCCCCTCTCTCCCCCTGTGTTGACTTCTTTTGGGACTTGTTAATCTGGACCAGGTTCAGTTGGCTGCTCCGTCCTTACCTGTGCAGCCGAGGCTGCTGTGCGAGGGGAGGCAGTCTCGGGGGCTTTCCTGAGCTCGTCCAAAAAGAGCCTCCCCCCAGTCCCTGTGGTTCGCCCTTCAGATATGGGTCAGCTCACTTCATATGACAAAGGCACTGTAGGTCAATAAGTCAATGACTTCACTGTGGCGGCCCGGAGACCAGCGGCTGCTCTTTCAGCTTCATGCGCCTCCTACTTTGTCAAGGATGACGGCTGATAATCTGTCCTCTTGTGCACTGTCCCCCAAAAGTTGTTTTTGTCCTGTGCTCACATTGTTAATCTTGTCTTCTTTTGCACCTACAAGATGATCACGGTGTCAGGAGTAGAAATAGACATAAAAAGACAGGATGTCTGCCCCTCCTGTTTTTGTGCAGTGAGAGCAGGTGGCGGCTCAGGCTTCTTCTGTCTCGCACCGTTGTGGTTTTCTCCTTCAGGACCGCCTGAACAAGTTCGTAAAATGTTTGGAATGCTCTGCTCTGCACCTGTCACGCATTTTCACGAGCTGCCAAAATATCAAAAACATCTCATCTCATCACCATTACTAATCTCCTCAAACTTGAACATGTTGGATTATAACCTCTCAGTGATCCCGAGAAAAACTGACCATTGTTCCAGTGCATCGCCTGAAAAAGCATCTGACTGATGAAAGTGTTTTTGGATGTTGCTTGGGTGAAACATTACAAAACCTGACCAAGAAATAAAAGATGAGAAAGAGCTTTAGGTGCACCTGTTACGTACCTGAATACATACTGTACATCATGGTAATTCTTCTAATTCTAGCAACAAATTGCTAAAAGCATTTGAGAAACATTCTTTGCAGGTACGCTTGAAATTGTGTTGTGCGAGTTATTGAAAATTATATATTAAATACTGCTATTCATTGAAAAGTAGTGGAGTTACTGCCGAAGAATTTGCCCCTTTAAAAATGTATATTTTGTGTCTTAGGGTGTTTTCATACAGAGGAGTCTGCTCAATTTGGTGCAGTTTACGTTCTCACTGGATATTAGGAAGCAGACTAAACCACTGTGATGAGGTCTTACAGTTGCAGCATGTGCTTATCTGTGGTGCCTTTGCCCCCAATTCACAGTGATTAGGAATCAAAAATGAAAAGGAAACTCACAGGAAACATCATGGTTGGCTAAACGCACCAAATATGGTCATCTGACCACATATCAATAACCAGCTGCACCTCCTTATTACTCCATATCTGCCCATGATGACACAGTTTTCCACCACGTGCTCCATGGCCCCGCTTACGTGACGATGCTTTCAAGTGAAAACAGAAAACACTTGATGTGTTTTGGGTGTCTGTCGACATGACAACAGTGTTCAGAGCCCCTGAAAAGTCAGCTTTTTGAAATGCTGCTACTGTGCATGCGCACCACGGCTGTAGCCAATAGCTCCTCCACACATGCATGAGTCGACGAACATTAACAACATTGGCAGCCTCCAGAGTGTCAGACTCCCAGTCCAGATTCTCCTGAGACTTTGTAGTTTTATAGTTGAGAGTCACACTCGCTGGTACTCAAAGTCCTTCATTCCCTCAGCTATTAAGCTATTAAGTCTAAACGCAGACCAAAACCCATTTTAAATGACTTTTTAAAAGATTTTTTTTTAAATTACCAAAATGATTTTATTTGGAAGACATTTAATTCTTGTCTTCTTCTTCTTGTTTCTTTCTTCTTCTTTTTTTAATCAATCACTGTTCTGTATCTTCTTTTACTGTTTATATTCTCCCTTGTTTCTTTTTAATTGTAGGTGTTTCATCTTGTGTGTTTTTTTAATCTTTAATTTTGTCATTCTGACATTTCCCCATGTCGTATGAGTAACTTCTTGACAGATTGATGATTGATGAGTCAATTACTATTTATTTATTGACCAAATGTATGCATGCGTTTAAATGTACATACTGGGAATCTACAAATAAATTGCCCATTGTGGGATGAATAAAGTTGTCTGAACTGAACTCAACTGAACTCAACTGAACTGAACACGCAATAGTAATCCAACTTCATTGTCCATGTACTCACCATTGTCATTGTTTATTGTGTTTGTTCTCTGTGTAAGTGTGTGGTTTCATTACAAAAACAACCAACAGCGCCAACTTGTGGTCTGGCATGCTAACTACATTATTCTCAGTGTTTCTGCTGTTTTTGTGTACGTGTACATTGTTTTTAAAATGTTGTTGTGTACGTGTACATTGTTTTTAAAATGTTGTGTAAACACAAAACTTTTTTGAAACAAAAAAGCAAAAACTACATTTTCAATTCAAATGTCATATCACATCAACTTCTTTGGTTCATTTTCTGTATTTGTGACGTTTCCCACTGTGAATAAACTGCACCACAGGTTATAGCAGTCGGGCAAAGACTCGTGTTTTTAAGAACACCAGAGTCTCCAGACTTCAATGAACTTTTCCGCCTGCACAAATAAAGCAAACGGTCCAATGAGATGAACTCTGGTCCTCCAGAGCAAATACCTAAACCCATCAGCATTCGTTTGAAAGTTTGCTTCAATTTTCCCACTCAATAATTTATTATACTTAAGAATTTGCACATAACTGTCTTATTGTAGTGTGCTGTGACATATAAACTTATTGACTGTAACAGTCTTCAGAGTTTCCAACACAGTTGAAGTTACATAGTTTGCAATTCACAACAATGATTGCACGGCACAATAGCAAACAACTACCATACATCAGGACTGTTTATTCAGAATTTACACATTTCTCTTCTTTTGCTTCTGTTCTCTCTCACTTTTTAGTCATTGTTTTTAAATGTCTTTATTTGTTGTTGCTTTTATTGACATTGTTCAGAGATGCTCCATAATAAAACCCTGCGCTTATGTGCAATTACATATAAAACTCCAACACATGCTCTTCTTTTGATCTGTAAGGAAAACTAAATTGTTTCTGGTACATTTTCATACCTTTATTGACAGTGTCACACACAATTTTATGTCGGATACACTGATCCGTGTTTATGTGTTGATGATTTGACTGGTAGAAAGTCGTTAGTTCGAAGGTGTGCGGCTTGAGATGATCGATGCTGTTAAAGGCTACCATAATGGCACACTGTGACGTACTGAAATGTCAGTTGAGCCATTTCACAAGCATGCATTTATTAACAGTGATTTGCAGTATATCAATTGTGAGCCTCGCTTGTGGTTCAGTAATTCAATCATATTTGTTTAGAATCCCACAAAACTGTCAGTGCAAGAAATGTGTGAAAGTCTGTGCAAAAGAAGCCAACCACTTGCATCATACCAGTCATTAATTTATCTCAGAAGAGTGTTGATAGAGAGAAAAAAAAAAGAAAGACGTTTTTATGTTTTGAGGGATGATGCTGCAGCACTGCTGGTGGTTGGGGGATTAAATAAACAGCCTAAAATATATGGTCAATATATATAAAAGAGGCTGAATGCATGAAAGTTTGTTTGTAGAAAAATCTTTCAGTCCTGTTTGTGTGTTATTTGAAATGTGTGTGTGTGTGTGTGTGTGGGTGTGTGTGTGTGTGTGTGTGTGTGTGTGTGTGTGTGTGTGTGTGTGTGTTTGTTCCGTGGGTGCATTTGCTGATGACAGCTACATTTTCTGCAGTTGAAGTCATTTCCATCCTCTCCAGAGATATTAACTCATAAGCAGTCTGCAGTCTTCCTCAATAGAAAATTAATGGCAATGATTTATTGAAGCAACAACAGAAATCCATGTAAGATGCTTTCCAACATCAAATTGAATATTTCATAAACATCAAATTGTAATGACATCGAGGCACTTTACTTACAAAGGGTGGTGGTTAAACTGTCAGATCAACACAAGAATGCAAGGCTGATCAGTTCAAAGTTTGAGACTATCAGGCGTCAAATATGTGAAATGGAATCAATTCTCGCTTCAAACAAATGTCGCCCATTTCAACTCAAAGTTTATATTCCTAACCTGCCCATCCAATCATTTTCTGTCTTGTTTGCACTTGTCAAATTCCATCAGGACACATTATCCCATTTGTATTGAGCCTGCTGTTATCAAAGTGACGAGTGCTGATGTGATTCATGTCTGATTAACTGCAGATCACAGGTTGCATGAATCATTTTCAGAAAACTTTTTGATACACAGTTGCAATACTGAACTTCAAATAGCAGAGTGAAATTAGAACAAAAACAACAGCAAGTCTGTGGATGTTCCATGTTTTTCTTCTTGTTTTTCAACTGCAGTAAAATGCACAACAAGCCAATCATCATGACTTAATTTATATCAGAAAATGTAGACTTGCCATTATGTATGTAGTGTCAACTCCAGGACAACCATAACGGAAGCAAGTATTTTACAATATACTGCCTGAATCCATTATAAATATTGCACTATATTGTTTAATATGTAATTGTTTCACTTTCACTTTAAAATGTTATTTATGCCAAATTTAAAAATTCTATAGATGCTTACAGGGGCAAAACAAGCCCAAAGGTTACTCTATTGATCCAGGGTGTATGGCATTGAGGGAAGGGCGGAAAAGTTTGCTCGCCACAGGCTGCAGTGACTCCTCATGACGCCCCGTGGTGCCTCTCCATGCAGTTGGAATCACACTAAATAGCTTCCTGTGATTGAACGGCACGTCATGGAGTGGGAGGCAGACGTTGTCCAAGGCGAGAGCAGGACGTGAACCGCTTCCTCCTTTCTGACCCTGCCACCACCAAGACCATGTCCACCCCCACCATGCCACTGGCCTTGTGGGTCACTTTGCACGGCTCTTCCCTCCGCCCTCAACCTGCCGCTCCAGCAAGCAAGCAAGAGAAAACTGGCCACCACATGCTCTTTAAACATCCTCAGCATTGTGCGACGAGTAATGAAGGACCTCAGCCTCCTCAGATTGCCCCGGGCCTTTTGGTCCCTTGCCTGATCCAGTTACTTGTTAAACTACTTATCAAAGCACACTTCCACCCTTGACAATGTGAAAACTGACACTCTGCATGGAAACGAGGGTCAATAATACCTTTGTGCTACTGAGATTCACATTTAGCTCTTTTGTCTTTGCCATCTTGGGCTGCAGGTGAATCACAGCCCGAACTAAACCTTATCAACCTTCTTAACACCAGAATGCATGGCGGGAATCTTAAACTGACCCATGGTTAAAACAGATCTAATGGGAGGCTTTGAGAATGTCTGAAAAAAATAACACACAATGTCCATTTAGACCATTTAGCTTCATGAATATGGATTATTGAATGTATCTCCCACATCACGCGTGACACTAGGACATGTTTATATACAGATAGATTCATGTACATCATGCAATGTGATTTACGACCTCTGAGAACAGTTACGTTTTTTTATTATTGCATCTTGCATGAAAATATGCTGCTGGTATATATATATATATATATATATATATATAGTAGTGAGAGTCATTTCCTTAGCTGGTCTTTTGTTTCTGGACTTGATTATGAGTTAAATTGCTGTGAATTGCTGTAAGGAAACAATATATTTAATAACTTCCTCCACATGTCCACCTCTTCAGCTGGTTCGGGGCTCAGCACTACAGCCAATTGTTCTACGGCGATTGCAAGTAAATCAAAATGGAAGTTATATTTTGAGCACATAAGTCCAGTTTGAACAGGATTGACAACACAAATCAGTTTTTAAACTCTAGATAGAGATAGATAGATAGATAGAAAGATAGATGGATGGATGGATGGATGGATGGATGGATAGATAGATACTGTTGATTTTATTGTCTGCTCGAAGCGGTGAGAGAAATTTGTCTTTGACAAGGCTCCAACAATAAAATACAACACATATTTAAATAATTAACAAGTAAAGACATCAGGAAATGTTAAACTAAAACAGGAAATAGTAGCTAAAAAAACAAAATAGAATATGTGTGTAATCCAGTTTCTTATTTCATTTTGTTTCAAGTGGCTATTGCATTTGGGATGAAGGATTTTTTGTAGATGTTTTTACAGGCAGAGGGACTTTGAACCGTCCGCCTGATGGGAATAATTGGCAGGAGTGATGGAGGGGGTGGGAGGAGTCCTCTGTGATCACAGAGCGGTGGTAGAGTTCAGGGATCAGTGTTTGTGGTGAACCAATGATTTTGCTGGCCTGTTTGACGATACGGGAGAGTTTTGATTTGTGTTTCATGGAGAGGGAACCGTACCAGGATGAGATATTGAATGTAATGATGGATTCGATAAGTGATGTGTAAACCAGGGTTAAATTGCCTCTGCTGACGTTGAAAGTCCTGAGTTTCCTCAGCAGGTGGAGGCGCTGTTGTGCTTTTCTATAAATGAAATCAGCGTGGTTTGCAAACAACAGGTCTCTGTTCCCTAATATGGAAAAGCCTCAACTTGTTGGACAGACTCACCCTGGATGGTGAGAGGACTAAAGAGGGGTGTAGGAGAGTTACCTCTGCCCCACTAGCACAACTCCTTTGTTTTTACAGTGTTCAACTGCAGGGAGTTTTCATCCAGGTCTTGTACCAGGGTGTTGACCGTCTGCTGGTAGCCGGTTAGTGCTGTGCTGTCCGGCAGGTGAGCCATCAGAACCATGTCGTCTGCATATTTAAAAAGTGTCATTCCTTCACTGTTACAAGAGATGCTGTGAGTGTACACAGAGAAGAGAATGGGAGATAAAACATAACCTTGTGGGACGCCTGAGTTTAAAATCACTTTGCTGGATTTAAAACCGTTTAAAGACAGATGCTCTGGCCTGTCACGTAAAAAATTCCTAATCCATAAAATCAGGATGGGGCGAACCTGAAGGTGTGAGAGGTGGTGCAGTAAAGTGTCCGTGTGCACAGTATTAAAAGCAGAAGAGAAGTCCATGAACATAATCCTGGTGTGGGGGTGTGCACAGTGCAGTTGTTTTGTGACAGAGTCCAAAAGTGTAAGACATGCATCCTCTCCTCCACGTTTTGCCTCATTGGCAAACTGAAAGGGGTCCAGTTTGTGTGAGAGCATGTCTGACAGCCAGACTCTGACCACTCGCTCCAGGCATTTACGCACGGAGGTCAAGGCCACTGGTCTGTAGACCTTCAGCTTTTTGGGATAAGGTTTTTTGGGAATAGGGATGATGGAGGATTCCTTGTGTGTTCCACACAAGCGTCCAGTAGGCTCTGACGCATGTGCAGTGGGCAGCACACAGGCCGTGCAGTCACAAAATTTGGGCCGCACACGTTCGACCGCAGTTTGAGAAAGAATATCACGTCAAAGAAAGTAATCTCTTTGTTATGCTGTCGGTCCTGACAGTCTGTGTCTGTGCTGAACTTTCCTTCCTCCACCACAAACTCTGCCCTGGCTGCTCGATTGATACGTTCCTATTAGACTTTTGCACCAGAGATAGAATCGCCGGGATTTCTGCAGCACATTTCAAGAGAGGTTTCAGTTTGGTAGCACAGCACTTTGCTAGCTAATTTAGTAACCGTCGACCCACTGGTGAGCGATTACTAACGAGTCAGCAACTAGCATAACAGTGTTCTCAGCTTCCTGCATTCAGTGTTGAACCATTGCCAGAAAAACATGAAGATTATCAAAAAAAAAATTGCTTGATTTGAATTCTTGTTGGTGCAGATCACACACTCAGTGTGTGTCCCAAATAAACATTGCATGCAACAGAAATTTCTCGCAAATAAAATAGAAAATTGACTCAGAAACATTCTGGTGTGACCTATCCCGCTCTTCCTGCTCAGCTGCTGGTGACAACACTTTAAAATCCGCTCATCCTTTCAGATCTGTCCGGATAGTCTTGAGCACAAACACTTCTATCTGATTTCCTCTCAGACTGAACTCAATAAAAGTTGCTCACAAGAGGTCAGTCACAACCTGACTGACTTCTACTGCTTGTGGCAGAAGGAGTATTTGCATATTGCCTCACAGTTGAAGGCAATTGCATTTGTTGTTGTTTGTATCCTTGAGGTAGAGCGTATCATATCTGTGGTCTTTGATTTTATTTGCATCAAAATGAGACACCCACGCCTCTATGCAGATTTCACAATAAACAATGTTTATTTTCATGCTGATCTGTGACATGTGCTATCCAGAACTGTAAATGTGTTTCCTTTGGGTATAGTATATTTAATATCTCTTTGCTGTCTTTATACATTAGTGGACTCTCACCTGCTACAGCGGTTTTGTGTTGAGATCAATTTCCATTTTGGCTTTGTATGCCATTGGCCTGACAGCGACTTTCCCTGGTCCTTCACTGGGAAACAAATCTGCCGCTCTGTCAGCTTGACAGCAACCTATGTCAGAGGAAGGCAAAGTGAAAGGTCTGTCAGGGCCAGTCAAATTATTTTTCCTGTCCTGGTGCACTTTCAGACAGATAAGCTGTCCTTAACGCTCTCACTCCTCCTCCTCAACTCACCTCTGTCGTCTCCCGTCTCGGTGGAAACACTTGGAAAATGTGATTGATAGGAAAGTGCAGGCAGAAGAATAATGTCAGCACTTGTTGCCTGGCAGAGGTCTCCATCAGTGGCACAGTTAACACGGGTCCTCCATCCATCTCGCAGAGACTCCAGACATCACACAGGTCTCCAAACAAATGTCACACGAGTCAGTCTTTCCCGTGTCGCCATTGTGCGGAGCGCTACAGAGTCCATGTAATTGCTGACAGTCAGCGAGGACAGGCTGGAAGGTTCTGTGAATGTAGAGGAGTTCAGCCACCGCGGTGACATTTTGAAAACGCTTGTTTTGTTGTTAACACGCGGTTCTGAATTGTGGCTCATCCAGCCTTTAAGACCTCTGTGCTGTGTCTGCACAGACGTCAGCGCCGTTAACAATGTGTCGGGCTCACAGGCCAAGGCTAAAGAAAACATATCCAGCTTCATTAGCTCTGCAGAGTGGGAATATAATTGATAATATCTGTAAGGAACTTGGCAGCACTGATGTCTCGCTCTCCGACTTCAAACAGGGTCGTAAATGTAATCAGTGTTTACAGTTTTGTGGTAAAAGTGCTCCTCCAGGATCCATTTGCTCTGAGTGAAGTTAACATGCCGCTACTACTTGAAAAACATAATTCACCTTTACTGTGGCTGTGAAAAGTGGAGTCGTTTGTCATTTATTTATCATATGACACACATGTAAATGGATTACATAGCTGAGGTTTAGAGTCCATTCTCTCCCGCTGCTGCTTCTCCATCGCTCATCCCGGTACTTCCACCGTCTTCTCTCCTGTCACCACAGCTGAGCTCATATCCATTACGCCGCTCCACTCCTGTGATAAATCTGTCTGTCAGCAAGACATCATAATCAAATTGTTCCAGAGGTCATTTAACATTGCAGAGGAGGGACTTCACTTTAGCCTCTGGAAGATCCGGCTCAAATACAATTTATGTGTCAGAGATGAATTGTGGAATGAAACATTTACGGAGAAAATGAACTGTCTTGCAGACTGAAATAGCCTTGTTATGACCAACTGTGTCACTTTATCCACTAACTTTCATCTTGGCTATTTAGGTGCTATTCTTCCTTACACTGTGACAGTGATTTAGATAATAATAAATAATAGATAAGACAGTGGCTAAGGACAGAATTGAGCTAGGAAAATATCTTTCTTTTAGTTCTGTTGGAAATTTAGATTTCTAATGATGTACTGACTCCAGCAGAGAAGATCTGAGCCTTAATTACTGCACCCAAAAACAAGCTACATCCACAGTGTAATTGTAGCTCTGTATATAGCTGTAGATTCCTAATGATACCAGTTGCACCCACATTTACTTTTTCACCAGAATTCACTTTTAATAAGTAAATCCGCTGCATCCATTGCAGTCGATCACAGTCTGACACAACTCCAGACTTGTGCTGCCGCCTGAAAACACTCAGATTTTCAAGTGATTGAATACAGAGACACAGAATGGAAGAATATGAAACTTGGTCGGCTTCAAGATTTTGACCAAGATGAGCTAAGTTTTTTATATCGACAATATCAAGGAGGGGGTGGGGGCAGAAATCATACTAAGATAGCTTTGTATTCTCAAAAATTTAAACAGCTGTTTTTGAGACACAAATAAGAGATATAAAATTAATTTAAAGCAACCAGGATAACATCAAGTCATCACTAAAACTAGCAAAAATGTTATATCTTATTTGGTAAATATATGAAAGCAAAATATAAATTAATGAATTATGTCATTTTTTTTAAAGCAGCATTTAAAAAAAATTTTTTTTTTGAAGACCATGTAGGACACTTAGAAAAACTGGTAGAACAAACATACAGCAAACACACAAATTCTTTTGGTTGATCTGACTTTTCAAGGAATTTTCCAAATAATATTGCACTCATCTATCTAAAAATGCACCAATCAGTCATACTATTACGACCGCCTGTCTAATATTGTTCATTTAACCAAAAACAACCCTGACTTGTCGTTGCATGAATTTGACAATATCAGTCATAGTCTCCATCATGATGTCAGCAGAAAATCCTTTAAATCCTGGATGTTACCTTGTTGAGCCTTCATGGGACGAGTGTATCACTGAGCCTTGGCGACCCACAACCCCTTCTGTGGTTCAACAGTTTCCCTTCCTTGGACCAATTCTGACAGAACTGCACGACTCTGCTTTTATTTCTCAGACCCGGTTTTCAAAGCTTCACAATTTGCTTTTATTTAACTGGCTATGGTCCTGCTTGTCCCTTTTCACACACCAACTCTGATGACAAAATACTCCTGCTGTGTCAATTGTCCCACGCTGATAAAGATAACCAGTTATTCATAATGTTGTGGCTAATCAGTGTGGGATTGAGAGTTTTACCAAGAGTTTAAACGAGCTCTAATATGTTCACTCATGTTCTTTCAATGTGGCGATTTTCTTTTTTGTTATTTCAAATAGTTATAATATGAAAGAAATACAAGAGTTGCTCCCGTTCTGTTCATAAAACCCCATTATAGACTTGTATTCTTTTTGGGTTACGTGACATTGGATCACTGAAGCCTCACAAGTACTGAACATGCTCTGAGACACAAACACAGTTCAACAATGCATATGATGCCTCCATGACACATCCCGACAGCGTTAGTGCTGAGTGGAAATACAGATGACCAGTCGTTGTTGAAGATTGACATTTTCTTCACATCATATTATTAATTTCAGTCACTCAATAAAAGTGGTTACAGAGTTTAGTTAAATTGATACAGGAACCTTCAGAAGTTATGTAACCAATGATTTTTTTTTTTTTTCCACCATAGATATTGGCCACTGTGGTGACTCTTCAGTCTATGATAAACCAACCTAAATATTTTTTTGTTGAGCTGGACACATCTGGTGTGGTGTGGATCAAACATATTTATGAGCTTTCACTGCAGATTTCTCTTCTCTTCCTCCACTTAGTTCTGAAAATTACAAATTAAAAACCTCTAATCAGGAAGGTTTGCACCGCCAGGAGCATCCTGAATTATAAAAATGTAACAATGTGGCATCGGGACTTTCAGCCTCAATTTCAACCCCCGATATTTCCATTTATCTTGGCGCACCATCAGGACCTCATCAGCAGCTTCATTGTAGGAGCTTGTTGTTAAATGAATTAGTGTGGAGAGTCCACAGCCAGTTTCACAGGGATCACCTGGATTGTTTGGTGTTTGAAATGAATGATGGGGATAATATTCATTTTAATTAGTTTGAAGTATTCAATATTGAGGCAATCCTCTTTCGCAATCCTCATCTGCTGCGTGGTTTGTACTTTGATCCATAGTCCTCAAAATAGCTCCTTCGATCCCACACGTATGTATGACTTAATTTTCTATATTTCAAATGTTTCTCAGTTTTACTTTAAATTAAAATGTTGATACAATTACCACAGTTAAAAACATACTGACAATATGTCTATATAGATATTTTCTGTTTATTTCATTCATCTATCAGGACAGCTCTGTGAAACTTCAAAATAAAAATACAAACTTCCATTGAGGGCATTGTGAGCGTGGATTACTGCAGGAACAGTTTTCCCAACATCAAGGCTCATGTCATGCTTGTTTTTGAAGTGAAATAAACATTTACAAATGAATAATTGATTATATCGGTATTATTTGGGGGTAAAGGAGTATGGAAATATGCGTGTTTTGGGTTCTTCAAAGACATACCTAATGCATAAGTAATGCTTTCCACTTTAAAGTGTAAAGTCCCACTTTTGCCTCAGGTATTTCATTTCATTGTGTTAGCATCTCTCTCTCTCTCTCTCTCTCTCTCTCCATTCTCCACAAACACAAATCAGAATGAAATGAGCGGGGGAAAGACAAGGAAATGCACATCAAAGACGTGATCATATGACACATTATGAATTAAACAGAACTGAGGCGCTTTTTCTCATTAAAACGTCGCAGGCGCCTCTTTCTGCTCAGCCGTCAGCCTGGCAGAGTGACAACGTGATAAGTTGAAAATATTGCTAACTCTTTCTTTAGAGTTAAAAAGGATTGTGATGATTAAAATATTGATGTGTTCAGGGTAATATTTAGGATTATATGGTGTGAGTAAATAAAACAAATCTTTACATTTATATACATATACAGGTTGAAATGTGTTGAATATTTCGACAATATTTTGGACATTTAATTTTTTTTTTATCTACACAGTGACGGTGACATCTTAGATGAATTGCTTGAATCTCATCCTATTTCGAGGGTCTTACCTCGTTCCTGTAGTGTGACGCCAAATTAACCCAAGTAAAAGCAAAACTGCGTTAAAGCAAAATAAACATATTTCATTTCAAGTTCTAGCTATCATATTGCATGCATTATCCCCTGTTGATATGAGAAGCATCTGCTAGACACTGTTTCTGTGATTAGATGAAGTTATAAATGAAATACGATCCCGTGGTGTTGGTGGAAGGAGTTGTCAAACACATTGGAGGGTTTCAGGAAATAAATCTGAAGAGGGGATTTCGAGACATAAAGGACAACGCAGAAAAAAGTAATAACAGCAGCCTCTTGGCTGATACAGGAACATATTACAGGAGAACAAACTCCTCCCAGCAGTTTGTGTCACACATTCCTGCAAGAACAGGATTGTGCCACTTTTTTTGACAGGCCTTTTTTGGATTTGGTACTCTGTGTTTCATTTGAATACTGGATGGTGCTCAACTGTTCTAAAGCTGCCTGTTAATGATGAACTGAAGTTAATGAGATGTCCTTTCACGAAAACAATGCTGTTTGTTGATTTTTAATCTAAAATGAAAAGAAATCAAGGTAGCAGGCCGGCCGTGCCAAAACTGGGATACACTCTTGTCATGTAAACGGTGTAATGAAAGTTTGCTGTTTTCACTTGAAAACATCGTTAAACAGGACTTAAGATCACACACCTCACTTACTTTTTTGGATTGGTTTTGTAGCCCTCATCAAAATTGCACCCAGGAAAGGCTGGGATCTACAGATTGGCGAAGTGGACTTGGGATCTGCGGTTTGCAGATTCGAAGCTGACAGGTTCCCACTGCAGGTCTCTGAGAAGAGCCATTTTGTCACAGATCAAGATGAACCCAAATGCAGACAGAGATCGAGTATTCAAAGACTTTATTAAAAACCAGACACATTTTGCCCTGGACGCTCCCTGGATGCCGTACAGCCCATGTGTCGAACTGAGGTCCTGGAGGGCTGCAGCCCTGCATGCTTTGCATGTCTCTCTGCTTCAACACAGCTGATTGCAGTGAGCAGCTGGTAATCAGGCTTTCTGTTGAACTCAGTGATGAACCATCAAGAGAATCAGGTGTGGGGACATGGAAAACGTGCAGGGCTGCGGGCCCCCAGGACCTGAGTTTGACACCCCTGCCGTAAAGTGACAGCCCAACACTCCAAGAAATGGGATTGTTTAAATACAGATAATTAAATTAAATTACACTTTTACATTAGTTTGCTGTACACAATGGTTTCAATTGATTTTTTTTGAGTTTGCAATTGTTACATTACTTTACCTGGAGTATGTAATGTGCATTGTCAAGAAAATGATTGCATGAAACCCTTATCAGTCAACTATTTCATCCATTTTCAGAGATGTACCAACTATTGCGTGGTCCTCCTCCTGCTTCTAGTAAAGTTATTTCTGTCAACAATGACAACATGCGATTACGCAAACGCCGTCAGCTCCCCTTGTGGTCTCAGTGGGTCAACGGGAATGGGGGCCATGATTGCGGAAATGTAATTCTGTTGAGGAGATTGGATTCAGGCTGCTTGACCCTGCGGCAAAGCTTCGCTCTCAGCGTTGCACATCTGTTTGGACATTAATTGGCTCCAGTGGTTCACGAATAGCTCTTGGAGCACAGTGTAGTGGTAGTGGGGAACACATAATAATAAATTGAGTGTGGTCCTTTCCTAATCAATGCTTTCCTTAAGGCCAAACTCAGAGGTACAAGAAGCAATCATGAAAACAATGGCAGGTACAGGAGTGATTTTGTGGCATAGCAGCTCAACAAATGGGCGGCGGTGGTGGGGAACCAGAAGTGTGGCCACGATCAGGGAAGAAGCATTAAATATCTGAACAGTGAATGAAGGCAGGCTTCACATAGGCTATATTAGGACCGAAAATTTGAGTTTAACGACAATAAATATGTGCAATTTTGTGATTTGGCCAGCATTGTAATCAGATGCTTCTCTTCACCCCTGAAATAGAAACATCGCATGTACATGGAAGAATAACACAACGAGCCTGTGTTGCCTCATCTCTCACAAGTAATTGCGACTTTCCAGTTGGTTATCCTGCATCTTGATTTAGATTAATTTAGTTTCCAGGGACACTCCTCGTGGCTGCGCAAATTATTATAGGGGCCCTCTTACAAATTTGCCTGCAGAGTGGATGTTTGTCTTGCTGCAGAAAACCCATTATGGGAGGAAGATGTAAATAGAATTGAGAACAAAATGGATTCATAACTTTTTTCTGCTTCAGTGAACCAAAGTGAAAGAGTGGTGATGTCGTTGCATAAAAACCTGGAAATGCTGCAGAGATCCAAGGGAAGTACCATGATGACGTGAGCAGAGTTGTTTGAATTTGTGAAAAAGGTTTGAATTGCTTACTGCAATTTTGTTCACAATTTACTGGAAAATATTTTTGTCACATTCATCAATGATCAACTAAGATTAATCAAATTAAATCAAGTACGTTTGTGTGGAAAACTCACTGCTCACCTCTTTTGTTAGAGAATGTTCTACTTTTCTATATAGTTTGATTAATACAAAAAAGTGAATACGATAGGAGTGTGTTATTTCAACTCTTGATGTCTTGAATCCGTGTTGTGAGTCTGCGGTGCTCATTGATGGACTCCAGTGTCCTCCTGAGTTTGAACACCAAGTACTGATTGAATGACTTGATGCTGCTCAGCACATTATCATGCAGCTCCAACACGAGAAGCTCTCTACTTATTTGCTAAAGAATTCTAATAGTAATGTAACTTTCTGAGTTTAAGCTAGCAAACCCATTGAGCTCCAGTTTGACGCGCTGACCACCCAACCATCCCGCCGCTTCACCTTCACTGGGCTTGAGTTATTGTCAGATGAAATCTTCCAATTATTATCTGTCACACTCAAACACCCTGATCCCCACTAAACTAAGTGGGAACAGCAGGGACTTTTAGTCAAAATTTTTAGTTAAGAAGGAATTGGATCCTATGATTTTCGATTTGACGTCCCTACCATACAAATAGGACGTATGCTGTGGAGGATGAGTCTTAATGAAGGAAATTAATCTGTAAATATCCCCTTGCATTGTATACAAGCTTAGTAATTGAGAAAACTATGTATTTTTTCATTTCCTTTTTTCAAAGATTGACAACTGTTGGTTTGGATCAGGAAAGAAACTGTTCTTGATGATCATACATAATGCGAGAAAATAAATGGTTTCGTTGTGCACTTGAGGGAGTGTGTGATCTTTAAGACTGAGTAAAAAGAAAGAAAAGAAACACAAATCGTCTCACCCTTCACACTGAGGCCCGCGCTTGCGTGAAGATTGACGTGAGAAACTGATTTGTGTTGAGGTTAGGGTAAGTGTTACAGTATATTAGGCATGGTGAGGGAATCAATGGAGAGTCCCTGAAAGCACAACACTGTGTGTTTGTGCTCGTGCTTGTGTGTAAATGTTCGTCTTTGTTGGTGTCTTTAAAAAGACTATTGGAGGCATGCTACTGATTGGACAGTACATGTCAACAGTGAGCACCTGCATTGACTTCTGTCACATTGGGATTGGCTTCGGTCCTGTGGGAGAGTGCTGAGATCCACTCGGTCGATCATTTAGCTTACACAGCAGAGTGCACGTCTGAAGCGCTCAGGCAGAATTTATGTGGGCCAAGTCTCAATGAAAGTGACCAAGAGCCAAAGAATAGTGCTCACTGTCAATCAAGGTGCCCACTTTATGAATGACAGCTCAGTCCAAAGGCTGTTAGCTAAAAATTGAAAAATGTGAGAAGGCCACACTTTCACAGATTTATGAAATTTTTATATGCACATGGGGATATTTAATTAGGAACTCCATGAACTTGGAGTCAGACGCAGCCACTGTCAGTACTATACAGCCCGACTTGATTTGTTACAAGCAGACAGCTGTCCCAACTGTGATGCAGCAAATCAGGCAGCTGGAGCCTTCACCACTTCAGCACCATGGACAGATCCTGAAAAGTTCACTCCAGCCTTCCAGTCGGAGGCTGATCATGTCCTTAAATCTCAGGGAAAATCATAGCCTGTGGGCACCACTTGACTCGTGATTTTTGGAGAAATTAAACAGCTGCGGATAACTTCTTGGAGTTCATTATTAAGCAGAATTTATCTTTAAATACCACAACTATGTGGACTTGTTTTTATGTTTTAATGGGGCTGCTTGTCTTGCTTTTAGTAACAGGTCCTATTTGTTTAGGGTTTACTTTAAAACTTCATCATATACGATGTGTTTCTTATAGGGTGTAAAACATCAAAAAGCTCATTATTTAATCTCACTAATCAGCTCCGAATACAAACTTTTATTGTCATCAATATGTGGCTCACCTGGTTGAGTGGGTAATTTTCTATATTTGGTTTAAGGTTTAGGAACAACCTAGACTGAACACCTGCCCAGTGTGTAACATGCCTCCACCTCCAGTCACATGGGAACACATGGGATCGGCTTTACCTCCCTGCCACACTTAGTTGGTGTAAAAGGTAGATATTTAAACCTTGATTGTGGTGTAAATGGTGTCTTTTTGCTTTATTTACTCCTTCCTGTTTGCATTTCAATTCCTATATCGTGTCCTTTCTTTTGAGTAGATGAAGTTGTAACAGTAAATGAAAGCTACAATCCTGACTATAAACATTTTAACACATCATCTATGCATGGATGTGACATTTCAAGAAGTGAAATGCTTTAGAAAAGTGAAGTCAATTACATATCGTTACTTGACCAAACAAGTAACAGATCAATTAAGATATTCATGATGACGGATTAATTAATAATGACAATAAAAAGGAATAACAGACACGTTGGTGAGGTGCAGCACATTAAACAACCACAAAGACATTCTCATCCTATCAAAAAGTGCCATAATGGATTTGAAACTACATCCCCCCCAGGTCTTCCTGGACATCTGAGCATATAGCTGGAGTCGAAGTAAGTTGCACCATTATTTGATGCTGTATTGTGTTGACATTCTACATCAGCGTACTCACGTGAGGATCTCGGCTGCTCAGTACAATGCCAGCTCACACACCATGCATGTCTTGTTTATTAAGATACCTCAGTGCTCTCACACAGATAAATGTGCCCACAGGGGCCTCTGGAATTGTATTCTTGGTGGGGATTTTCTTGCTTTTTCAATATTCAAGGTCATCCAGCTGCAGAATTACATTACAGGACATTAAATGAATAGGCTTTTGTCGCAAAATGAAGTCTCTGAATGGCAGCAATTTTCTTGAGTAGTGAGTGCTTGAGGAAAATAATTGTTTTCTGAAAATCATAAAATGGGTACTCCACTTCTTTCTGTTTGCAGGTTAGGAACTGGCTTTTTCAGATTTGATTTAAATGTAATCATTTGGACAATAGAAGTGTGAACACATGGTCAAACTTGAAAGTGCCCGCTGATAAACGGACAGAGCCGGAGAAGAAGGTTTTACCATGCACATCACGGCAAAATAGAAAAACCATCATCTTTTTTTGTTATTACTCATACACGTGATGGATTAGGATTCAAATTACTTCAGGAAGCATATGCACGCACACACACACACACACGCACACGCAGGCACACAAGCATGTGGCATGAAGCATGTAGCATTACACCTGAAACCTGCTTTTCAAACGCATACCAGGTACTTTTCTTTTGTAAAGTAGCTTAAGCTGAGGAATGGTGTCTGACACACAGCGATGGGGGTATAAGTAATGCAGTCCATTTAATTTAGATGCTGTTGGCTGGAGAACAAAGGCTTCTGGGTAGCAGTGAGACAATCTGAAAGTAGGAGAGTCGTGAGCAGTGTAAGACGCCCAGGGTGATGACCCCCGACGAGTATTCCAGCTTTAGACCTAATGAGGCCTGGTTCACTGGTGTCTTATCCTTATTACTTTTGGTTATAATGAGGGTCAGGCTGTTAGGCCATTCAGCTCTGATCACCCTTATTAGGAACCAACAGTGAGAGAGACAGAGGAAGCATAAAAGTAGAGTTTGTTCAGAGAGATTCAAGTGTTCAACTCAGCAGCTTGGGGACATGTGTTTTTGTCTGAATATCATATAACCCAGATGCTTCTTGTGGATTCTGTTTGATTTTGTTTTGTTTCAGCAATTAAAAGAGGAAAGCAACCAACAGTTAAGGAAAATTCTGATCACGCTTCTCTCCGCGCACAGTCACACGAAAACATGCGTGCAGACCAACAACTGTTGTCTATTTCAGGAATCGGTTCAATTCAGTTTTTAAAAGAGAGTCTGCAGAAGAGAAGCGTTTGGCCTGGACTATACCATGAGAAACATGTATAAAGTCATTGAATTCATTGGGAGCTGTTTAAGATAACTTACTAACATGAATTTGGAACGTATGAGTATCCTCATAAAAGGTGTTTAATTAAAAAGAAAAGGAAATAAACACACATGATAAAACAGGTTTTTAATATAAAAAAATTAACATAAAATAGAAATGTTAAAATAATATTACAATTAGATAATGCATAAAAGCCAGTAATAAATAAATATCCAAAGAACAAAATGCAGATTTCCCTTTCATGAGACACTTGTGGCAAAGGCCAATAGGAAGCTTCCTGTATTTAAGGCTGATGCACCCAGGGGGGCATCTTTTACTGAAGCCTGAATAAAACCCCTGAATTAAGAATTGGCACCCAACAGCAGACTACCAAAATAAAAACAGTGTCATGAAATTATTCATGATATTTTAATTAAATCATGAATTCTATTTAAGTGAAATAAATGTTCCCTGTACAACATGTATGCATTAACAAGTAAATTAGGCTAATTAAACTTCCATATCAGACACAGCCTCTGTGTTGTTTTTCCAATTCTTTATGTCAAGCCAAATATATAAAACTATTAATGAGCAAATGGGATTGCAGCAAGGTTGCTGGCTAGGTCATGTGGCTATCAAGAGGATGGCTGGACATTGTAATGAGTGCCAATAGTCTGGATAATATGAAGCATATGGGAAGCTTACACTGCGGCATGCAATGGCCCATCTGAAAATTGCACACAAGCTTTTGTGTGAGGCATTTTGAGACATTTAAAAAGTGATATGTTTTTGAATGCCCTGCGTGAGACATTCAAAGAACATTGCTTAATTGTAATGCAGATAGTCTACACATGAATGGTTCCGGAGCATCTACTAATTACAGCATTTACTGATGGACTGCGTGTTAAGCATGGGAGGCAGATCGACTGACAAAATAATGTTGACTACTGTCTGTCCCCTGTTGGCTGTGCAGCTGAATTGTTGATGGTTGAATCTGAATCAGGTTATCAGACCAATAAGATCTCCCACCAACGACCAGACTATTGGTGAATATTACAAGTATCAATGGATATTATATCTCAATACTCATGTTTGCTACTAGCAGTATCAGTATCAGTATTGGTGTAAAAAGGCGTTTGCCATCAGGCAAAATGACCTTGAGGTCTAGCTATCAAGACAACATGCATCCAGAGGTCTCAATGTACATTAGCAATGAATCAGCCCACATATTGACAATCCTTCTCTGAAAGCTTTCATGTGTCACTTGATCCTGAGGGTAGATAAATTTGCATGAGGTGGGTTGGTCACTATGGTTTTGAAATGAAAGGGGGCCTCGTGACGCAGTTCTGAAAACCTGAGCTCGAAAAAAAACCTCTATAGTTGCCTGCATACACAAGCATGATGTTCCATTTCGGCTGTATAATTCGATGCACTCCTGAGTATATACAGAAACGAGTGCGCCCCAATCTTGAAATAGCAACGAAAGCAATGTCATGCTTTTCTCAGTTTGAAATTACGACAATAGCTTCAAATGGACAGAACACAAGGAGAATGCATGGAAAATGTGCATTTTAGTCCAGCTAGAAAATGATAGAGTGGAGAGGAGGCTGAAGTTTCCATACTTTCAAATTACAAAAGCCCTCTAAATATACACAGAAGCATCGACTGGAGAATAATCCTGCTTCACTCCTCTTTAGAGGGAAAGGCAGAGGCATATGGCAAGGCATCTGGCTGCCTCGGCAAACATGTGGGGGTGTCGTGGAGCTTGGGGTGACAGGGTGAATTTACAGAAGACTGCTCTGGAGCTTTGTCATGATGGGGTAATTACACCCTAATTACAACGTATAAATGTTAAATGTCTCATGAGCTACTGAAATAGCTTTCTTTAAACCTGCATTAAGAGACATTTTATGTGACTGCTTCTGGAAAAAAATTTTAAAAGTGAAAGTGAACCCAACTTTAAAGTCCTGAAACCAAAACAGCCTCACCACTCCCAAAGTCTGGAGGTATTCTCTGATGAGCATGGCTCTGTGAGTTGTCCTTGTGCACAGTGTGATTTTGATTTATATATGTTAACATGGATAAAATAGAGCCGTCTTGCATGGCAGAGTGAGAGACATTTGAGTCTTGGTTCGCTTATTCTATCTCATGATGGTACTTTAGATGTACATAGACAAGGCACATTGTTGTTGTTGTTGTGTCACACTGTTCACTGTAGAGGTTTCACAGACCACATTGTCTTGATTAGCTCGCTGCATTCCAGTGTGAACACTGCCTTCACTGTTCGCTAGCTGCCATTGGCCACAAACCCCCACAACTGTGAACAGGATGCAGCAGTTTACAACAGAGATGGCTGGATTGTTACACTCACAGAGTTCATAGGATCTGGAAGTGAGTCCAGATGATGATGGGTGAAGTGTGAGGTACACCTTGCACAGGTTGCCAGTCCATCACAGGGCAATAACAGAAAATACATCATGAATTTCTGACCTCGAGACAATACAGATCCAACAAATGATCATACACACCGGTCTTCCAAGTTGTAGGAGGAAGCAGGGGCATCTGGAGGAAAATTATGCACATGCACAGAAATAACTTTCAAACTCAATAAAGAAAGAGCCTGAGCTTGGACTTACACTGTATATAATCCAGATATCAATCTCAGCAGCTTCACCTTTAAGTGTTTATTGCAGATCAAGCCACATATGTTTCTTTTTCCCTCTGATGGTAACAGGAATAAGTTTTAAATGTCTAAATAACTCTGCTTTGGGTACATGTAAAACTTTCCACCACAGTTCTTCTTCATCCTGCCACCAGATTCAATCAGTTCTTTTTTTTTTTCACACATCATAATCAGCTGATTCCCTCCACCAGCCCACACACCAACCTACATCTCTGTTGCTTCTTTTTACATAATTCCAGTTCCTCAAAGTTCTCTCGGACCACTGCAGTCCTATTCGAGGCCTGCTTCCATCTGCCATATGGATCATTACCTATCTGTCATTAAAATCACTTGCCTGTTGCTGCCAGTATTCACTGTGTCAGCATTTGGTGGCTCTGTAGGCCTACAGGAGTGTTGATACACACTATTTACTGGAAAAGGTGAAATAACTTTTCTTGTTGTTATTGTGGAGCTGGACAGTGTCCTGCTGAGGTTCCCTTTTAAATCCCAGGTCAACGGATTTCAAAGGACTGGAAAAGTACACAACCCATAAACAAGTCCAGGTTATGAATGTTTTACTGCACTGCTATTGTGTGTAACTCAGATTGAGCTTTACAAAATGCAGCAGAAACTTTGGAATCATTTCTCTGGCTATATTTTCAATGACAGCCAAGAGTAGCTGTAGTATTCACAATATGATATGTAAATGTTGCATATTAATGCCAAAGTAGCTGCAGGGTAAAACAATGTGCATGAACACTAATCAGCCATTACATGAGGACTAATGGAAAGACACAGTGTCAGTCTAAATTTGTTTGTTAAAAAAGCCTTGAACTCCTTCAGGCAAACCTCAGCCCTCTGCCCCCGAGAGTGTGCTGCATTGTCTGGCTTCTGGATGTCAGCAGCATGTCTTTTGAATCCTGTTTGGTGGTAAGAAGCTATCTCCATGGAAACACCCCACCAAAGCTGTAGTTTTGGAGACCCTCTGACCTTGTCGTCCAGCCTACACAATGTTGACGTATGGTGAAAAATATCCCATCCACCAACAAATGCCATGATCGCTCCCACTCACCTGGTAATAATGTTATGGCCGATCCTTGTATGTCCTTGTATGTCCTTTTCCACAAAATATGTCTGTATGCTAGATTGTTTTCAGACAATCTGCTGATCTACATGTGTCTATGTAATTGTGTCTTCATGTACAACACACAGTTCATTAAAAATACATAGAGAGTGAATGTCACAGTGGGAGATTTCTGAGAAACTCCACAGTATTTCAGCGTGAAACCAACTTAAAAAAGTGCTCAGATTGCCTCCTGGTATTGTTTGACCCGCGGATTGCCTTATTGATTGAGTTTTCATTAGTGGCCTGTGACTCACAGCTGTTGTAGGTATGTGAGTGAGGAAAAAAAGCCAATGAGTGTATTTGCTCATATAAACTGTGTGATTTCTGAGCAGCCACCATCTTTTTGTGCCGTGGAGAGCCATGTTTAATATTGACTAAATCGCGGGAGCAGAGTGGAGATAGCAGCCTGAGGCCACCGCATCCTGATGTCTCCTCTTAAATGTGGGGAAATGAAATGGGAGAGGCGATGGAGGAAAGATGCCACTCATCAAGCCCGGCTCCACCATCTTCTTATCACCAAAAGCAGCCTGTGGCTGGAGGGGTCCCACACAGATGAGAACTTTGGTGGTGCTGAAGCCACAGGGTATCCACCAAAGCACGCTCAGGGTATGAATGATGTATGACAGTTCTGAGCTAACTCAGCTTGATACAGGCTCAAACTGCTGCAAATCAAGGCTTTGGGAGGTTAAAACTTTTAGGCGAGCTCGACTAAGGTGGCGTATGGCAAGTGTTTCAGAGAGGTCGAAGGTTAATTGCCTCTCCAGCGGTCTCTGGGGTGGACGGATGTGGGTTGTAGCTGGATTGAATTTTGTAAAGATTGTACAGTAATTCTTGCTCTCTTTTCCTCCTGTCTCTCTCTTTCTCTCTCTCTCTCTCTCTCTCTCTCACTCTCGCTCTCTCGCTCTCCAGACCTCTGCATTGCAGACCATAGCAGTGTGGGAGGATATTACCACTGGCATTGCAATGGTGAGCTGACCAATTTCAAAACACATCTGTTCAATTATACCTGAGAACCTCGAGATAATTAATTCTCTTCCCTCTGGCTTCTGCTGAATTACTATTGATTCCAGCAACTTAGGAACCAGCCTAAGCTCTTCTCCACAAGATCGTGTATGCAGAGAGATTATAAAGTCATAAACCAGTCGTTTGTGCTTTTTTAGCCTCACAATCGGCAGACTTTGAGAGCTTAATGAGTTCATAAAAGTATTCATAGACAACTTTATGGATCGAAAAGAGGATGAATGAGGCGAGTTTATGCAGCTCTTTCAAAAGGAGTGTGTGTGTGTGGAGACAGGTGGACAGGTAGACAGACAGAACACACATTCATGGAGGTGAACGTATCTCATGATAAAAAGGAAGCAGGTAGAATTAACGATTTTGTCAAAACACACATTTCCAAACTGCATGTTAAAGAAACCTCTAATACAAAATCAGAATCATCCTGTAAATACAGCAGATGATATGGCCGTGTCTGATTTCTTACTGTAAGAGCTCAACACATTCCTTTTGTGTGGTGTAGTGGTTCTCACTCTCACCTCATAGGACAAAGGTCACGAGTTCATATTTATGCCGGGCCTTTCTGTTTAGAGTTTCAATGCTCTTGCTGTGTGTGCAGGGGTTTTCTCCATGTAGTCCATTTCCTCCAAAAGCATGCAATTGAGGTTAATTGATTTAGTGATCCTAAATTGCCTGTTGATGTGAGTGTGAGGATGTGAGTGTGAGGTTGTGAGTCTCTGGGTACGTCCAGAATGTCCCTCCTTTCTCCTTATCTATCGACTTTTACTTAACCCCGTGGATGATATCACGGGGTTAAGGAAAGGAGTTAGAAGGCTTCCTAAAGTAGTCAGTGAATGGCGTTCATAGTTGGTGTGGCAGTCGGACCGCACTTTCACTTAGTGACATCATAATAATGCGACGGCGGCGCAAGTTAGTGACATAGGCCGTGGTGGGGAAAGGATTACAAGTTTCCGAAAATGGACTACAAAAAGCGCATTTGGGTTTTAGATGATTTCAACTTGTTCCAGCAGATTATTGCTTTGGTAACTTACATGATCTGTGTCCTTTTTCCGCCATTGTCATTTTCCGTAAACGCTCAGATGAGCGGGTCCCTTTAGATGTTGTCGCCGCAAGGAATTGTGGGACAGCATGAGCTCGCCTCCTTTGCGAAAGTGTGCATTAATGCTACCATATGCTAAAGGAGGCTCTAAAGGAAGCAACGAGCCTCCTTTTCTTTGCTTCTTGAGAATTCGGACAGTACTCATCATGGCCGCTACACAAAACACTTCCAGGGTTCAGTGAAATTCGATAGATAAGGAGTTAGGAGGGACATTTCAGATGTCCCCTCTGTGTTTGCCCTGTGACAGACCAGCGACCGCTCCAGGACTCTGAACTGGATGAAGCAGTAGAGAACATAGATTGATCCTAAAAGCTGTTGGGATATTTTTCATTGGAAGGGAAAAAATGGAAATATATTAGATGGCATCTTCTTATTCACTGGAAATCGACCCACTGGACTTGTTCCATCTCAAACCCAGTGGCTCAAAGACACCATGTCTTTTTGAAAGCGAAAGAAGATCACTCAGTGAAAGGTCACTCTGGTAAGTTTCATACCAAGTGGGACTAATTTTTCCTAATTTATAGGACTACCCCCCCCTCCCACCACCAACGCCATCATGTGTTTATAATTTTTTTTAATCAATTAATTTACTGTGCTTCTTTGTACGGTTGTGTTTTGTGACGCTCCTCATCACTAGTTGCAAACAGAAATGTTCAGAGCAACTGCTTCCTTCAAACACATTGATAAGCTTGACAATCAGTTGAATGTTGTCAAGACTTGATTATAAAAATGTTCTTTCAAGTAAATAACTTAAATGAATTTAACTTAGATTGAATTATTTCACTCCATTTAGACAGTTTCCATTTATACATATGAGAAAAACTCTTTATGAGTTTAAACTACTTAATATATTTAAGTAAAAAAAAAAACTGGATATAATTGAAGTTAATGAGTTTAAGTAACTAATGTAGGTATCTTATTTTTAAAAAAGTGTTTGGAATGGATTAGCATTTGATCAGGATTACGTTATATTTTTCATGCTTTGCAGTTCATGTGGTCACAGCTACATCGACCTATGCAGGTCTGGTTTAAACGTCTGAGTGTCATGTTTAAATCCCCAATGAGCATGATGACAAGGGGACTTTTTTATGTGACACTGTTCTACAGAGCGAATGAAACACCTTTCTATGAGTGCTGACTAAACACAGCATACCCACAACTCGCTGTTTGCGTGTTTATGATGTTATCGGACCAAATATCAGTGGGCCATCAAAGTTTGGCTCCATGGTTTGATGCAGGCATTGGCTTTTTCTATCAACACATTTGATCATATCAACCACGTTCATGCTCCTTTCAGATCAAACCAGAGGGGTATGCAAAGCAGTTGAGGTGCCCCCTGGGGTAGTTTCGCTCCACACTTGCACGATACCAGAGTATGATGAGAGTCTGTCCAGGACTACTTCTTCAGGCTGCTCTCAGATTTATTCATACATACTCCCAAAACATAACTGGGTTTACCTGAAAATGGCAGATGGGAGGGAACAATTAGACAATTAAAATATGAGGAAAATGTATTATTTGAGGTAATAAACTTAATTGTCTTGAAAGAAGAAGAAGAAGCAGAACCAAAATGTATTCACATAATGATTTTCACAGACAAGAATTAGTAAGTCCACAAACTTTTAAAATCAATTAAATCGATCAGCCAGTTCACCAGGGATCTTGAGGTTACTCGTGGGGCTGATAGCAAACTTAGATTATTGGACTTATGAGGCCAAACAAAAGAAGAAGAGTGGATGAGTTCAACAACATAAAAAGGTGCTGACGCAATTGAGTTTCTCAAATGATTTGAGTTGAGCAGATCCACAGCATAGATTTACTCTAATCTCTGACTGCACCATTCGCTTTCCCTATACTGGGAGTAACCATAGATACAAAGTGCACTGAATCTTGTAATTAAAATCAAATAAAACCTGTAGCTCACTTTTTTCTCTCGAACAAAGAGCGAGCGTGCTTATAAAGCAGTGTGAAGCCCAGTCCCTTTGTGAGGACTGAAATGGTTTTTCACTGGATTTGTTGTCGTAGCAACTCTTTTATGATTTAAAAAAAGATCAATTTAAAAAGAAATGCTGATGATAAGGAAATGTGTCTTCATATAGTTATTCAAAAAACAGGAAGTGAACCAAAAGGTAGCCCTTCGGTTGGTGGGGGAATTTTCAATGACAGGTTTGCAATCACAGAATCATGCAGTCATTCAAATGGATTTGCTTTTTACATGGAGTCTTTTCAGCCACAGAATGCGTGATTCATTCCCACTGATTTGTTCACTGCAAGTAAGGACGATTCTTTGGTGTAACTCTTAAAAACAAATGCTGTTATTCCAGAGAGAGAGAGAGAGAGAACAGATTATTCGTCTCTGGCACTTTTACTTCATTAATGTAAGGCCAGAGTCAAGATCAAAAGTAAAATAAATGCTGTGTCACAACTGCAGAGAGCAAGACTGGATCTCAAACTTTTCCACTCTTTCAACTTATGGGGGAGTCCATTCATAAAGCGAGCATTCATCCATTTCTTTGAAGAAGTGGAATTTTCCACAGTTCTCTAATGTAAGCTGTCTTATGAAGAAATAACTCTGGTAGAGGTTTTCATCTCTGGTGTGTCTCTATGCTGCACACACCGCTCCCTCCACACCCGGCTCAAAGAAAAATCAATTTGCACCCTTCAGAATTAACTGTGTCCAATTCCCACGGATATGTTTATTTCATTCACTCCAAATGAGATTATGGACCAACAGAGTGACCCTGAAAATATCCATGGCGAATCCATTTCTTGATGCAGAACGGAGTCCGAGTATTTCTCATAAGGTGGCGCAGAAAAGTGATGTCTACTATATACAGTGCCTCTGTGCTCGTTGATGAAAATGTTTCCAAGATGCTACGCCATGGAGTGACCCGAAGCTTCTTCCTTTGCATTTCATTTGCTCTGCTTGAGTTTCATCTTCATAGATTGGGATCACATGTACTGAGACTCAACACACGGCCTCTACTTAATATTGATATCCTATTGGAAACCAATAGTCAGCCTTGCATGTGTAAACTGCCTGTAGGTGCTGATGTTCAGTAGCAACTCTGCACCCTGCAACAT
This sequence comes from Blennius ocellaris, assembly GCF_963422515.1. Lineage (NCBI taxonomy): Eukaryota > Metazoa > Chordata > Actinopteri > Blenniiformes > Blenniidae > Blennius > Blennius ocellaris. The sequence continues at coordinate 19,972,488 of NC_137653.1, forward strand.
TTACATTTACATCAACTATCTAACTAGCTAACATTGTTGCAGTGGCAAATTTACTAGTTCCTGAATTTAAATCCACGTTTAATGCATGATGCCCTCGTAAAATATAATTGAGAATAATGTCAAATTATCCTAAGAATCATTATTATAATTTTTTTTTTTGGGGGGGGGGTTGCACACCATGGAAGAGCACACAACTTCTGAGAGGTAATAACAGACAATTTTATTTCGGGGGTTGACAGTCTTGCTGCCAAAGCTGCTTTCATTTACTCACTGGCAGACAGAATGAGTGTGACTGTGCCTCTGGCTATTCACGGAGTGAAAAACACTCCCACCGTAGCAACAGCAGCAGTGCAAACTGAAGTCCCACTGATACCTCTGCAACTTAAGTGCCAGAGAGTAGTGCCAAGACCCTGAGCTTCTACTCCAGTTCTCAAACATGGTGATCATCTGAGTATAAACTCCAGTTGAGTTAAAATGAACACTTGCTGAAAATGTCCAACCCTTGATGTTTCTTGTCTGCATTCAAAACAGTGTCAAAGCTTTTAGAAGCACAACTCTAAATAAAGAAAAACCTTTTTTCCCCCATTACCTTCACATTAGAAAATGACTTTGCCTGTAAACCCACACCACAAATCCATCAAACCACAGCTTCTGAAGATTAAAGTCCAAAACCGCCCCAGAGAACCAGAAGAGGGCCAAGGATCAATTCGTACTTCATTGGACAACAATTTAAAGTCACTCAGAGTGATTCACTTGGCTGCAGGGGCAGGTCCAGGGGCCCTTGTAATGAGATTCATGCTGCCTTTCCCCATCTTAAGCCAGCACTGACATCCTGGCCACATTTATCCTCCACACTCCCTCATGCATCTTATTTTCTGTTTCCCCAAAACAGTTGCCAGCTGGAATGCTGAGAAATATCTTGTTCGATCATATCAGCACCTTTCAGGGAAGAATGGTGGACGTTTTCTACACAGGAGAGTGGACTCACTTCATTGAGCAAAACAAGTCTGAGAGAAAAAAGTGTGCTTAAAGAAAAATAATGAGTTGTTGTTGACTGGAACTTGTGAAGGTGACTCATATGATACAAAAGCACGGTGTGTGTGTGTGTGTGTGTGTGTGTGTGTGTGTGTGTGTGTGTGTGTGTGTGTGTGTGTGTGTGTGCGTGTGTGTGTGTGTGTGTGCGTGCGTGCGTGCGTGCGTGCGTGCGTGCGTGTGTGTGTGTGTCAAACTCAGATCTGTAAAACATAATTTCTAAAATCTGTGGAAGTTGTGAAACGGCTGGGATCTCTCCTACGTGTGTGTTTGTGTGTGTGTGTGTGTGTGTGTGTGTGTGTGTGTGTGTGTGTGTGTGTGTGTGTGTGTGTGTGTGTGTGTGTGTGTGTGTGTGTGTGTGTGTGTGTGTGTGTGTATGATTACTGAGACCCGCTGAGAGCACCCCAGTCCACCCAGAGGGGTGGCAGGGGACAGATGGCAGGGAGGGACGAGAGTGGAAGCTGCCAAGTTGCATTAGTCACACCCATTACTCACAGACTCGGTGCTGGCAGACAACAAGTGACTGTGCCCCTGACGTCTACGTTGCAGGAAATTCTCATTAACAATTTGCTCAGGAAGGAACAATGGGGGAGCAATTAGAGAGATGTAAAGCGGCATTAGAGAGGCAGAGAGTGAGGAGGAGGAGGAGGAGGAGGAGGAGGAGGAGGAGGAGGGAGACCACCTCACTGGTGGCACCGGAGGAGTCTCCATCACCACCTTCAACATCATCACCTTCATCGTCATCCATTGTCATTAAGGCTTCATGACATAATCCAACACTCAGGCCTTGTTTAAACTTTACACGACAATGATCTTCTTGAATCACCTTGTTTTTCCCATTGTCATTTCAGGAAACTTTCACGTTCAGACAGCAACAAGTGTATAACGATGATACGCATAGAAATGACGAAAATGCTGAAAACATTGTATTTTTAATGCACGAAAGCATTGGAGGGATTGAAAACTATCACTGTCCTTGAGGTTGAACCAAAGCAACACCTATAGTCACCTTAACATGCATCAATAAGTGGCCGCACCTTCTTATTATTCCTAATCTGGCCAAACTAGCATTGTTTGCTTTCTTTTAAAAGGGCACCACATGCTCCCTGGCCCCATTTACATGACAGTGTTTTCAAATAAAAACACAAAACTTAAGTTGCGTTTTGGGTGTCAGTTTACACAACAGAGCTGCAACTCACCACGGCCGGGGTAAATAGTTCTTCCCCATATGCAGGAGTAGATAGGAAATGGCATTTGCCTCCAGTGTCATGACTCCTGATCTATATTCTGCAGGGACTTGGTGGTTTTATAGTTGAGAGTCACCCTAATAGTAGTCCAACTTCGTCATCTGTTCATACAAATCTCCGCGGCCTCAAAAACTACATTGATGTCAGGGTTTCTGCTGTTTCCTGGTAAATGAACGTGGTTGCTGTGTCAACCCAAATCTTTTCTGAAACGAAATTGCAAAAACAATGTATTTTTGTATGGAACATGTCATGTAAAACAATTGTTTTTCAGAATTCTTAATTTGAAGAATTGGATTTCAAAGTATATTTGACACATTTGGAAGGATTACTAAGTATAGTTGACACAAAAAAACACAAGACATTAAGTATATTTGACACAAACACATAAACTTTGGCAGCTGCCCAGAGTGCAGACTCAATTGGGACGCACTGTGCACCGGCTCAGATGGAGTCTTCAGAAATACAGTTTTCAGAAATACAGTATATTTCTGAAAATAATAAGCTGTAAAGTTAAAACACCGCTTCGTAGCTGACAGCTTTGAGTGATGCGTTCAGGTGCATCAGGTAAGAGCACCTTCCAACATATTAACGAGCTAACCAACGACCATTCTTCGCGAGAATAAAAAGCCATATAATAACTATACTAAATATATATGGATATATACTAGATATATGAAACATATATAAAATATCAATTACAAATAATATGTAAAAATACAGTGTACAGGATTTATTTTCTCCAGAAAATTCTGAAATCTCATCCCTGGACGAGTTGTCCACTGAGGGTGCTGTCCGTGGATGAGTTGTCCTACAATCCTCAGTGTCTGGGGTATGAAGACGTGTCTCTATATGTCATCCAGTATAGACATTTGCGCTTTATTGAATATGCACTGTTAAATTCAAAACCGTGAGCAGCACAAACACTCCGCGATTCTCCATTGTTATTGTTGCCAATTGATTTGCTCATGTTCAGAAAACTATTGATTGCGACTGAAGCACACAACACTGCACATGCACACTTCAGAGTAGTTTTGTTTTCCCTGCTTACATTGAGAAAAAAAACGGTGCATTTTAGAAAAATTATGCATGTTGGAAGCTGTTTCAGTGACCCGTCATGTCCTATGTAAACAAACATCCAATACCCAACAACAGCTTACCATTTTCATTTGAAAATGTGTAAATAGGGCCTCAAGCTTCACTTCCCTTGAGACAGCGAAGCATGCAAACTGCTGCCATGCAACATAAATATGACTGGTCTGTGTCGACAATCTGAGATGTTAAAGTGTCCGTTAAACGTTTCCAAGGGTTTGCCTCGTTTCATGCTCCTGTCATTCCTGAACATCCAAATACAAATACAACCTACGCACAGTTGATCCCTGCACACAGGACGGCAATCTAGGCCGCACGTTCATTTTCCCCTTTTAGAAGCCTGTTAATGAAGTCACAAACAGACTGACCCGGTGGGACGTGCCCAGCCTCCTCTGCAAAGATGGAGGGAGACTTGAGGACTAATTGGCAGCACCCTTGTTTCCAGTGTAATTGCACTTATCTAGCGAGTCACCTTCGAGGGTCATTAAGAGGCTTTGGATTAATTGAGCAGAGCGTTGCAGCGTGCAGGAGAAAGAGGAGCCAAGCGGAGCAGATATTTGGCCCATTACGCCCATCGCAAAACTTTCCCTGAGTCTGACACGTCTCCTCACATGGGACACTTTCAATCAGTCCGCCTTAATCGCTCCTCTGCTGTGACTAACAAATGCTCGCTGCAGTTTTCTTTTTATAGAATTCTTAGTGATCATTTTTTCACAGCTCTACTCCCACCAGTGCACTCTAATGGGTCAGATACACCACTTTAAGAGCGTGATGGAGTAATGACAGTGCTTTTAGCCTGCTCATGTGTAAGGGAGTGTGTTGGGGGAAAGAAAAAAAAAAACCCAACTACCTGCCGAGAGGACAGAGAGAAATGCTTCAAGTGGGATGTAAATTATGACTATGAGTTGGCGTGTCTGAGAGGGCAATGCAATGCTGTGTGCTATACAGTGGAGAAACTCACATTTCTCATCATATCAAGGGCACACACATACACAGTGCCTGCCAAAATAGAACTGAGGAAAGTGAAGTGTAATGAAGGCCAGTGCTTGGGGAAATGGCTGTTGGGTGTGTTTTGGCTTGCTTTAATGATACACTACAAACCGCTGAAATTCATTTTGAAGGTCACTGGTGTTGGAACTGGTCTGTGTCAGCAACGCTATGGATGTTTCAGATACACAGATGTAGTCGTAGAGTTTTACATCTATCGAATGACATTATTTGCTTCTCAATTGTTGGTACTTTATGATCCCTTCACTGTTATTTGGAGTCTTTTTTTTTAAACAGCAGTTTGGTGTATTCTCGTTGTTTTGCCTATGTTTTGGTCACTTTCAGTGTCTTATGTAGGTCATCCTGAGACTTTTTGCAGATAAATTATCCCGTCATGTGCGACTTTGGCTACACAACATCCAACTTTACTTAAGCCAAAGCTTCCTGAGACTACACTGCGCAACACAAGTAAATAAAAGACCACAGCAGGCTGCAAATGAGATAATCATGAATACCATGAATAACTTCTGTGCACTTAATCTCTTACCTTTCACCCTTTTTCTTTCTGAAAATGTTTGAATCTGGCGAACAAGTTCGATTCTTATAATGCAAATTTTGCACTGTGCATACCGAGTCGATAATAAGCAAAAATATTTACAAGCTGATGTTGTTCCAAGTACAGCTGTGAAATGTTTCTTTAGCCTGTCAGTGTTACAGGGTCTTTTAAGAGTTATCATAGCCTTTGCTGAGGAGCTGCAGTATGAAACTAAACCAAAAACAAATATTGGATTGAATTTGGTTGGCACATATTCAATTCTAAAATGCTCCAATATTTATTAGAAGGCAAAAACATGTTTTTATCTGCGCTCCAATGAGAATTATTCACTTACTCACTTCAAACAGCGGCTCAGACCCGGGGCCCAAAGGCTTACAGCTCTGTGGAGCCCAGTAGGAAGTAGACTAATGAATTAATAGGCTCTGTCTTTTGTTTATGGTGGCTATATTCAAGGTTCACCAGACCGGTTGAAGGCTCAGGTCTGGTGTTTAGTCAATGTCAAAGGTTTGGTGAGATCAGCTTTTCGCTTTTGATGGCTCAGCAGGTCAGCGTGCTCTCCCATAAGGTTACCACTACAGCAGCAGCTGGTGTTTCACAAAGTCAGTGTTACTGTGTGAAGGCAACCTCAGTGATAACATCTTCCTTTGTTCATTTGCATGCATTTGAGCTGGCAGTGCATCGCTGATGTCAAGCACTGAACAAACCAGGGGGCTTAACCTTCTCTAATGCGTTCAGATTGATGCATCCACTGGAGTTCTTTCTTTCTTGCGTCTTTGTTGTTTGTTCATACGGCTGGATTAGGCGGACGTCTCCACTGTTTGAGGAGGAGATGGATGTTGATGGGTCTGACCTTTCATTTGCGTGCGCTCCCATGCATGACACACCAGTAGAGAGAACGCATGTCAACAGCCGGTGTGTGAGAACAATATGCTTGTGTGCAAGCTGTAATCTCTTCCTAAAACATCCGTAGCTTTCTCATTGAGAAAGAGGCAGAAGACAGACGAAAAGGGCATATTTGTGTTCCGCCACTTTGTGCGGCAGGAAAAAAAAAACTGTAGGGCAGAGCTTTGAACAACTGCATAGAGAGAGAGAGAGAGAGAGAGAGAGAGAGAGAGAGAGAGAGAGAGAGAGAGAGAGAGAGAGAGAGAGAGAGAGAGAGAATTGGCTGTAGCAAAATGTCAACATGATAAATCCAACCTTTACAAGCAGTCTCTGCTCTAAGCGGGTTTGTGTCCCAGAATTAATAATCAGATATATCAAATTGTTTTGGAATAATTAATTCACCATGGTGTGTCATATATCCCCACAGTGGGGTCTGTAAATCCTGCTTTTAAAAAACATTATGGCTAATATATTCGCCAGGAGCAGCCCTGTGAGATGCCTGTGGGAGGGGGGTGGGGGGTGGTTTTTATTGGCAGAGAGGATGACGCTTGTTAAACAAGCCTCGCCAAAGCTCGTCGAGTGCCATGCCCATGTGAAAGAGAGATCAATCTCTCCGACCTGTGTCAAGCCTCTGATGGATGAGGCAGGGGAAGGTGGGGAGGGGTGGGCGGGGGTCACAGTTTCAGATGGCTTTGCCTCAGAGACTCAGAATCTGCAGTTACCGTCTGAAACACAGTACAACTGGACTTAGAGAGCCAGCTCCACACAGCTGTCGACTGACCACCTCAACCCTTTTCAAGCCATCCAGGATTGGCCTTCAATGCCCGCAGGATTACAAAACATATTTCCTGAACATTTACATCAGAGAAAACACAGCCTAGCACTTCCCCATGTGGATTGAAGAACATGTTGAAACAGCCTGTGAATATATTTATGGTAATCAGAAACTATATCACAAAAAAATGATTTCGCAGGAGCTGACTCAGCAGCGGCTGAAATATATAGAGTGCAGAAAACACAGGCTTTATGATGGCGTGTCTTTTGATCAAGCTGAATTGTTCTATTACTCAGCCTGTAAAGCTTTTTTTTTCTCCCACAGTACATCACCCAGCAGGCATCAGTCTTATAGACGCTCCCATGACTTACTCCGATCAAATTGTTGTCATAAAATCATAATGGGGGAATTTACAGCTCTAAAATGTTTATGCATGCTCATGAAAGTGTTACACTAACAACAAATGCTTTTTTACAGTCAAGTGTGTAAAAAAGCTTTTCCATACTAATTTAAAATCTGTGACACTGTTCAGTGAAAATGCATAGTGCTCTGTCGAAGAGCCTTTTCATAGCCTTTAGGTTACACAAATATTTGCGTTCAGGAACGTCACATTTTTATTCATTAATTGACATTTTTGTTCAGAAAACATAGTGGCTTCATATTAATTATTTAGAAATGATCATTTAGTAGTGAATGAAAATATCATCATTATTTACTTAACCCTATTTATCTGGGATTGACTTCAACCACTTGTGACTCCATCCTTCATCAAGCAAGTAAAAAAGGGATCTCATATCTTATTTTATTCTGAGATTTTGCGTACTTCAGTTTACATCCATAGAACCACATTACTTTTGGCTTTAGACAACTTAGACAAGATGAGGGGATTCTCCAGTCTAACACTCACTCTGTCAGTGGATTGAGTTGTCTTCCAATCCTCGCACGCTGTCCAGGATCATTCCGCCCTGCCTGTGTGC